>NW_026294435.1:7123276-7593276 GCF_007827085.1 Peromyscus californicus insignis | reverse complement strand
ACCCAGTCGAGACTCTAAGACAGTACCCCTAACATGCTGACAACAGATGAAAACACTTGGAAGTGTGTTAGCTCAGCAAACTCCGCGTTCCACCCGTTAAAGGGCTGAGCATGTTGTCAGACAGCATGAAGGCTTACAGGAGAGTTCCTCCCATCTCGCTCTAATCCACCGCTGATGTTTCCAACACTGCACTTTTAAAAACACCTTGATTTAGAGCTCTCTTTGTTCTGTTACCACAAAAACTCCATGAAACTGATTTTACCTTAGACTATTATAGGAGAGACCTAAATCTATGTTCCTCAGCCATGGTCCCTCATATTTTGTTCCAGAATAAACCATTTTTAATTTCTTTGAAGTGAGAATAACTTCTTTCCATAACACCTTGTAAGCACAAAAGCCCAGGTTTGATCCCAGAGCTCACATTAAAAAGTCAGATGTAGCCAACTATGGTGGCGCACACCTTTAATATTAGCACTTGAGAGGCAGAGGCAGGTAGATCTCTGTGAGTTCAAGGCCAGCCTGGTCTATGTAGTGAGTAGTCCCAGACTAACAACAAAAAGAAGTCAGGTGCAGTGGCTGGGGAGATAGCTTAGAGGACAAGGTGTTTGCTGAGAAAGCCCCAGGGCCTGGTCACAGATCCCCAACATTCCTGAAAAAGCAGGCTTGTCAGCAAGCCTCCCTAATCTCAGTTCTGAGAGGTGAAAACAGGAAGATGCCAGGGAGTTGCTGCTCAGCCAGTCTAGCTGAAATGGTGGATACCAGGGTCAAGAAAAGAGGCTGTATCAAAAAATATGCCAGACAGTAATAGGCAAAAGTTGACCTCTGCCCTCTACATGTACACACACACGTGTTTGCACTTGTATAAGTGTTTGCACTTGTACACACACACACACACACACACACACACACACACACACAAGTAAACAAATCATCAGTCATTGATGATCAATACCCTTGGTCTTTCTGGGGACCTGCCCCAACCTAAAGATGCTTAGTGGCCCGCAGCCACTAGCTATCTCTTTAGCACACCAAAGACATGCTTGCTTATCTTACTGGAGACCCTTAGGGCTTTAGGGATTATATGTAAGGAAGTGAGAACAAAGATAAATATATGTATCCCATAGTATCACATAGGGATCATTGTCTGGCTCGATTTTAAACCCCCTTTTCTTCCTTATGTTCTATATCACTTTCATAAACAAAGATGCCTGTGGGGTCTATTCCATATACTTTTCAATTACAAAGCTAATATTTCTCTAAAGATCATCTTGGAGTGCTTTCCAAAGTCCTCCTTTAGGTGATAGTTTTCCTTGGAAACTCTAGTAAAAGACTCCAGGAACTGTTTAAAGGACAACAGTTCCTGCTGAGGGCCCTTTAATATTTGATGGCCTGACTTCAGTTCTAAGAGATGAAACCACAGTGTAGAGTATCAATTCGTCCCCAAAGACTCTTTCTGAATGGTTGGCCTTGGACACTTTACTTATCATTTGTGGCATCCCACCTTCCCCTGGAGGAAGCAAACATAAATCAATAGGAAGCAATTTGTCCAGTCTGTAACATACAGTTGATGTACAATGTTAAAACCACCCTGTGCACATGACAAGGATGGTGGAGTAACTGAGAAGGATCCTAACTTAAGGCTTAAGAAATCACAGAGAGGAAGGTGAACTGCTTAAGGGTCACCCCACCTCTCTTCATGAAGCATCAGCAAAGGGAAATAATACAATTAGCTGGAAGTTACACAGCATTTACTATTACACAGGTCCTTCTGAGCACTTTCAGCATACTAAGTCAGTCGTACATACAGCAACTCTATGAGGTATTGTCATTGTCACTGTTGCAGCCACACAAGTACTGGCACTCAGTGTGTTGGCCATTGAGGGAGGCAGGGGTAAGAGTCTATATAAATGCACCTTCAGAGTGTCCTTTCCTTCCTGTCAATTAAAACTTGATGTAAACTGGCATGCCCAAAATTATCCCTGTCTGCTTGACCTTGCAATATCCCTCCTCTATGACCTTGAACTACAAATATGCCATAAAATATGTTCCCTGTCTTGAAGTATGATTTAAACTGACCATGCTCAGGAAGGTTCTCCTAAACTGAGCATGCTCAAGAATGTGCCTTACTCTGAAATCCTCTGCTATATGAATATGTGTAGATTCCCCATGCAAAGCCTCATATTTCCTTTGTTGGAAGAGGCTGTTGCTTTAGAGATGATTCCTGTGCTTTCTTTACATGCTACAGGCAACAGAATTTCTCCACTTGTATGTTTTGATTTGCTTTGGCTTTGAACTCACCCAAGATGTGAACCCATAATATTCAGTAACTGATGATGAAGCAGATTTGTTTCTAATTTATGTGTACAGGCATTTTGCCTGCATGTAGGCTTGTGCCAGCTGCATGCCTATGCCTTATGTCTGAGGAGGCTGGAAGAGGGCATTGGATTCTCTGGAACTAGAGTTACAGATAGCTGTTAACTAACTTGTGATGCTGGGAACTTAACCTGTGTCCTTTTCAAGGGAAACAAATGCTCTTAACCACTGAGCCATCTCTCCAACCCTTGTTTTGCTTTTTGAGACAGAACCATGTTGGCCTAGACTAGCCTCCTAAGTGTTGGGATCTTCATTTACTTTCTTTTGCTATGATAAAATACCATGACCAAAAGCAACTTGGAGAGGAAAGGAAAAGAAGGTGGGGTGGAGGGCCGGGCGGTGGTGGCGCACGCCTTTAATCCCAGCACTTGGGAGGCAGAGCCAGGCGGATCTCTGTGAGTTCGAGGCCAGCCTGGTCTCCAAAGCGAGTTCCAGGAAAGGCGCAAAGCTACACAGAGAAACCCTGTCTCGAAAAACCAAAAAAAAAAAAAAAAAAAAAGAAGGTGGGGTGGGGAGGGAAGGAGAGGGGAAAAAATCAGCTTACAGGTCACAATCCTTCATTGAGGGAAGTCAGAGCAAGAACTCAAGACAGGAACCTGGAGGCAGGAACTGAAGCAGAAGCCATGTGGAACACTGCTTTTTGGTTCATCTCCATGGATTGCTCAGCCTGCTTTGTTATACCATCCAGGATTAGCTGCCCATGGGTGGCACTACCCTCAATGGGTTGGAGCCCCATATCAATCATTAATCAAGAAAGTACCATGTAGGCTTGCCTACAGGCCTATCTCATGGAGGCATTTTCTCAATTGAGTATCTCTGCCGTTGACTAGCTCTGTCAAGCTGACAGAAATGAACTAGCACAATAGGTGTGTGCTGGCACATGCAGTGTAAAGCTGCAGTTGAAAAGAAGGCCGCCAACTTTAATGTTCACAGCTGTCTTGCTGTGCTTTACTGCCTGTAGTGGACATGTTCTCAGTTGGGAACTTGTCGCCAGCACCTGTGGGTATTTATGCCACATGTCATTTCCTCTACTGAGTGTGGATATGATATATGACTTGCATTTACCAATAACAAAGTGATACAATTCACTCTCTGATTGCTCAACACAAAGAACTGGGTTGGCTCTCTGGCTAGCAACAAAGGAGAAGCTGTGACCCTCAGATCAACCACCTAGGAGCTGAATTTTGCTATCAACCACAAAGAAATGGAAATGGTTCCTCCTTCAACAGGTGAGCCTTCAGACAAGACTGTAGCTCCAATTTATACATCACTACAGCCTATGCGAGTCTCAGAAGCAGAAGACCCACATCACCCAGGCTGGCCTCCTCACTCACAGACAGGCTGGCTGTTGATTTTGGTCCATTGGCTATGCCACAAGACTGACACACGCGAGTGAGCTGATACGTGTATGTTACTATGAACTGATATCAGTTATCAGTTATCTGATATTCTACCTCTTACTTTGGATTCATCTTACATCAGAAGTTATCACTGAGTAAAAAAAGACAAGTTTGGCAGTATCCACTTAAAAGCTAAAAGTAGGACAGAAATGGCTGCACTGAAAGGAATGTAAGTGGAGGTGTAGCACCAAATCGATGCTGAGATGTCTGAGAGAAAATGGGGGTTGAACCTTTTCTATCTCATTTCAAGCTCTCTGTCCCTTTTTATTACCTGACCTGACTTCAAGGATAGAGAGAAAAGTGCTGAGAGACAGTGAGCCAGTATTCCCGAAACAACTGTCACCATCCCAATTCATTTTCAAAATCCCTTTCCATTGTAATCATATGGCTATGATTACATGTCTTGCTGTCATGCTGTGCTGGGTGCAAAGAATGATTTTCTGGAATCCAATAAGCCAAGAGGAAGCTGTTGGCTTAGGCTGAGAGAAAAGAGGGAAGGCAAGGGAGAAACTCAGACTGGAAAACACCTGTGAGAGCAGAAGCAAACATCTAAAAGGGACATTTGACAAGTGCAGGATCTAAATGAGGCCCAAAGCATCATATAAGTATCAAAGGCTGAACCAAGTCATTGTTTAGAATCTAGGGAGAAAATCCTGTGCATGGGTGAAGACAGCAAGAGCATGCACCAGAAGGAAGGAAGTGACCGGAAATGCAGGTGGTTCCATGACTCCTAGTTCTATATCCACATTTTCAACCAAACTCAGGTCAAGTATACTCAGAAAACAGGCGACATTCCTACTGGCATGCCCTTCATATGCTGTCTGCAATGGTTGAGTCTGCATTGAACATACACAGATTAATGTTTCTTGTCCCCATTCCATAAGCAATACCATATAAAATTATATATATAGCATTTACACTTATGAGATATAATAGGTAGGAGGCAAGCAAGCAATATACAAACGCTTAAGGAACATGGGCATATTGAACCAATGCCCTGTGTATACCAAGGGCTAGCTATACAGCGTAGCAAGTCCAGAAGACTGGAGAATGGACACTACTGGCTAATGGCTCCCCTGGCTTCAGTCCTGTTGCTAGTGTTCACTTCAGAGCCAACAGGGAACCAGTTCTTAAGCAAGGCTGACAGGTGAGGAAGAGTCAAGTGGGAGCACCTAAGTGGAGAAGGTGTGAGGTAGAGGTGTGAGGTGAAAGTGTGAAGTGGAGAAGGTGTAAGGTGAAGGTGTGAGCTGCCTATTGACACGTGCTCATTGGCTATGCAACATTGCCTACTGTCTTAGTTACAGTTTTATTGCTATGAAGAGACACCATAACCAAGGCAACTTATAGTAGAAACTATTTAATTGGGGCTTTCCTACAGCCTCAGAGGACTAGTCCATTATCATCATGGCAGTGAGTCTGGCAGCAGGCAGATAGGCAGGCACGGTGCTGGAGCAGTAGCTGAGACCTACATCCTGATCCACAGTCAGCTGGCAGAGAGACACTGGGCCTGACAAAGCCCACCTCCAGTGACACATCTCCAACATGACCATGCCTTCCTAATTGTTCCCAAACATCACCAACTGGGAACTAAGCGTACACATATAAGAGCCTGTGGGGCCATTCTCATTCAAACCACCATTATAGTCCGTGATGCTAGTCTGAGTTGTTCTTCAGAAAGTGAAAGGGAGCAGGCAAATCAGCCACTGAGTCTTTGCTGTAATAGATATTAAGGACAATTCATTCTACGGATTAAAAGATCCCTAGTGTGGCTGGTAACATGTCCAAGCTCACAGAGCTAGGTAGAGGCAGCACCAGACACAAGGTATCAGCTAGGCACTCTTTGCTCAGCATACTCCTAACTGTTAATCAGCAAACCCAGAGATCCTGGGCCCTCTGCACTGAGCAAGACAAGTGACACCGTGTAATGAAGCACGCAATTGAATGGTCAGGCTGCTAAGTGGTAGAGGAGTAAAAGATGAATGAAACTGTGATTCTGAATGAAACTGGGTGATTACAGAAGACTTGGAAGGAAGATTCCATCTGCTGCAGGAGGTGAGGAATGAGGAGGAGCTGTGTATTTTTCTAACCAAGTCTAAATTGAATCAGAACCTCTTGTCTCTGCATCAACACAAGAACCTTAAACACTTCAGCATCTCTCCAAACCTCCTTTCCTTCCTCTCTTCTGTTTGTGTAAAATACTAAGAGTTTGAAAGTATGGCTAATCATTATAATTATAATAATTATTATTTTCAGCCATCAAGTCAGCATGTGATCTTATTTCTTCTTATTTCTACAAAGTAAGGACTTCATTGTATTTCTGCATATGCATAGAATGCACTTGGATCAAATTGGCCTCTATTAATCTTCTTTATTGCCCTCCCTCTTGCCCCCTCCCAAATCACTAACAATTCCTCTTTCACTTTCATGACCTTTTAACTCAAAGTTTCCACATCAGAGAAATCATGTGACACTTGGTGGTCTTTCAGAGACCAGCTTATTTTGCTTCATGTGAGGATCTCCAGTCTCACCCATTTTCCGGCATGTCCAGTTCTCTTTCCACAGGGATCACAGTCATACAGGGTCAGGGAAGACCATGCAGACTTCCCAGCTCCCATTTCTGGCCATGTTACCATAATCCATCCACACACATCAACTCATTGTGGGGTCTTGACCATAAGTTGATGAGAATTGACTAGGTCTAGATCTAAGAAGGATGGGAATGCATGCCAGGTGAGGGAACCGGAACCCAAAGCACAGATGGCATGAACATGTTCATATAAAGGAAAGCCAAGAGCTTTTCCTGGTCATTCTGACACACAAGTGCCTGCTGTGCTCTAAGGTTTCCAGGTACTGGAGACAACAGTGAGCACAAGCTCCAGCCTGTGGAGAGCCAGCAGGAGGCATGAAGCACAGTGAGGTACTGGACACAGTGAGCGCAAGCTCCAGCCTGTGGAGAGCTAGCAGGAGGCATGAAGCACAGTGAGGCCAATGGGCCTCCGGGAAGAAGCCTGGCTGGGCTTTTGAGAACCTTAGAAACTAGATAAGAGGCTTTGGTTTGGTTTCTTTGAAAACAGATGGTTGCATGTATTCAGGCGTAGGGGGTTACCTATTGGAGCTGGTACTTAAGGAAGCTAACTTGACAGTGGAAACTAGAGATGGCATTGTCAGGGGTAGTGGACTTAACTCCTAAAGAGCCCCAGATAGTACCAATTTATGATTCCTTGGTGCCCATTTTTGTTTCAAAATTTTCCTACTTCAGTGACAGATCTCAAAGCTACTAGCTAGAGTGAGAACTTCCTGAGGGTAGAGGCTGTGTCTAATTGCCCAGCATGCCACAATCTCTCAAAAACAGTAGTGTCTCTAGTGACATGTCACCAAAGTCCTGAAGGCAGCCAGTGAACAGTTATGTTACAAGCCTCATGAAGACAGAGTTTTGGCCTGCAAGATGGCTCAGTGGGTAAAGGTGCTTGCAGTAAGCCTGACGACTTGAGTTCAATCCCTGGAAGCTACACAGGAGGAGAGAATTGACTTCCATAAGTTGTCCTCTGACCTTCATACACACATCATGCATGTGCATATCCACATGCATGCTTGTATGTGTGCACACAAAATAAATCTTTAAGAAATCATTTTCAAGTAAGGTGCTAGGATAATATAACCCAGTGCTTCAGGGAAAGAAAAAACGGCATAACAACAGAAATGCACATGGGCTCTGCACAGAGAGGTAATTCCAGGCATGGAGCAGGGAAGGCACAGGACAAGCCTGGACCACCGAGGGCCAGAAAGCAGGTGTTAGAGTCTGAAAATGAAATGTCTGCCCAACAGGCTCACATGGGAAAGTGATTGGATCATGATGTTGCTGGCCTAATCAATGAACTAAACCACTGATGGCTTCATAATTTGACAGCATTATTTGGTGGTGGTGGAAGTCATAGTGTGGAGGGAGCCTACTCAGAGAAAGCAGATCACTGGTGACATGACTTTGGAGGACAGAGCTTCTCCCTAGACCTTTTTTCTCTCACTCTTCTGCTTTCTGGTTATCATGAAGCCAGAATAGCCTCCATGGGTTCACAACAGCGGGGTACAAGTGGTCATAGCCTGAAGCCTGAAAGTATGACCCAAGCCTCCTTTAAGCTAATTTGCTGGAGTATTTCATCATATGACAAAAATGGACACAGCAAGAAAGGGCTGGAAGAGCCTCTGTTAAAGGCCGTAGGATCTGGCTGAAAGGAACTCCTAAAAGCCTCATTTGCCTGATAGGAGCATAAAAATAATAATGATGGTTTTGAATTGCAAAATAAAAGGGAAAAGAAATTCTCAGTCCGCAGACCCAAAAAGAGAGTAAGAAATGTCTTTTTTATTTTATTTCATTTTATTTTTCAACATAAAAACAACAGTAATAAAGAAGTAGGCTAAAACATTTCTGCTTTGCAATCGTCTGGGCTGTAGCTGTTGATGAAAAGGACAATCAGTGCATCCTAGAACCGCCAGGGAAAGCGGAGGGGCAGACCACAGTCTCACAGCATTGCCTCCTGACCACAAGTGGAAATAGACACTTTCACAGTGAGGAAATTTGGCAGACGATGTAATAAACAAACTTAGTCCCACAAATAATGGGACAAAGTTGACATCATGATATGACGCAGCTAGAAACACACAGCATGATTTATGTAGATTTATGGCCAAGACACAAATAAAACAAAAGTCAGTACTTAACCTGTGTCTAACCTTGAAGAAGAAAGTCAAAGAAGTCCAAATGGCAGGCATTCTGCAAGACAATCAGTCTGAACGCTTCACAGAAGTGACAGCCATCACACAACCCACAAAACACACACACACACACACACACACACACACACACACACACACACACACACACACACACATACACAGAGACAGAGACAGACAGACAGACAGACACAGAGAGAGACAGACAGACAGACAGAGACAGACAGAGACAGAGGGCTCTATTGGGGTGAAGTGGGGTGTTGAGAAGGAAACAGGATAAAACAGCAATTTAGTGAAATTAAGGTAAAGGATAGATGAATCTTATGGTATTATTTTCTCCAGTTTTTGTATAGGATAGACACTTCTCAGACTTTTAAAGGGGTGGGGGAGCCATGCAGTAACAGTGAAGAAGGCAGCCTCTAGGACTCAAGGACAGTGACTTCAAAGACAGAAACCAGCGGTTACATGTCAAGAAAGTGACAGAGAGGTTCAAGCAAAGCTGTGGAGAAGAACAAGGTTGGAGATGTGGAAGGTAAACAAAGAACACAGTGCAAAATGAAAGGATTTAGGTGACTTTTTTAAAATAGGAGAGCTGGGGCTGGAGAGATGGCTAGTGGTTAAGAGCACTGACTGCTCTTCAAGAGGACCAGGGTTCAATTCCCAGCACCCACATGGCTGCTCACAACTGTCTCTAACTCCAGTTATGAGCATAGGCATACAGATGGCACACAGACATGCATGCAGACAAAACACCAATGCACATAAAATAAAATAAAAATAAAGATATAAAAATTAGCTGAGTGTAATGGCACATGTCTTTAGTCCTAGCACTTGGGAGCCAGAGGCAGGCATGAGTCCAAAGCCAGCCTGGTCTACATAGGGAGCTGCAGGTCAGTCAAGGCTGTGTAGAAAGATCCAGTGTATACACAAATTAATAATTATTTAGAAGAAATGTGATTTGAAGGTAAAGGAACCATATGGAAGTAAAATGGCTGACAGTTAGGGGAAGGATGAGCTAAATGGGGAGCATAGTGTGTTGGCTCTGTGCTGAAGACATTACTTTGGAAATCCTGGACAGTCTTTCCCCATCCTCCAAAATCACACTGAGATTCACTCCACAGAGCTGGAGAAGTGATTTCTATAGATCCACACAAGTATGGTAATGACTTTTATAGGGCCGCACTAGAGGCTTCTACAGGGACACTAGAGATATCTATGGGGCACAGGAGAGACTCCTTCAGGGGCACATTGGAGGCTCCTTTGGGGGCACAGTAGAGTCATCTATGGGAGCAGATAGAAACTTGCACAGGTGTGCAATAGAGATGTCTAAAATGGAACAGTAGAGACTCCAACAAGGGTACAGTAGAGATGTCTCCAGGGTTATTTCTGTCAGGTCCAAAGGAAACTCCACTCCCCAAAATTCTAGGACCCATTCCCCTATACCGAAGAAACCATTCCTCATCATGGCCAGAGAGGACAAATGGCTATCGTGGTGCCTATTAACATACCAGAGTTCATGCTGGCCTCCAGGCTCGCCCAGTGGCTCTCCTCAGGTCTTCTCACGCTGCCTCCTACCCTAAACTTGCCCAGTTCGTGTGTGCTCCTTTCCCAGGTTCTCATCCCTATATAACCTTGCCATCTGGCCATGCATTGTCTTAGTTCTCTCTCTTGTCATCCTCTCTTGCCCCTCCCGCTCCCCGCCCCTCTCACGTGGTCTCCTTTTGCCTGCACCCTCCTCTCTTTCTTGGTCACTCTCCCTTTCAATATTAATCAATAGATTTCTGATCAGCTGTTAATCTAGTTGGATAAAATACTGAAGATTACTACTACTATAGTCACAAACTCAAATTTTTTAATTCTCTTTGTTTGTTTTCTAAGTATAGACTTAAAAGTTCACCTCATTGTGCTGAGAACATCTCTGTCTAATGTATAAGTATCCAACCCTCTGGACAGAGAAAAGAGAGTCAATGCTTTTAGCCCAGAACCATCTTCTCCAGCTGTTTACAGACACTTGTCAACTGCTTTTTCTACAATGAGGAATGGCTCCTTTCGTAGAAGGGGATGGACCCTATAATTAGGGGAGTGGAGTTTCCTTTGGACCTCAGAGTTTCTACTGCGCACTTTTCACTGATTGCTGAAGAGGCCTCTGACGTTAGTTGGGGAAGGCTGCCTTGGATGCTTGTGCCTAAGCTCACACTTGGGACCCAGCTTTCCTTGGCATCTACTCTTTTCCTTACATTGAACGTAAGCGCTTCATGACCCTGGCACTGCTGTACTTCTCCACCTTAACCCAAACACACCAAAGTCCAATCTCTTTCTCTTCCAACATCGTTTTAGCACAATTTCCTGCTAAATCAGTGTCCATCATTTACATTTTTATCTATTGGATCACCCTTTCTGAGCACTGTGTAGTACTTATTTTGTGCCAGGCACTAGGGACTCCATACATATTGACTTATTCATTTATCATCCATTAGAACATAAAAGCAGTCTATACAGATGAGTCGTATCATTTACTGGGGCAATATTTCATTCCATGTTTTATATTTTACTTCATTTGAAAGTATTTCCTGAGCTCTTTGTCTTTCTATTCTTTCCCTGGGACTTTCTCAACTGAATTTTTTCATGTGTTTACGATTTGAAATCATTTCCATTATAGTGTTGATTTCCAAATTGTTCCTCATTCTTTGTCTAATTGCTCCTCATTTCTGTTTCCTAAGGTTCCAATGGGAAACTGAGGCACAACTACTCCAAAGTTTATTCTGAGAAACTTAAGAGTTCACTGGCTTACTGTGTAAAGTGCTTATATGAGAGCATGAGACTGAATTCAAATTCCCAACACCCATGCGAAAAGCTGGGCATATAACCCCAGCACTCTGGGAGGCAGAGACAGGATTATCACCGGAGCTTACTGGCTGCCTGAGTAGCTCCAGGTTCGTGAGAGACCAGGTTTTTAGGGAATAAGGAAGAAGATGAGTGGATCAGGACACCTGATATCCTCTGGCCTCTGAACATGGATAGGCACATGTTCATACACACATGTAACACATGCATACTGATAAATAAGCTAGATAAAAATAAAATTGTTTAAATTCCAATAACTTGCTATAAATATTGAGGCTCTGATAAGGAAGGAAAATTATGTTGTCTATGCATGCAGAATTCTGGGGCACAGCTGCATGGTCTAGATGGGGGCTGTTCCTGTACTGTCATCTATTACTACAGGTATCAGTTTATTAACACACTACTGAGCGAACAGGGCTTGCAACTCAGTGCATGCACAAGGCCCTGGATTTGTTCCCCAGCAACGGAAGTGTGTGTGTGTGTGTGTGTGTGTGTGTGTGTGTGTGTGTGTGTGTGTGGCGGGGAGGGGGGGATATACTGCTGAGTCTACTTCTCATAGAGTTGTGCCGCAGTGTTATTTCAGAGTGCACACTGTCCAAACAAACCCCACTACCCGGTGCCCTCCTTTCAGCTCATGTCCTTCATGTCCTACCTCCTGCCCACTGTCTTTAAAGACCTCCATTGTGTCTTCCTTCCGTATACAACCTGGGCCGTTACACCACATTATTCAAACTTTCTGCAGAAGCCTCTAGTGGCTGCTTGAAAATCTTGGGGAAGAACAGTTCTTCCACACATGGGGACAGTATGAACAGTGCAGCAATTTCCAAAGGTGTTCAGTGTTTGCCAGCAATATAGTGGCACCCATTCTTTCTAGCCAGCTTCTCTTCCAGACGTTTCATTAGACAGTCCCCTCTGCAGAAGAGAATCTATTGCCTTTCCTTCTGTTAACCTTTAGCTTCTTTATGTGAGTACACCCTAAATTATCTGTTTCAACGCCAAGCCAGCAGACCTAGAGGTGCTAGTCACTCTCTTTGGGACCCCTTGCATGGAGTCCACAGCTCCAGGGCAGGTGTAAATGTGTCATTGTGTCACGTGGCAGCACCTTTCCTCCCCATTGGTGCCTGGGGAAGAGGAGTGGTACTGTATCTGCTTCACAGCCCTGCTGAGGAGCCGTGCACAGAATAGTCACCCACTTCCTGACCTCCACGTACCCCTTCCTGAGGTAGTAGGAATGTGATGAGCTCACTGTCCTCTGTCACCCACCATTGGGGGCATGTAAGTCACCTTCCCAATCTGTGTGGACAGCTAGTTCTCATTTGGGCACTTCAGGAGACCCAGAAGCTGTAAGAACAGAGCACCAGGTTCAATAGCAGTCTCCTCCAATCCATGGCCATGGAACTGTGAGTATGACATCATTTATAAATAAGGTCTTTGCAGATGCCATTAAGATGAGGTCATACTAGAATTACGGTGAACCCTAAATGTCAGAGGAAGTTCTTTTTTAAAAGATTTATTTTACTTGTGTTTGTGCATCCCCATGCATGTATGGGGGTTCCCGTGGCACCCAAAAGAGGGCATGGATCCCCTGGAGCTGGAGTTATAGGCAGCTCTGAGGCACCTAACGTAGACATGGGAAATGGAACTTCAGTCCTCTGCAAGAGCAGCCTGTGACCTTAACCACTGAGCTGACTCTCTAGTCCAATGACTAAAGTTCTTAAAAGAAGAGAGAAATTTGGACTCGGAGGAACACAGCCAGAAAACCGGGCAGAAGGCCATGTGAAGATGGAGCATTGGCTGACAAACACTGCTGAGGAAGGAGCCCTCCCGAAAGCTTATAGAAGGAGCTGGCCCTGGAAGGAGCTGGCTCTGGGGACATCTTAACTGCACATGTGTTCTTCCAGCAATGTGGCAAAATACATTGTTTAAATCACTTTAAGCTATATTATTTATGGTGTCCTGTTCCAGCAGCAGCCGTAAACTAATATACCAGCCAAGTTACAATTTCCCACCCACTCACCAAGGCAACTTTCACACCTTCTAACCTGTTTGCATCACAAAGTCCTGATGGTGGCTACATCCCCACCACTTTCCAGTGTCTGGCTCCTACAAGGCACTTGATAAAGCTGGCTTGAATACAAGATGAAAGAACTCACCGTATCATCATAGTGGCCCTTATTTTACATTTGTATAAATGCCTGTCCTGTCCAAAGACATGCAGAAAAGTATGGGTTCGTGTCCAAAATCCACTCTGGCACGCGGAGTGAAGTGCTACTTTCAGCAAGTGTGCGCTGTTCCCCAGGCCGGTAGTTACAAGAGTACGCCTGAGAGTTTCCTCAGTTGCCCAAGAGTGAGGTCACCCTGCTTTGGGAGCATCGTTGACTGTGGGAACACAGCTTAACGGGATCTCCTCCGTCTGGCTCACTTGTTCTCCCACACTAATTTTGGCTTGGTAGCAACAGCGAAAGCTTCACTTTACCACAGTGAGTCAATATCTTTAGAAAACCAAGGAGTGTGATTTCCTGACCTTCGAAAGCTAAGGGTCTAAGTGGTATGTGGATTCACACAGTCCCAGCACACAATAGGAGGAAAACAGTCATAGCTTGATAATGAGCAGACTGGTCAGGAATATGTGGGAGACAGGTCACTGACACTCCTGCCTCCAGAAACACAGAAAACTCAGTGTCAGGCATTAAGTACCAGCAGCCTAGAATACTTGTCCACCATTTTGGCAACAATTGGCAATTAAAAATACTCCGGTTGGATGTGGAAACAAGCTTAATAACAGTAATTTTTTAAAAAAGAAAATGTCTCATTCTGAAGCTCAAATCTAGGTAAGAGTTCTAAAATCATCTACTAATGAGTCTTAAAATTCCTCAGAACACCCAACACTGTTGTTATACAAAACACAAAGTCAGGCCTGAGCAATCTGGACTGGAGGGCATAGGTCAAAGGGTAAAGTTCTTGATATACATGGGTCATTGCTCAGATCCCCAGTACCCATGTAAAAGCGGGATGTGGTGGCTTGTGCCCATTAATCCTGCTGTCCTGGGAGGCAGAGACAGGAAAATCCCAGAGGCTTAACGGTCATGCAAGCCAGTCTAGTGAAAACTGAGCTCCAGGGCCAATGTGAGAGCTTGTTTCAAACGGTAAAGTGGAAAGTGAGTGGGAACGCCTGGCATCAACCTCTGGCCTCTACATGTGCGCACATGAGCACACATGCCCACACATACAAGTGTGTAGGCCACAAACACAGACATATACAGGCACACACACACACACACACACACACACACACACACACACACACACACACAGATACATGGCATATATCTAAGAAAGGTGATATGTTAAGCCTGAATGATTGTTTCACCCTATAATCCTCTTCTAGTATTTCATTTCCGTGTTTACAGTCACGCCCTGAGCATCGCTTTTCACTTCTCCTGTATCTGTCATCTTTTGCCCACACAGAACTGTTGGTCAAATCCAGTTTCCTAAAGCAGTTCTCTCCTTCCTTCTTAATTGCTTCAGCACCAATGTCTTAATCTCTCTTGCATTCAAATTTTCCATTTCTGTTTCCAGTTGATATTGCCACTAGACACCAGAATTTCATTTCTAGAAGTGTAAACTGATTTGTGTCACTTCTGACTTTAACATATTCAAAGCACTCACCTCTACCTTCCATTTTCTTTACGTGTTCAAAGTTCTTAATGTTTATGATCTTCTTAGACCCTTATGATTTGATCTCTGTATAAGTTAGGGTTCTCTAAATGGAGTGTGTGTGTGTGTGTGTGTGTGTGTGTGTGTGTGTGTGTGTGTAAAATGTTGAGAGGAAGCTTATTGGGACAGCTTACAGGCTGAGGTCTGCATAGTCCAACAGTGGTGGCCTCCCAACAGAAAGGTCATGACCTGGAAGGTGTTCAGCCCATGAGATTGGCTGTCTCAGCAGTGCCAATCTGGTGCTACAGTCTCAGGAAAATTCCAGAGAGCTACCAGTTTTCTACACTGGAGTCTCAAGAAGTGGTTTGTGCACCAGTGAGTGCCTCAGGAGCAGAACAGATGAAGTGGCCAGTGATAGTGAAAGCAGGCAGGCAGAAAGCAGCACCTTCTCTGCCAAAAACCACAAGAACGGTCTCTAGCCCACTTGCTAATATTGTTCCCCTCTGATACCTTTTAAGGTGGGCCTCTATAGTCCACACTGCCCCCAGAGCTGCCTTTTAAGCTCCTTTGAGGATGACCCATTAAGCTCTGCTCATGAGTTCAACTGCTTTTCTAGTCCAGTCTTCCACATTCTTCTAAACGCACCACGGCCAGGCCTCTCACAGCAATAGCTCACTTCCTGGAAGTAACATCTGTCTTAGTTACCTTCCTAATGCTGTAGTAAATATGATGACCAGTACAACTTATAAAAGGAAGTATTTAATTTGGGGCTTACAATTCTAGAGGGTTAGAGTCCATGACCATCATAGCAGAGATCATAGCAGCAGGAAAACAGACATGGCCCTGGAGCAGTAGTTGAGAGCTCACATCTTTATTTATAAGCACAAGACAAAGAAGGTTAACTGGGAATGGTGTGGGCATTTGAAAACTCAAAGTCCTTCCTCCAGTTACACACATCCTCCAACAAGACCACACCTCTAATCCTTCCTAAACAGTCGGTCAATTAGGGACCAAATATTCAATATATGAGCCTATGGCTGTTGTTTTCATTCAAACCAGTACAACCCCTAAGTTGCCTCTGATCTCAGATCTCAACAACACCAGACAGCTGCATTGCATCCCAATAAGATGCACTCCTTTGTGGGAGCCCGTTCTCGGGTTCCTCGTGGCTTTACCCAGCAGGTCCACATAGAGGATGATTAGGACCATGGGCCTGAGTGCAGGTGTCTGAGATGGTCTGCACTTGGCTGTGCTGGGGGAGGAGGTCTTTTGCTCCACCCCTTGGCATCTCTATAAAAACCCTGGGGCAGAGACAGTTGGGACCCGTTGGAATAGGTTCCAGGCCCTCTCGAGGCTATCCATTATTTTCTATCTGTTTATATCCACAAGATTCTCTGCAATAAATCCTATCTAATATTTCCTGCAGCTCGCACTCAAGAAAACTCTGGGGAACTGTGGGGGTGGTGGGTATATGCCCCACGGAATGGCGCCATGAACAGGGACTAAAGAAAAAAGAAAAAGGGACTAAAGGAAAAAAAGGGGGGAAATAAAGACAAATGAACAGGGACTAAAGACAAAGTAATAGGGACTGAAGATAAAGGAAAATAATAGTTTTATTACAGAGTTTTTGGCGAAAGTGCTGAGTCAGCCCTGCCAGTGGAAAGGCATGCCAGTGTTATGGAAAATATATATTTTATATATAGATTATTGAGAGGCAGGGGTTTTATCCTTGAGAGAAAAGGAAAGCAGACTGGAAGGATGTCTGATGCTGCAGCGAAATTCTCTTCTGTCAAAATTTTCTATCTTCTCTCCCTTTCTCAATTTCTATCTGTGAAAAATAAGTATAAGGTATAGGGTAGTAATATAGTGTAGGAAAAACTTAGAAGTGTAAGATCATGTAGAAAAAAATAAGGCAACTAGACAGAAAAACTCTACAATTTTCTATCTTTGGGGGCTTTGAATGCAAACTGGGAAAAAATCTTTCTTTGGGCTTTACGGGTAGTAAAAAAGCTCTTTGAGCTTATGGGGAAGAAAAAGTTTCCTATGGAAGCTTTTGACCTGGGGCCAGCTGAAATGCTAAGTCCAAGCGGCAGGAGAAAGTGATTTCTCCCTGAGGCAAAAATGGGGGTGTAAAAAGCCAAAGTTTAAAGTTGGGAAGTTTTGGGAAAAGTTGGTCTTTCTCTCTTGGGAAGAAAAAAATCTTTCTCTTAAACTAAAAGCTTTTCTTAGAAAATTTTGGGGGAAAATCTCTAAAAAGCCTTAATCTTTCTCAAAAGCTCTCAAACTTAAAAACTAAAGCCTTAACTTTCTCAGAAGGACAAAAATTAGAATCATCTGAAGACATTAGTATGAGGACCACCTGTGATTAGTTCTAAGGGAAAACAACAAACTTCTTAAGACAGCAAAACCTAAGTTCTCTTTCAAGCTTTAAAAATCCTCCCTGCAATGCAGGAGGCAGGGACAAGTTCCTAAAAAACCTCTAAGCGCTGTCTCTTCAAGCTGGTAAAAGACAGTGGGTCAGAGTACCCTGAGGGAAACGCTTGGGACAGTGTGGGTAAAGAGCTACAGAGCCCAAAAGGGCAGGAAACTTTACCTGAGAAAAACAAAAAAGCCAAGCTTTTCAGTTACAGCCAAGCTAAGGCATCAAGGGTTTTGTTTCTGAGTGAGCATTTCAGAAAGAAAAGGTGCTCCTAATCGTCCTAATGCAAAGATCCCCTGAAGCAATGCAAACTGTTAGCATTGTATCCTCACTTCTCAGCAAAAACCCAGAGGTGACTGGCCAGCGTCTCTGAGTTGGAGTGCATTTCGGGGACACTAGGGTTCCTGCAGTGGTAAACTTCCTGGAGCACAGAGCTGAGGCAGGAAGGTGCAGGACCCAGGGGAAGATTGCTAATGAACAAACAAAGCTAAAGCCGGTGGGAACGGCACAGTTGCCCGCTTTCCTACAAGTCCTGGGTTGATAGGTCCACAGCTGCAAAAAGAAATCTGAGAAAAAGCTTTCCTATCAGAGAAATGACCTTTCTGGGAAAACAGTAAAGCTGAACTGTCTGAAGCAGTCGTGCTGCTGAGTCAGAACGCTGTCTGGGGAAAGAGCCCAGCCAGGGCAGAACAGAACTATCCAGGAGTAAAGCTTTCTTTTCTGTCAGAGAAAGCACCTATTTGAGAAAAGCTTTGTTTCAACTGGCTCCCTGAGATGAGGGAGTGTAGCCCTGAGGGGTGATTGCCTCTGGCATAAGCTCTGTCCTTGAGCACCCAGACAAGCAAACACAATCCACTGGGGGACTGGGCCAGGTGAAGGCCTGATGAAGCAAAGCACCTGTCCTAATGGGAGTTTAGAAAAGGCAAAAACCTCCCTTGTTAGATTTTTCAGTCTGTATGCAAACCACCCAGACCCCAAAAACAGACAAAAAGCCCCTACCTTCAGTGGCAGGGAAAGCCACCACTGTAGTGTCGGAAACTGTTTCTGGGGTAGAGGGGATAAACTGAGACCAAATTGGGAACTGTCTGGGAAAAAGACTCCAAAGAAACAGAAGGGACATAATCCTCCCCAGAAAATATGTGACCTGAAAAAGATGCTAGAATTGAGGCAGATTCGGGGGGAGAAAAAAAGCCCCTACTTCCAAAGGCAGCTAGCAGAGGTACAGAGCCACAGATACCTGAAGCTCTGCATCTGGGGAGGAAGGAACAAGCAAAATGAGAATAAAATTAGTGGGAGAAAATCTCTCTGAAAGAGCTATGGAAAAGCTGTTGTACATGATCTTGTTTTTCACTGACTGGCTAAAACAAACCCAAGCCCCGAGGAAAATTGCTATCAGAAATTGCCCACCTCAATGCTGGCTAACGAGGCAGGTGATTTGGGAGCCAGTGTCAAATGAAGGAGAGACACCTGTTGAAGCCAGCTGAGGAGAGACCAGAAACTTCCCAATGTCCCATAGTTGAAAATGTAAAATGCTTGTTCAAATCTCCTACCACAAAAGCAAAAAACTTTGTTCAAACCTCCTGGGCAAGAATTTGTAAGCAAGTCTGGTAAAAGAGAACCAGTTGACTCTCAGACCCAAAAAGAATTATGGGAAATGAAGTCCAAAAGCTAGCTTGCAATAAAGGAGGCTGATATAAGAGAAATGCATTCAGGGAAATGTAGTATTTCAGCTAAAGATGGCGATACTGTCCAAAAACTTTTCAGCTCAGAATGAAGTTTCTTCTCAAAGCAATGCTAGAAAGCTTAATCTTACCTCTTGAGATCTCAGATCATACAAAAAGCTACCTTTAAGAGCAAACAAGCCACTTTAAAATCCTTAAGAAAGTGAGAGAGCAGTTTATACACTGAACATTGTCTTAGATATGAAGAAACTTATGTGAAATTAAAAGTTCTTTGCCTTTTGAACAAACTGCCTGTAATGAGTAATTCCTTTGCAAATCTAATAAGGAGACAAGGAAAGAGGCATTCAATAAAATGACTGCTTTATAGATGGGAAACAAACTTAAGAAAAACTAGCTGTCTTACAAAAGTTGCTTCACCTGAAAGTTCCTTATAAGAAATCAATGCTAAATATTACAGCTGCTAATAATATCAGGAGTTAAAGCTAATGAAGTGAAAATACTAAATACAGTTCGGAGCTGTGCCACTTGTGGCTTTACTGGCTCCTTTAGAAAAATACTTTATATGACCTAATAGCTGTGCAGTATTGGCGAAGAGCTTTACAGCAGCTAAATATGGTAATTTCACCCTCAGCATGAAGTGAAGTTTTTCAGTAGAACAAACCAAAAGTACTGCTGTAATAGAAACATTTGTCTGAATTGAAGTACTTAGGGGAGCTATTATGAATTTGGGTGAAGGAACAGCCTCTAGTTAAAAACCGTCTACCTCTGACAGCGCATCTCTGCCGGTCCGGAACGGCTGAGAGAACTGGCAACTTTGGAGTGTGGCTTCATCCTGGGAAGGTTACAGTCCCCTAGCAACAACTATCACAATTCTATAACAACAACACTCACTAAATCCCAGTGCTTTATAGCAAAGCTGACTATAAACTCTAAACTTTAGAAATGATGTATGTACTTCCTGTCTAGTTAAAAGAATCTTTCTAATAAAGATAGTGATAATAAAGAGTGAGAAGTAGAAAAAGATGAAAATAAGATATGTGAGTTTGTGAAAATTCTCTTGTTAGATCTGTGTTAAGAAATCTTTGGGTGTTTGCTAAGTTAAATATATGCTAATGGTAGCCCTATATAAGTTTATAAAATAGGTCTATAGAGTTCCTTTAAGAATATAAGCTTGTAAGAAATATCTAAGGTAGTCTTAAGACATGTAGTAATAAGCTTGTAAGAAGTAAAGATGCTAGTTGTAAATTTAAGTTTAAATAAGAAATAAGATGAATGAATATAAGTATATAAGTAATAAGAAACATATTTGCTAAAGTAGTTCTATAGTTTTCTTAAGGAGTATAAATAAGTAGATGTTAATGTTATATGAGTTTGTAAAAACGTGTAAATGTTGAATGTGAGTCTAAATGCTTTGCAAGGCAAAAGCTTATATGTGAGTTTGTAAAAAAGTGTAAATGTTAAGTGTGAGTCTATGCTTAATGTATATGATGAAAAAACCTGAGATCTAGAAGTTAGTGTACTAGGAGACTGCAAAGCAGGCAGTCTGAGTGGTTTTCAAAAGTTCCAGAAGCTGCTAAGAAGCTAAGAATGGTGGATGCCAGAACCAGCATAAGGCATCCGCAGCTGAGATCTGTGGAAAATCAACACAACACAGAAAAACCTGAGCTAACATCAAAAACGGTGCGGTTTAGAATACTACTGTACCTAAAAAGGTCTCTGGCTTGAGAATAAAAGTTGCAGAGACGCTTGTTTGAACTAAAATTGTTAACTGCAAAAAGTTTTGGTTGTAAAACATCTCTTCATATTTTGAAGTGAAAGCCTGATATCAGAATTTATTTCTTGTTTGAACTTTTTGAACTTAAAATGTGATAAAACTACAGAAAGATTTTTGTTATGGATTTCTTCATATTTGGTAGGCTAATACCAGAATTTATCATTTGAATTTTGGGACTTAATGAAATGAACAATAGATTTCACTGCAATGGGACAATTTTGAGTTGAATTATAGTAATGACCTAGGAATTGTTTTCTGGAATTGGGTTAAAAATGGAACTGTTTAAATGAAGAACTTTATTGTTTCTACCTTGACTCAAGATGCAGTTTTGTATATGCATATATGCTGGTGATTTATGTATTGTTCTGTGTTAAAAATGCAATTGTTTTGTGGAATTGTTTATATAAAAATGGAATTAAGTACAGAACTGGTTCTGTGTTACCAATGGAACTGTTTAAATGGAAAAGTTTGGGTCTTCTAACTAGGCTTGAGATTTTGCTTAAAAAAATTATGAAGAAAAGGGAGAGTTAATATTCCTTAGTCTAATTTCAAAAATTGTTGGGTGGATTAATGTCATGTTTTGTTAGTAAGAAATGCAAATGGGGTATACTAAGACTACTTTTAAAGTGTAAAGAGTTTTATTAAGAAACTACTTTTGAATGTTTTGCTAAAAGTTTTCAAAATGTTAATGGTTAGATTGAAAATATGCTTTTCAATATGGATTTTTAGGAATTGTATAAGTTTGGGTTCCTCTAACTAGGTTTGAGATTTTGTTTAAAAAATTATAAAGAAAAGGAGGAGTTATGAGTGAATTAAGGTTGAATTATGTTTGCAGAAATTATGTTTAACCTATTGATATTAATGCACACTGGTTTTGGGGAGTTAGGGAAATATTTAAGTTTGATGTGAATACATCAAAGTTTTTCCTATGTTATATTAGCAAGAAAATTCAAATGATTAAGAGTTAAAGTTGTAAGATGGAGAAAATTGTTAATTATATATAGCACCATATATGCTAATTCAAATGGTTCTGTTAAGAGTTTGCTTTGTGTTGTAAGATTGGGAGAATTGTGACTATGTATAGCAATATTTATGTTAACCTGATAACGGTAATGATGAAGCTAATGGATTCTTTAAGTTTGTAGTTGCCTTAAGAGTTTTTGGTTTAGAAAGGGCTTGAGGCAGCTAAGACTGCTGTAGTCACCTTGGACCTAATTCAAAAGAGAAATGCCATTTATCATCCTCTACTCCCATACTGGGAGGTGTAACAGCTATAGAGATTGTTGTAAGCCATTAATAGTTATTTTTTTATATATTAAGAAGGGGGGACCTGTGGGAGCCCGTTCTCGGGTTCCTCATGGCTTTACCCAGCAGGTCCGCATAGAGGATGATTAGGACCACGGGCCTGAGTGCAGGTGTCTGAGATGGTCTGCACTTGGCTGTGCTGGGGGAGGAGGTCTTTTGCTCCACCCCTTGGCATCTCTATAAAAACCCTGGGGCAGAGACAGTCGGGACCCGTTGGAATAGGTTCCAGGCCCTCTTGAGGCTATCCTTTATTTTCTATCTGTTTATCTCCACAATATTCTCCACAATAAATCCTTCTATCTAATATTTCCTGCAGCTCGCACTCAAGAAAACTCTGGGGAACTGTGGGGGTGGTGGGTATATGCCCCACACTCCTTGTGTTTCTGTACCTTGCAACATGCCTTCAGCCTGGAATGCCCTTAAATAGCTCCTCCCAAGCACTAGCAACCATCTTCGAAGACTTGGCTCGCATTTTACCTTTTCAGGAAGCCCTTCTTGGACCACCTTCTTTGAGTGAACAATTAAGTACCCTGTCATTGCTCAAGTTATTACAGAAAATTAACTCAACGTTATCGTTTTTGGTCTGACCTATCCCCCTCATTAAATTATGAGAAATTTAAGAGCAAGAATCACAATTTGGCTGGGTGTGGTGTCATACGTTTTTAACTCCAGCACTTGGAAAGCAGAGAGAGGTGAACATCTCTGAGTTCCAGGCCATAGGGTTATATATGTATAACTCCAGCTAGGGTTATATATTAAGACCCTGTCACAAACAAACACGTCACATGTGTCCTTTCTCTGAAGAGCTGAGCCTAGTGACACAACAGACTGCACTGAATTCGTGAACAGATAAAGAGAGAGAGAAACTTGTTAACATCTAAGAATATCATAACTATGAACAAGAATAGAAAGAGCTGCAGCTCCATAGACCACCAAAAAAACAAACAACAGAAGTGTTTTCTGAGCATTGGTTTAGAGAGAGGTTTACTCCTAGACACTGTGATGGAATTCATGAGGTAAAGAGGGTGTGTGTAAGATGGTAATTATATCCATGTCCCTTGAAAATTCATTCTTATTTCAAATTCTAGAGAAAAATCAGGCAGGCAGCATGGTACACAGAAACAGATTAATGTTACCCTCCCTACACCTAACCTATTTGTGAATTTGCAGTCAATTATTTCAAGAAATCTCCCTCTTTGTCAGTCACTAGCCTGATGCTTTATATTTGCTTCCATTTAACCCTCACAACAACCCCATTGTCCAGAGGAAAGGGTGGCTTCTGGAGACTGGGCAATTCCCTCGAAGTCACAAGGATTTGGTAGAGCAAGGGTTTAACACAAAGCCTGTCTGATTTGCCCCCTGCTTTAACTACACAAAATTTAGCTTGAAAATCTACCTGCTGATAGCTTCTACATAATTCTAAAAATGGTACAGGAAGCTTATTTCACTATGCATTCCTAGACAGCTCTGTTAACATGGGGACAGTGATGTGTAAAAAAAAAAAAAAAGAAAAAAAATCAATGCAGAAAACTTGGATGTTTTGCAAGGCAGCATTTATGTTCTGAAGCTGTGAAAGTATCGTTATTAGTGTGATTTATCACCTTCTCTGACTTCTGGAGCCTGGAGAATGGACAGGCAAAATGTCTTGAAGTTAAGAATTTTACCTTGAGCAAGCACTGTGCTATGGGATGGCCCTCCTCTATCTTCAAGGGCAAAGCGATTTCAAAAACCATGAGTAAGACTGGTGTCCAGAATTCATGGGCTCCTCAGGCTGCAGAGTTAGCCCAGGTGCTCAGAAAAACAAGTCCAATTGCCAGTGAAGTATTCTTTAATGACATGTTCTAGGTATTACAGGAGGGAGAACTGTGCTCCAAATATGAAGGGATGCTAAGCTAACAGTAGTTAAGAAGAAGCCGATGCTAGTCACTGTTTGCTGCCTATTTTCCTAAAACCAAGATATTGTCTTAAAGAGACTCCAAGTAACTTGACCACTCTCCACCCTCATGGGAAAACAGAGATTACTATAATAAATTTTACTAATTAAGATTTTCTTTTAATTTTGTTTTTGAGACAGGGTCTCATCATATAGCCCTTTGGGGCCTGAAATTTGCCACGCGTAGACCAGGCCAACTTTGAACTCAGAGATCCTGGCTCTGTCTCAGGAGTGCTGGTACTAAGAGCATGTGCCACCATATCTGGCTTTCTGGCTTTCTTTCTTTCTTTCTTTCTTTTTTTCTTTCTTTCTTTCCTTCTTTCCTTCCTTCCTTCCTTCCTTCCTTCTTTCTTTCTTTCTTTCTTTCTTTCTTTCTTTCTTTATTTATTTATTTATTTATTTATTTATTTATTTATTTATTTTTAAGTTCATTGTGTATCTGTCAATCTGTCTATGGGCATATGTGTATGGGTTGTTTTGTTGTTGTTGTTGTGTGTGTGTGTGTGTGTATGTGTGTAGTTATATGTTTTCTCCAGTCCCACCAAGACCCCACAGTCCCATGGCCCACTTACAGAATAATCAATCACTCAGAAGCTTATTACTAACTAGCTCTTACACTTAATTTAACCCATAATTCTTATCTATGTTTAGCCACATGGCTTGGTACCTTTTCTCAGTTCTGCCTTGTCATCTTGCTTCCTCTGTGTCTGGCTGGCAATTCCTGACTCAGCCTTCCTTTTCCCAGAATTCTCTTCCTCTGGTTGCCCCACCTATACTTCCAGCCTGTCTACTGGCCATCAGTGTTTTATTTATTAACCAATCAGAGCAACACATATTCACAGCATACAGAAAGACATCCCATAGCAATTGCCCTTTTCTTTCTTTTTTTTTTTTTTTTTTTTTTTTTTGGTTTTTCGAGACAGGGTTTCTCTGTGTAGCTTTGCGCCTTTCCTGGAACTCACTTGGTAGTCCAGGCTGGCCTCGAACTCACAGAGATCCGCCTGGCTCTGTCTCCCGAGTGCTGGGATTAAAGGGCCCTTTTCTTTCTAATCAAAAAGGAAGGTTTTAATTTCAACATAGTAAAATTACATATAGCAGTTATCAAGCAAGAATTATAGTTACAATATCTAGTCTATTTGTGTTTGGCAAATTCAAAGAAAATATTCTATTTATCTTATATTTGTGAGTTTAAGGTTTTATATTTAACTTATCTTTTATCATAACTAAGGAAAATTATATCTAGTCGTCAACTACATCAAAGACCTCAGAAGGATAAAAAATTACCTAATGCATTGTAAGCAACTTCTAAAAAATCTAGAATGAGAGAGACAGCTGTCTGCCTGGACAGCCACTCAAGTTCCTCTGCAATGCTGAGGCATCCATCTTCAGCCTATAGGCCTAGAGTCTCTCAGTTGCTACTCTCTTTGTCCTGTAGAATGTCTGGCAGTTTCTTCTATGAAGCAGGAACCTTGCAAAGTTCACTGGTCACCTTCCTATGGGCCCTGCATGTCCAGTTTATACAACATTTTGTCAAACAGTCTAAGCAAGAACAGTTTCTTGCCCAAATGACTAACTTTTGCCATGAAGAAGATAAACTCCATATGGACGGAGTGTCTTTGGTGCCCATCATCTTCCATGAAGTAATTGCTGTTGCCAGGAGCAGACATGTCTCATTGTCCAGAAAAGTCTAAGTTTTTAAAACATTTTAAATGCCATATTCTGTAGGTCTTTGAAGTGTTTGAAGATTACCTATCTAATTGAATTATATCTATGTATACCTAGAAAACTTAACATGACTATAAGTTTGACTATCATAGAAGACTAATTATTAATCTGTATTTCTTAATTATGCATTACAATTTCAAATGAGCTGCACAAACATAATACTTTAAACAAGAGTAGAAATATACATACAGTATAACAAAATTAACTTTAAATTTATATCAATAAACTAAAATCTATAGCAATTTAAAGCATTTTAAACAAGTTGCTCTTTAAAAGTAAATTCAATAATCTACCCTTTTATCCTATCATATCTGTATACTATCCCTCTTTTTTCTTTTAGAAAGATATTGACTGTGACGAATAACAATTTTTAACCAATCTCTAACAAAGACAAATATCCATAATCCATTTTTGGGGAATGTAAGCATAGCATTTTAGGCTACTTCCTGCTGATGGGGAAGCCTGAGAAAATTAAGAATTATGTCAAGTCCTGACTGGAATAGTCTGTGACATTGTATTCTCTGAGCCAGTTGCCTTGAAGCTGTTCTGGATGTTGGATCATCTGGAGACCTCTCAGGGGGTCTTCCTTGATCAAACCATATTAGCCTGGAAGCAATCCATAGGTTCTCATCTTCTGAGGAAACAAAAGTAGAACATCCTTTTCAAAGCAACGTATCCTTAGACATAAATTTTGAAATCAAGATATATATATGTATATATATATCATCAGCTTTTATAATCAAATGTCTCTCTGCAGTTAAAAATCCCAAAGACAATATAATCCAAATTCTCTGTGTAATATCCATCTTTATGTGTCTTGTTTTTATATTACTTTTACTGACTCTTTAAAGACTTTATTTTTTAAAATTTCTATTTTTTTATATAACTGTCCATATTCATTTTCCTCTCTCTTCCAAGCCTACGTACATTTTACATACATTGTAAACTGTTTAGGGTTTATCCCATCTGAATCTGTCTTATTGTAAATCTATTGCTTTAAACTGCAGTGGCTAGTACTGAAGTGGCAGCCTTGGCTACTGACTCCACCCATCTCTGCTTTTCAACATGGCAGAAATAATTTACTGCTAGCTCTGGGAGCCATGCTCCCTATTGACTCTTGGAGACAGTGGGTCCATGCCTCCATCCAGCAGTCCAGCAGCATGTAGCCCAGAAACCTTTTTCTTTTTTGTCTGTACTCGCAAAAACTATATCCACCACGCATCATGCTGCACAACTTGCAGACACCACTGTGTACCACCGCAGGAATCTGCATGCTGCACTCAAGCCCATATGCCATGAACCCACCATACTATAGCTCAAGTCCACACACCACAGCACTCTGTACCTTGGCATCTCTATATCTTGACCCACATGAGACATGAAGTAGAAAGCTGTTTTTGGCTTCATTATTGTATGTTTAGAAGCCCTTTTTAAACTCTTTTAGGCCTTGTGGAAATTTGAGAGCCTCACGTTGGTATGTCAAATGTAGTCAGAAGATTTCCTGTGTCCTGCCTGGCCCACGGTCAGGACAAATCTCTCACCCACAATCCCACAGCCTTTTATAAATTAATCACACAGAGGCTTAATATTAATTATAACTGCTTGGCCAGTAGCTCAGGCTTATTACTGACTAGCTCTTACACTTAATTTAACACATAATTCTCATTTATGTTTGGCCACATGGCTTGGTACCTTTTCTCAGTTCTACCTTGACATCTTGCTTCCTCCATGTCTGGCTGGTGACTCCTGATTCTGCCCTTCCTCTTCCCAGAATTCTCCTCATCTGCTCACCCTGCCTATACTTCCCACCCGGCTACTGGCCAATCAGCCTTTTATTTATCAATCAATCAGAGCAACACATATTGACAGCATTCAGAATGACATGCCACAACATGTGTGTGTGTGTGTAAACTTGCTAGAGTCTGCTCTGTCCAAACACCATGTGGGTGCCAGGAATTGAACTCTGGTGGTCAGGCTTGACAAAGAGTCTGAGTCACGGACAAAGACTGGCTGAGTCTTCTCTCTGGCCCCGTAGTTAGAGTTTTATTCGCATTCTCACAATGTTCACCCTTAGAGATTTACAGTCATTCATTTTTGTAATATCACTTTCTGAAAACTTTGCTTTTCTTTAATACCAATGCTATGCAAGCTACAACTCAACCCTTCTTACTTTTTGGACACCTCCTGTCTTTATATGAAATGTGTGTATTAGTATACTTCTGCTTGCTTTTCTCCTGTTAATCTGTCTCTGTTGCAGGGGTTCATGCCAACTGAGAACCTATGATAGTTAAAGAAAACATTCTTCCCTCTACAACATCAATAGGACTGTGCAGCATTTGACTTTCGTGCCTGATAGATTTCACTTAGCACATGCTTTTCCTGATGATGTACATCAGTGGCCCATTCTTTTTTATTACTGGTAATAATCCATGGTATTGATTTACTACAGTGCATTTATCTGTTGAATGGACAATTGAATAATTTCTGATTTGGAGTTAGAATGAATAATAATAAGTAGGATTGCTGGGTCATATAGGAAGTGTGTGTTGAACTTTATAAGAAATAGCTCAAATTATCCAAACTGATTATCCCATTTTTCATTCTCACAGGAGTGCTTTCTGCTCCATGTTCTTACAAATACCTGTGTATTAAAAAAAAATTAATCTGTTATTTTTCCAGGTGGGTGTATAGTGGTATCTCTTCATAGCTTTAATTTGTGTTTCTAAAATGATTGATGATGGTAGGCAGTTTTGCTTACTTACCTGTCACTTGTACATCTGTCTCAGTCATGGTTTCTATACCGTGACCAAAATCTACTTACAGTTCCACATCAGAGTCCATCACTGAGGGAAGAAGTCAGGGCAGGAATCAAACAGGGCAGAACCTGGAGGCAGGAGCTGATGCAGAGGCCTTGGGGGAGGGCTGCTTCCTGGTTTGCTCCCCATGGCTTGCTCAGCCTGCTTCTTATACCCTGAGGACCACCAGCCCAGGGATACCCCACTCACAGAGAGCTGGGCCCTCCTACATCAATTATTATTTTTCCGAATATATAAATATAAATATATATATATATATATATATATATATATTTCTCAAATACATATATGGGGTATGTGCACTTGACTGCAAGCGCCCAAGGAGGCCAGAAGAAAGTGTAAAGTGTTAGATCCTCCCAGCCCCAGAACTGGAGTGACAGGCCGTTGTGAGCCTTCTGACACAGGTGCCGGGAGGCAGAACATTTACTTAGCCACTGAGCCATCTCGCCAATCCCAATTTCTAGCATTTTATATAGTCCAGATGCTTTTTCCCTGTGATACCTGTTAGTGTTAGCTGCAGCTGTTTTAGGTTGCAAAGTGAATATGGCGCTCCTGTTTGTTTCTCTCTGGATACAAATCAACAGCATAGTTTCTACATTTCAGAGCCCAAATTGTAGGCTCAATAGCAGCAAAGCAGCATGCATGGAATTTGGTCCTAATTATGCCTAATTCAAACTTTGGATGCCATGCAGCTGCCTCCCTGACTTTCTGGAGTCTTTGGAGGAAACAAGCCAGAGAATGGTCTCATCCGGAAGCTCCTTGTGGCGCCTACTGCTTCGTTCAGGCACTGTCTCCATAGAACTTCAACTGGAAACCCATTGCAAGGTGCCGTGGTGAGTGGGATTGGGTCAGTGGCATTTGGAGCCATGCATCACCAACAGGATATGGAATGGCATTCATTGCAGCTTTTCACTGTCTCCCCTCTCCCCACATCCATCCTTCTTCACTTCCTTTCTCTGTGGGATGCTAGGAACTGAATCCAGGGTCTTGCACATGCTAGGCAAGCCCCTCCCACAAGCTATGTCTCTATCATCTACACCACTCACTTCTCAAATACCCAGGGCAGGAGAAAACACAATTGGTTTTCTGGTCATGACTAAGGATGAGCATGTCAAGAGGCCTGTCCACTCCACTCTACCATGCTTTCCCAGGAGAGAAACCTGCTATAATTGGATGTCCCTGGCTGAAGCCATTTCCTAGCTTCTTACAGAGATAAGGGTGGCCACAAGACACAGTTCAAACAGATATAAGCTAGGCAGAGGTCACTGAATGGGCACTGGAGTCATTGCCTGCCCCAGAACAAGGCAGTCTTCCTACAGCCACCGTCTTGTGAGTGACCCTTACAGAAAAACTAGTGGCTCACAGAAACTGTCACCCAGTGCCTTAGCCACCAATCAGAGCCACCAACTGTCTACCTCATGTGAGAAAAATAAATACTGCAGTTGTTCAAGATACTGCTGATAAGTGCTCTTTCTCACTGTTGCACACAATCCCTGGTGAGAGACCTGGGTTCCAGTTCTGACCCGTCAAGTAACCAGCAGTGGCCACATAGGCAGACATCTTTACCTCTCAGCTTCATGGTTTTCCTTATTTGAACGCCAATAGGAAGATCCCATAATTCTAAGGCATCTTTCATATTCAGTATGTCAGACAAATTTTTCTAGATTAGACCTCTCCAATAGCAAGAAACTCAGGCCATGGTTTCAGCTTTCTTGAGATGTGCTGGTGTCTCAGGTCTGGGGGCTTGCTCTCTAACTGGGTCCCAACTCTAATGAACTGATTGATTCATTACAGCAGGTCACTTTTTGTTTAAAATACAAGCATCTACCAACTTCCAGAAGAGTCTCAAATTTCAATGTATTTTCCAAGTCATCAAATAAACCTTGTATCTCTCTTATATTTGTACTTGTCAGACCATTGCTGAATCTGGGCTTGGCTATCACCCACTCTGCTCCCATTCAGACCACTCAGTCTTCCCTCCCCAGACTCCATTAGATAGGTGTATTAGGCACATCCTATACAGTAGCCTCCTAGTCTCACCCCTGATCCAGCAATTGCTACGATGGCCGATCCACTCAGGCTCCATCAGCTTCCAGGAGACAGCCTGAGAATGGTTCACTCCATCGTCTTCCTTAGCTCCTGCCTCTAGCCTGGCTTGTTTGACTATGAGGCCCTGTTCTCCCTTTCACCCATGACAGCAAGACGTTTGGATACCTGCCTCCCTCATTCACTCCCTGGCTAACAGTTGGAAAAGCATTTGATGAGGCTCCTTAGAAGGCTTGAGAAGGGCCAAGTACCTGTAGCAGCTGAGCAGTTGGATGATGCAACCTATTTTTTGCTGTCTCCGTCCTTGGGGACTGATGCTTGTGTCTCATGTGAATTACTAGAAGGAGAACCTTCTTACACCTTGATTTCAGGGAAATCTAAGATGAGACAGAGGATACAAAATAAGGGTGTGTGTGTGTGTGTGTGTGTGTGTGTGTGTGTGTGTGTGTGTGTGTATTGGTGTTTATTTTTCTCACTTTGTCAGTCTTGAGTTTTGTAACTAATGGGCACACTGATTCATTCAATCCCAGACTTACCTCCCTGCTCATACCATTGTTCCCTTCCCCACGGTTTTACACAGCTCAGAGTTTGCATAAGTCATGGTTACTGCTAGATTATAACCCTGGGTTTCAAAGTCACAGAACCTGTAACATAAACATTGACTCTCATAATACCATTTAAGAGTCTGCATGGTTAAAGTGACCACAGTGTTTTCAGATCAATGAGAAGGGACTTTGGACCTGTTCCCCTGGCTCAGCATTTTATCTTTCTGTTCTCAATCAACCGTCTTAGGTTTACAAAAGTCCACACACACCAGTTCTATCCTGTGGCTTTTCAAACAAGAGTGGAAGGATATGAGGGGGAAAGACACAAACACCCTGGAAATGTCATAAACTAATGCTGTGCATGTCCTCTGGGGAGCTGCCGTGTCTCTGAGGACTAGCTCTGTGGCACTGCTGTCCCCTCTGGTTTAATGTGTGTTTTCATACTCAGCATGGTCTTTCTAGTCTCTGACATGCTATCAGTTCCTTCTGGAACAATTTGTACAAGGTAAGAGTTGCATTAGTCACGGCTCCTGGGACCTGGGGGCGGCTGAACCTGATCTAGGTTAGCGGTAAGCCAACTTGCGGTTTCCTCTGTCAGATACTGGAAGACTAGGAGCTTTCAGTTCCTGGTAGTTTTCTGATATTTATGAGTGGCCTTATTTAAAAGAGAAAAAGTCTCCATTAGTCTGTTTATTTTTAGCTATCATATTAAATATCCCAGTAGAAAAATACAAGATCACAGACCCAAAGGTCGGCTACTTGCTTCCCTGCTGGAGTCATGCTGTTTAGAAGCCAAAAGTGGCTAAGTCCCAAGGCATTAATATCCTGGGAAAGAATGGAGTGCAGTCGTCCCTCTGGGATGCTTTCCTGAGTTTAAAGACATCTTGCACTCTACCAGGCAAAAGAAAACACATATTAGCCAAATATAGGAAGGCTTCTTAGGTGCAGGAATGAGTCTCAACAGGACCCCTTAAGTGTTTTTCTAGCTGATCTTAAACTGCAGGCTAGACCCAAGCAAGGAACAATGGAAGGTGGTGCTTTTGTCTGTGGCCGAGAACTAGCATCGAACCAGTCTGGGCTTCTGCAGGCTCAGAGGTGGGTCAAGGTACGTCTGTATCTACCTCACCAGTCTACGGATAGGAAGGGCAGTGTTGGCCACAGAGGTGACTCTCGGAGCAGACGCTGACTGCCATTTTGCCAGCCCTGATGTGACTTTATTTTGAGCCTAAATTAGGTAAAAATTAGCATTAGATGCAAAGGGTGAAATTTCATCTAAAGGCCTAGAAATGTCATGTCAAAACTCAGTTCACTGCAGAAAAATGCAGTGCCCTGATCTTGCAGTTCTTCTGTATCTATAGAGCTCTGACCTGCATGTAGTACATGCTCCGGCTTCACAACCAAGCCTTAAAATGAAGAAAGGCCCGAGCTGACATGTTTCCCTGATCCTATAGAAGGTTCCAGGAGCAAGCCAGGGACGTCTAAGTGGAAGTGGCCCCTTCCTTCTCTCCTGGAGGTGAGCATGGAAAGGGGTCAGCAATTCCTCTACCCCCAAAGACTTCAGACTCAAGAACTCTGGACTGTTGTCGACTAGAAGAAATCTGGGAAATGAGCAGGCCAGGTATTTGTGAAGCAATTTAACAAAGCTAAGTAAGCAAAAAAAGAGGAGGTGAAAGGATTTCTGGAGTCACTCGGGTGTCCAGGGTGAAGTAAGGAGGCCATGCAGTAAGAGCAGAGTACATTTAAAAATTAACCTGTGTGTGAATGTACTCTGCTCAGAACAGGAATAAAAAGCAAACAAAGATCAATTGAGGCCCTCCTCCCTCTGGAGCAGGATGCTGGCATTTTAGAAGAGAAATTGATTGGTGGAGAACCCACTCTGCTGGGTAATTAAACGAGCGTGCTGATCAATAGTCAGTATGTGGGACTTAGAGGCTCACTGGCAAGCTAACGCAGGGCTAAGAAGAGAAGGGGAGCTGCTGGTTGCCTCAGGCAAGGCTAGATCTCCAAGGCTCTGCATTAAAAGATAAATGCCTGCTCTCCTCGCCTCCCTTGATTTAAAAGCCTCTTCGAATCAGCATAACCTAAACAAAAGGAAGGGTCCTCACTCCAAGCATTTTTCTCGTGGTGACAGGTGACAGCTGTAAAGGGTCCAATTTGTGATTACACAGTTCACTTATGCAACGCAATTAAGCTGCCTGTTAGGTTCATGCTGCTTTAAAAAAAAAAGTAAAGATTACGATCAAGTTACTTATTAGCTACCTTGAACCTGTCTTCCCAAGAATCAGAGGGCTAGCCAAGGAGTCAACTCCAGCAGAGCTGGAGTGATCTGCTTTGCTGTTTGTTGTGGTCTTAGAACCCACTGGGTCATGAGCATGCTCTGTGTGGGGCTAAACTGCAGCTGCCCAGGGACGTCCAGGCTCATTAGAGGAACAGGCCCACTGGCCACCTGCCAGGCCATTGGGAGAGAGCTGATCCCACTCTCCTCCCAAAGCTGGGCTGTGGGTCCTAGTCTTTAGTACCCACAGACAACCCTGGGAGATGATGGGGCCAGTGAAAAGTCAGAACCAGGAAAGGGCGTGGCTTCAGATCTCAGTGAGAGGGCTTAGTGCATGGAAATGGCCAATTCCCTCTTCGTGCTGCTGCTGTTTCTTGGTCTTGGATTATCCTTGGGTGAAAGCAGAATTGAAGAATGACTTGGGGCCATCACCCCACACTGCACCTGCACATACTTTCTCATTTCCTGCATTCCGGAGCTCTTATGGAGTAAACTAGTTTCTTGCATTTCTTGCTTATCGATGATGTAGAAGTTTTCTGGCTGAGAATAATTACAAAGGAAGATGTTCTGCAGTGAGGGATCTTGGAAACACCGCTAGCCAAAACACTGCAAAGACACAATTGATGGTTACTAAGGAAAGAGGCATTCTAGGTATGCACAAGTGATTCGCACCTCAAAGATTCATGTTACAAATTTCTGGAGTCATTCAGAGAACAGTCTGTAGACCAACTGTGTTCCCAGAGGCTGAGAAATTAGGATTGTAATAATTACTTTGTATCTTATATGTTTATGATAGTTATTATTGTTATTGCTATTGAAGGGTTAATAACTAAGCGCCTCAGGTGCACTGAGAAACTCCAAACAGGAAAGCTAACACAGAAATAACATCTTCAGCATTGGTTAACAACATACCGATAAGAACATTGGCCTGGCACTTTGTGACCCTGATACTGCAAGAAACTGGTGTGAACATGAAAGTCTTCCATCCTCAAAATTCCCTTTCCCTCCCTATAAAACCCTCAAGCCCACTGCCTGGGCACACAGTCTCCTTCCCTGAAGAGAGACTCCAGGCCTTTATTGTTTAATAAAGAATAAAATGCTTCTATAGAGACCAGTCTCCTCTGACATTTATTTTCATTTTTCCTCTATCACTTCTGATCTAAGAGTTGTTGTTGTTGTTATATTTGTGTGTATGTGTGTGTGTGTGGTGTGTTGTGTATGTTGTGTATTAGATGAAGCATTTGCCACAGAGTGCAGTGGAAGTCAGAGGACTACCTTGGGGAGTTGGTTCTTTCCTTTGACTGTGGATTCTGGCAATTGAATTCAGGATGTCAGGTTTGCAAAGCAAGTGCCTTTATCCACTGAACCACCTCACTGGACTGGAAAGAGGATTATGGGGATGGTTTTGTGATTATATGAATGGACTAAATGTCGCTCGCTGGGATACACATTTTGAAAGAGGTATAATAATCTGTATATTTCATATGCTTTGCCTTAATAAGAAAACCTCTACAGTCATGTATGGCAAGGCTATCCCCTGCATAATTCATGAGGCCCAGCTTACTGCTGAGGTGTCTCCTTGTTTTATATAACACATGTTACTGAGAGATACCTAAAGGTAGAGACTTCAAGAAATAAGAGATGTGCCTGTGTCCCTCCTGTTCAAGGTGTCCATGTGAAACTTTTCCTAGCAAGCATGGAAGCCCAGGTCCTTCTGTTCTCAGCCTGCTGTGTGTGCATCTGTCTCCCCATACCCAAGTGGTACTGCTGAAAAGCCTGAGTGTGGCATGCTGGGCTGCAACCACTGTTCTCTCTTTGTGCTCAGTTTCAGGAGAGAGTTTCATTGCTCATTCTCACTCAGGTGTAAAATAAGATGTGTATGTCCCACCCAGGAAAGTCAATATGTGTTGGGATATTTAGGACAGCTATGTTTTTAAGAGGAAGAATTAAGACAGAGAAATATCTGCAGTCTTGTACTGTCCCCATTTTTTTTCCTGGGTTTTATACTATGGCCTCTTCTACAAATCTGGTAAGATTTCAAATCATATTCTGTCTGTATTTCCAGCCCGTTAGACATTACTTACCTACTCTCTCTGTGAGTAGTTCCATCAAGTGGACCCTACTCTTGCCCATCATCTATCCTGCCCAGAACCCCGTGCCAAGTGAAGTTGTTCAGCAGGCACAGGAATGCCTCCAAGGCACCTTCTAAATCTGTCAAGGCCAATTTAAAAGCTGAAGTCTGAAGCCAAATGGAAACATTGGGAATGCACTCGTGGAGAACTGAGTTGGCCTAGGACTAAAGGCAATTTATTACTCATCCGATGGGTATCTCCAACCAAATGAGACCCGTGCACATTGGCTAAGGGAATTGGACACTGGCTGCTGCACAGGCAAGATTCTGTCTTTATTCCAGCCTGTAGCCTACCCTAGAACAAAGGAACAAAGTTTTCCTAACCATACACTCAGTCTCTCTTTTATATATCTGCAAAGTCAGACCCAGGAGAAGCCAGGCCCAGGGATCTACATTCTTAAAAGGCTCCTGCAAGTATTGGAAACGACTGGTCAGAGCAGAAGTCATCACACAGGAGAAGCTAAGCCAGTGTTTTGTGTCGGCTTTCGTTCCTTACCAATAGAGCACAGGCTGTCCCATCTATCTTACTTAGTGGCTTATTTACCGAAGTGACAGGGAGATGCTGAGGTGGAAGGCTGTGCCCAATAAGCAGCTCTGAATGACCGTAAAGGGTCCTCTCTCTCCCACACATTCTGAGCAGCCACCACGGTCTAGCCATGACAGATTCTATGGTGCTCTGTTCTCCTCCTTTCCCCTGGCGTGGGGAAGGCCCTTTGCTTAAGCTAAGTTTGAAGGCATGTGCCCCTTTTCTGGTTCTGAGTCAGGGAAGACGGGGAGTAAGGAAGGGGATCCCTTGCAGGAAAGGGTACCCAAGAATGTCTGTGTTCTAAACAGTGATTTAAAGGGACTCTGGGTTCCCAGGCAGAACTGTCTTCACATTTAGGGAGGAGGTGAAGATGTCAGTGACAAAGAAATCATGCCCTTCCTGTGAGGAGTCCCTGTCAGTGCCCAGGGCAGCAGAAGGCCCCATCTTTCATGGGCCTCTCCTTCCCCTGTCTGCAGCAGCCTGCTTCCCACCTGCATTCCTCCCTCCCTCCGTCCTCTTCAGCCTTCCTTCCTTTCTGGCCATCTCTCTCTGTTTCTTCCCACCCAGACTTTGCATATTTAGGTGCAGGAGATAAAAGGCAAAGAGACTAACTTGGGGCCAGAAACACTGAATTTGAATGATAACAGCGTGGCTTGTGGACAAGTAAATTTAGGCACACAATGAGTACAGTTTTTGTTGCTGTCTGTCCTAGGAACTGTCCCATCCATCCCTCTGAACTGTTGTGATGACCAGACAAACTCTATGAGCATATTTCGTGAACTTGTTTTTCTTGACATGCATATTGCTTGCTTGCTTTTTGCCGCCCTCTTTCCTTGTTCGTTTTTGATACGTGGTCTTTCCGTGCAGTTGTGTTGACTGGGAATTTACGGTTCTTCTTTCCCAAGCTCCTCAGTACTGGCATTGCAGGTGTACAACATCACACTCAACTCCCATGTCGCCATTTTTGTAGTCTACCCGTTAGCTGGGTACCGTATTTAATCAGCCGCCAAATCCTCCTGATTCTGATCTCTTCTGGGTCTCTCCAACACATCCTTGCTTTTTGTAATCACTGTAATGTTACACTTTCCCATTGGCTTACACCAGTGGTCATTCTCTGTTACAGAATTGGGTTCCCGGCCTTCCGGCAGCCTTCATCTGTTAAAAGTAAGGTGCATAGTCCCCTCTCTAATCCCATCACACTGAAAGTGGAAGTGTCAGGGCCAATTCTGAGTGAGGTACTGAGATCCTTCGCAGCTAGCAGGAAACAAAACCTGAGATCACCTGCTTTGTCCCACCTCTCTGCCCTTTAACTAAAGAAGATGTGACAAGGAGCTACCAGCAAGAGCCAGCTGAGTCATCAGATGACAGAAATCTCCCGAGGCGGATAAACAGACTCCATTGAGAGATCTCAGAGTCATTCCAGTGATGCGTTCTTCATGCCCTGCTCACACAGAGGCCAGGCTGCCTAAACAGTCACGTGACAATTCCAACAGACAGGACTCATTCTGTCAATGTATACCAAACTTTTACATCCCAGGATGCTAATGAGGAAAACTTCTGGTTTTCCTAGCAAATTAGCAAATAATGATTACTGAAACGGTAATGTTAAACTATGGAATATGAATGGATAAAGCATCTCTGTGAAGATTAGGCAACTTCCAATATTTAGCTATATTTAGAGTAAAACAGATTTCAATGCATGTCTTGACATTTAAATAGCATTTCTTTAAGGTAAGCTGTAGATAATATAGCAATGTTGTCTTAGTCTGCTTAAAGAAAATATCATAAACTAGGTCGCTTATGATTGACAGAAGTTTGTTATTGCAGGTCTGTAAGCTGAGGAGGCCAGCATTAAGGCACCAGTAGAATCCATGTGCTGAGGGTCTGATTTCTACTCTCTGTCTTGACATGATGAAAAGGGGAGCTAGCCCTCTGGTACCTCTTTTGTTTTACACATAGATGAAAGGTTACCTTTGAGCTTAGGTCTTTGGCATATAAATTTGAAGTGAATACAAGCATTTGGACTGTATTGGATGGCATACAGTAGACTTTCTTTTCTGCTCATCCAATTGTCTGTTTCTGTACATACTTCACAAGTTTAGTACATCTTCCCTCTTCCTCTAAACTTGAGTGAGCACATATCTGTGTCCACAACATATCTCTGCTTAAGGGATGCACCATTGCCTTATAATCATTTATCCGGCAAATATTTGAACTTCTGATAATAAAAAAAATGTGTGTCCTAGAAGGAAGAGGGTTACATAAAACACTTTCCTGGCTTCAAGGGGCTCTCAGTCTAGGGGGAAAGCAGACATTGAGGCTGGAAATCACACAAGGGCAGATAAGCAAACAAGCCTCCATGGAAGCAGGAAGAGATGCCTCTGAGAGGGAAGTATTCCGTGATGCATCATTCTAAAAGACAGCTGACCTGAGTGCACCTTAGGGAATTGTGGGGAGTTAGGCTGTGGAATGGAGAACACTCCAGTCACAGAAGAAAAAAGGCCATCAATAAAATCAAAATCTCCTGAGGCCTTCTATGTTCTAGGTGCTTCTCTAGAAAAGCCATGCCCACAACCAATGAGATCTGAAATTATGTACATCATTCATTTTCCCCTAAACATACCAAGTGATGCTATTAATATCTCCACTTTACAGATTAAACACCTGGGGCCGGAGCCAAAAAATGACCTGCCTAAAGTTGTACTTCTGAGAAGTGGCAGAGCAAGATTTGAACCCAGGTTTCTGACTGGCAAGATATACACTATCTGTTCAACTACAACCTATGGGAAACTAAATGTGTCTGAACCTGAAGTAAAAGCCAGAATGGTGTGCAGTGCAGCGGAGAGGAATCAGCTGGAGCAGGGGCTGTGATTCCTTTTCCCATCTGGAGCACAGCTCGCACAGAGGAGCCGACTGCACGGTGGAGGCTTGGGAGAACCAAGTGACTGAGCTTAGAGGAAAGGCATTCCCAGAGTAGGCTGCTGGACCAACCACTACCCAGATAGCAACTCGCCCTTCTTTTTAAGCTGCTTTCTTCTTGGAAATAGGGTTTACAGCCTGCCCCCCATCAGCAGATATTTGGTCATCTTCCACGAGGCACACGCTGTTCTGGGCAGTGGAAATTCCACAGGGAATAAAAAGGACAAGGCCCCTTTTGTTAGAGAGCTTAAAACACCCTTCTCCTTACCTGACCTCTCTGTTTCTGAAAATGCCAAGGAAATAACAGGTGGTTGCCCCATACTCCAGCAGCTTGGCATCTGCTGAGGGATGCCCCCACCCTCTATGGGTCTAGCTTTTCCATGTCCTGCTCAGGCCCATCAGACCACCACAGCCACCCAGTGTCACGTCTGACAATGTCTCCTCTACTGCAGGAACCTAAAGTAGTCACTTATCTGGCCATCAAGGGCTTTTCCAGGGGACATGCTGTGACTTCTAACGTGTCCCAGAGCGGGCTCTCCCGCTGTGTCAGCACAGCCACCCAGAGCCCTGTGTGCTTTGGCCTCCAGTTCGGCTGTGGACCAGGTCATGGGATTTTTCCCTCTTAGAAGAATGTTCCCCCACTCACATTCCGCTCTGCAGGACTGATTGCAATGCAAACGGGATCAGGAAAAAAAAAGTTCAAACAAAGCATCAGATGAGAAGTCCAGTTGCCTTACTCTGAGGTTCAACATGCTGCCTGTTACAACTGGACATGTGCCATGACTGCTTCTGAGTGAAAGTGTCAGAAGAGGAGGCCCCTGGAGGCATGTGCTCTCTCTTTTCCTAGTGCTTGGCGAGTTAAGAGGAGATGAAAATCATGACCCATGTTTTCTGTAAAAGGTTGAAACAGAGGTCCTTCACATGGTACCTTGCCTGGCGTATCGAAGGACAGCACGGAGTTGAAGCTCAGGCTTCCTTAAGAAGTCTTTGTCCACTGTGTGCAGGCAGCCGGAAGGCTGAGGTGGCCAAGACCTCCGCCCCACAAACCAGGGTCTCATTGGAATCCCCTCAGACAGGTTCTTCAACCTCACTTCAGTTTCCCTAGCAGTCTATTTCCTTGTCCCCAGCATGCCCCTCTACAGCTGAGCCAGCTGTCCCTGCCGGGTTCCCTCCAGGGAGTCTGAGGCAGCACTGGGTATGTGTCTGCAGCCCTGCACCATCTAGCCTCAGAAACCTGGACGTTTTTCCATCCTGGGTCATGTCCTGTGGGCATGATCAAGGACTGAGATAACGCAACCTTGGCCCTTTCCTGTAACTGAATTTGGTCAGCTTTAAACACAAAGTCCAGGCCTGGACTCGAAGTTATTCAAGCTGCCCGCCCCCACACACACACACACACACTCACACACACATACACACAGGGCTTTCTTCACTTGTGACCATGAGATCTGATGTCCACTGGGGCTAAAATCAAGACTAGGCAAACATTATGTAAACAGGTGAATATTTTCAGCTATAGATATTATAATGTAACTTCTCAAGCCTAGGGCAAGTAGGAAAGGGATTCCCTCAGGTGTTTTCAAACCAGCTGCTCTCACGTATGGGCCTGTGAGGTGATGCCCTGGATGAGAGGCCATAACAGGGTCACAACCTTCAAGATCATCATTTAAGTGAGAAACAATGGAATTTGCCATTCAAAGCCTTTATTACAGGCCAAAGAGATCGTTTGGCAGGTGAAAGCACTTCCTGTGCAGGCCTGACAACCAGTGTTCGACTCCTGAGCCCACAGCAGAAGGAGAGAACCAACCCTGAGTATTGATTTCCCAGGGTCTGGGAATTTCACTACGTCTGGCATGGGATATCTGAGGGAAAAATCTACTATGCTCTTATGTCTGTTAACTTTATTCCTCTAAGACAAAATTCTATCCATACAGCTACAGCTCCATCAGGCATTCAGGACAAGAATAAATCTAGATACACCAAGCTCTTTATTCGTGTACTTTATTTCTCTTGGATAAAATCCTGTCCACATAGCTTCAGTTCCATCCAGTTCCCTCTCATAGTCCTGTTAACGATTAAGCTCTTATGCTTCTAGCTTCATCTCTGTCCTCTGTTTCTTCTCCCTCCATCTCTACTTGCTCTCTACTCCTGGCTCCAGAGTTCTGCCTTACCATCTACATTACCTCTGTGTTCTTCTCTTCTCCCTGGTTCTGTCTGCTCTACAGAAAAATGCCTGTCTGTCTTTCGCAAAGCCATGCAGTTCTCTGCCTCCTCAGGAATGTTGCTCTACCTTCCACCTTGATTTGTAAACAACCTCTTTTGTTCTTAGTTGAATTGCTCTGGAGAGCCCCTAGGCCTCAAGGCAAGAGGATGGTCTGAGCTTCATTAGCACAAGAAACAAAGCTATGTGTCTCCAGCCAGCTTATCTCCTAGGCTCAGTGGGGGAGTTAGGTACCTAGAAGCTCCGCAAGTATGGGGAGCTGAACTCTTAGCCAAATGGTCTGGAAATATTTGGGCACACAAGAATTTCATAGCAGAAGACAGCTGAAATATTAAAGGCTGGATAACACCAAATATTCATAATAAATGGCTTGCCCTTTGACAGTATAGCTTTAATACACAGCTGAATCTCTATAATATATTCTTGTGGCCCACCACACCTGAGCCCACAGCAGGAGAGAACCAACCCATGAGCCCACAGCAGAAGGAGAGAACCGACCCCTCAGCCCACAGTAGAAGGAGAGAACCAACCCATGAGCCCACAGCAGAAGGAGAGAACCAACCCCTCAGCCCACAGCAGAAAGAGAGAAACGACTCCCAAAGTTGTCCTTTGACTTCTATGTGCAGGCTGTGGCAAGTGTAGACCCACACTCATGTACACTCCCCTGTCTCTATCTCTGTCTGTTTCTGTCTCTTTCATACACACACATATACACAACAACAACAACAGCAGCAGCAGTAGTAGTAGTAGTAAAGATAAATTTTTAAAACTCCCCACTGTACACAACAGAATTCATTCTCATTATAACATCTTGGCAGTCTTAGAACAGGCACAACACTGGTCTAAGGCCTGTGAAGTGCCGGATTCCATGGCACCACTCACCTTGATGCTCACAGCTGCCTCACGGATGCCAATGCAATGCAGGCTTGGCTGGGAACACTGGTGCTCAAGACTAGAGCACATTTGACTTACCTCCTGCTTAAATTTAGGGAAAAGGTCAAGATCCCAAAAACTTTCTGGCAGCTGGAATTCTCAAGGCACCTCTGGCTCAGCATCTCCACTCTGTCTCAATGTTCTCACGCAACTCTATTGGCCCCAACAGCAACAGTCCAGGGTTCAGAGCATGCCTTTGAGCTGGTCCAGCTACAAGGGGTTGTCTGCCTGCTTTGGAGTCTCCCTGCATGTAGGATGTTCTTTGTTTCTTTGTGCCTATTCATCTTTGGGGTTTATCAACTCCATGCTCTCCAAACACAATTGAGCTCTCTGTTCCTGTCTGAGTCCTTCTGGTCCAGGCACAGATAACCCCAAGATGGTGGAGCATCACTCTATAAACAGAACTTTTCAAATCTTGGTCTTTCTCCTTTCTCTAGCCATGGTCATTAGAAAAAGAGGCCTGAGTAATATTTTACTATTTGACTGTCACTATTTCTTTAAATTGCTCACCAGTGTGTATTTTTCCGTCATCCTATCCCCACCCCATGTTACAATGAGGAAGCTAAGGCTGACCCTCAGGGATGTCTGGGTGAATCACAGCAGAGGGGCAATGAACATCCTGGCCTGAGCTGCCTTGCCTGGTCCTATACCAGTGCTTCTCTAAACAGAATTTTTGAGAATTGTCCACAGCACTTGTTAAGGTGCAGATTTCTAGGCCAGATGTGAAGGCACACATCTTTAATCTCAGCACTCAGAAAGCAGAGCCCAGCCAGATCTATATAATGAGTTCAAAGTCAACCAAAGCTAGATAATGAGACCATGTCTCAAAAAAAAAGAGTCATGCTTCCATGCTCTACTCCCTGATTCAGTAGGTTAGCCTAAAGCCTAAGGGTGGGTTTCTAATGCGCAGCCCAGGGATGCTGTCTAAGGCCCTGCTTTGAGAATCACTGCTGTTGATAGGCGGGATTTTAAGCCATAAGTGTGACAGGAGGTAGAATGTGGAAATGATGGGAGCCTAGTCTGTTCATCACAGTCTTCACACCACTTTCAAGGTCTCATATGATATAGACTTTACAGGGTTTTATACATTTTTAAAAAGAACTACCACGTGGGCTCTTAAGGTCCTCTACCAGCTACTTCACTCATTGCCTTGACAGAAGCACCTGAAGGAGTGGAGTGCTTGTTTTCACTCACAGTTTAAGAAGGGGCACTGTCCATCGTGGTGGGGGCAGGGAGGCAGCTGGTCACATTGTGTCCCCAGTCAGGAAGTGGAGAGCAGGTGGAAGTGAGTCTGGGTTATAAAACCTCAAGACCCACCCCCAGTGACTCACTTCCTCCAATGAGGCTCCACCTCCTAAAGGTTCCACAACCTTCCCAAGCAGTGCCACCAGCTGGGGGCCAAGTGTTCAGACTTGGCGGACACTTCACATCCAAACCACAGCAGGTCTGGGGGCTGATGTCTCTTTATATCATTTTATGGGATCCTGGAGACAGACACACTATTTCCCTACCTTGACTCCTGCTGTGTGTGCATGTGCATGTGCGTGTGCATGTGCATGTGTACGTGTGTGTGTGTGTGTGTGTGTGTATGTGTTATAGGATAAAAGATAAATTTTTTCAGATCCTTTAAAAGTTTAAGAAGTCATGTTTCATGAATATCAGAGCTATATGAAAATTAAAATTTTGGGGTTCCACAAAGTCTTATTTGAACCCATTCCTTCACATGTTGTCTGTCCTTGTGTCCTTGTGTCCTTGTGTCCTATAAAGACAGCAGAGTAGAATAGTTTCAACAGAGACCCTTGGACTCAACAGGTCTAAAGCTTCAGTGCCCTGTGATGCTCCCTCAAGACATGTTGCTGATGGCTGACCTGGAATTTCCTGACTTCTGTGCTAGGAGTTTTCTGGTAGGTAGAGTTACTCCCCAGGCTTTGCTTTTTGTTTTAAACAGTATATTCTGCCTTTTTTTTTTTCCCTCCATAACTCCTGGTCCTAGGAAACATTTCAGGGTTATCTGTTGATTGTGGTGGGATAGTTACTACTCCAGAAATATTTCTTGGAACTGCACTATGAACCTTTTCCCCAGACAGATAACGTGTTCAAATTGTGAAAGCAAACCTTCACGTGTCCATAGGAAGCTCTTGTATAAACTGTAGTCAAATACAGTTTTTCCCTTTGGCAACTAGAAACCTTCAGAGAGAGCCCAGAATTGGGAAATCCTGGCTTCTTATCAGGGACAATGGCCTGGGAATACATGTACCTCTTCCTGAATGAAAAATGTTGATACATAAGTTTAAACAGCTGTGCAAACAGCATCCAAGTCTCTTGTAGATGTTTCCAGTGTTTTTCAGATAGATCTCTGTTCATCTACAATGAACTGAATCAACCTTTAATAGAAAGTGTTTTATGAGACAGAATACAGAAGCACGGTTTTTTCCTAGTTCCTGTTCATGAAAGCATGTTACCACTATGGTTAGAACAGGATTTGTTCCCTGAGAGTTTGCATATTGGAGGTCTATCATCAGCATGGCCAGGAAAAGGGGACTTTGAGGGGAGTCTGGTAGAAGGCTGGTGTTCTTAGATAGGAATCGGGAGTTTCTATGGGACTCCAAAGCTTCCTCATGAGAGTACGTAAAGGGGAGAGTGATAGTGATGCCTCTCCTCAGCCTATGGGCTCCCCCTGTGATGCTATCCACCATGGTTTGGTACAGTCAGGAGGGGCCTCACCAGAGTCAGTACCATGTTACTTGAACGTTCCACCTCTAAAACTGTGGCCTAGAATACATAAACCTTTTTTCTTCAAACAGTACCCAGTCTTGGATCTTTCTTTATTTTAACAGAAAATGTACCGATACATCAGGTAATGTATTTTTCTTATTCAAGAGAACATAGGGCTCCATCAGTGCTTCTTGGAAATATTAATGCTTCTTTGGCCTTCTGGGCAGATTATTACATGATCCTTAGCCAGCACAAAGGCACAGCCTTTGCAAACCCCAACCATAAACAGTTATGCCTCCTGAGTAGGAGACTGATTTCTTTGCCAGAGTAAATTTTCGAGCATCTGTGTGAAAATCTTACATTCAGAGACATGCCAGTTTTGGCATGAGAGAATGGAAGAGCCATCTGGCCTCTCCTGGACTCTTTGGCTCTTCTTCCTGGAGTCACAGACACTGTGGTTGGGAGGTCTAGTGCGAAGGCGTTCCCCAGGAGGGAGAACAATAGCCGGTCGGTAGCAGTTGGAGGAAACAGGAGAGCATTCAGAACCCTCCCTTTGAGTGAGTGACTCACAGCTGACAAGGTGTGTGGAAGGTCAGGGGTAGGAAATGTGGTCACGGTCCTGCAGTAGGGGAAGACCAATGTTTATATAGAGTTTCTGATTATATGCTCCCTTAACTGATGGTTCTTGGCCCATGAGGAAGTACTACGAGCTATATTTAAAAGAGCAACTGTTTTCCCAGTAGAGGAAGCAGAGAATACATTATGAGAAAGCAAGGAACAAAAAGGACAACTTTGGAATACTTTGTGCATGTTAGGTCTTTGAGGATGGAGGAGGCCACAAATGATTAGTTTTATGTCTTGGGGATTGGTCACCATAGAAGAAATTACTCCAGAGGCTGGCATTCCACAGCATAACTCAGCAGTGAAGTCCTATACGGTAGTTCTGTTTTTCTTGAACCCTGTTAACTGGCCATCTTCCTTGGCAAACAAAATCCTAAGTCCTGGAATTCCCAGAAACTAAAAAGGGAGCTATGGAGATAGCTCAGCTGGTAAATTCTTGCCATGAAGTTCTGCTCCCAGAATCCAGGTGAAAACAAAACAAAACCAACCTGCACATGGTGGTATGCACTTGTAATCCTAGGCTACAAAGACTGACCTCCACACAGATGAGTCCCTGAAGTTCACCGGCCAGCCAACCTACCCTAATTAGTGAGCTCCAGCACAAAGGGAGGCTCTGTCTAGAAAACAAGATGACTGGTTCCAGAGGAGTGAAACACGGGTTACCCAATGGCTTACACACACACACACACACACACACACACACACACACACACACACACACACACACTCACATCAAATAAATGTAATTTTAATTTTTTTGAAAGAAGAATTGGCCAAGACAAAATTCACTGTCCAAGCAATTGGTTCTGGAACGTGGGCTACAAACCAATTATGGTGGTCTAAGTTCCATGTGAAGTCAGACCCAGATCACTACATCTACCTCCTCCTTGCTCCTACAGGGAGACAGAGTTGAAAAGCAGTAGTGTTTGCTTTATTATGGCCCCTGTGGGGCAGAGTAAGGAAAGCTTTAGCCTCTCCATTGCTAGTCCAGGCTGACAAACCATTCAAAAGAGCAAAGACTTATGCAGAGCAACCAACATGAGCTAAGCCAGCACTTCAGAGTCCAACCATCATAAACCCTCAGCACAACTCCTTCAAAGGCACAATTCCAAAGATGCCCAGGAATTGCACATAAAGTAGAGAATCGTACTTCTCTTCTGGGGTGAGTAAAAAAGATGCACTTTTGCCAAATTTACTTAAAAGCAATTATCAGTCCCCGAGTTTTTAAAATGTCTACAAGGGAGCAGAAAGTATTAGGAGGAAGAACAACAACAACAACAAAATTGCAGACAGCTACAAAAATAATTCAGAGGTTTTTCAGGCATGGAGGGAGGGGGATGCAACCCGAGTCACTGACAATGGGGACTGCCTGTTCCTTGACTATTCTGGCTTCAAATGCAGGAAAATCTAGGCACACGGACAGTGTGCCCTGCACAGCTCTGTGCAGCTGGCATTGGCAGCCCATTTAACCTTCCCAGTGACCTGGTAGAGTAAGTGCTTAATAGTCTAATATTGCAGACGAGGAGTCAGGCCGAGGGCGGGCGGGCTGCGTGGGTGCCAACGCTCACGGCTGTGTGAGCGGCACAGCCTGTATCTGGGCTCCATGCTCTTAGCCGCTGTGCTATTTGCCCTCACAGCCCGTGAACCTGAATGATGATTTTATCCAGAACACCAAGCCCATGCAACTGTGCAAATGACTGAAAAGACAGTTTCTGTTTCACCTTCTTATGTCTTAGCCAAAAAATTCTGGAGACTACTGTCCACCCCAGGTGACACGGGAAACAGCTGTATGATTCAAACAGAGCACAGCATTTCAACCCAGCACAATATCTGTGTAGGTGTGGGTGTGTGGCAGTGGTACTGGCAGTGGTGGCGGTGGTGGCGGTGGTGGTGGAGGTGGCAGCGGTGGCGGCAAGAGAGGGGGTGGTTTGAATGAGAAATGTCCCCCGTTGTGTAAACACTTGGTTCCTGCTGGTGGTGTTGTCCGGGAAGTTTAAGAGGTGTGTCTTGATGGAGGAAGTACATCAGTAGAGGCGGGCTTTGAGAGTTTAAAGACTCACTCCATTTGCAGTTCACTTTCTGCTCTGGGCTTGCTGTACAAGGAGCTTGCTTGTCCCCACCATGATGGAGTCTTTCCCTCAGGAACTGTAACCCAAATAAACTCTTTCTTCTGTAAGTTGCCTCGGTCCTGTTTGTGTGTATATGTGTGTTTATCGGTGTGTGTACATGTGCACGTGGGTACACATGTGTATGGAGACCAACAGGTGATATCAGGTGATTTCTCAATTGTTCTCCATCTTATTTTTTGTAGCAGGGTCACTCACTGACTGGCGAGACTGCCTGCCTGAGTGAGCCTCAGGGATCCAGCTTTCTCTACCTCCTTAACACTGGGATTATAGAAAAGTGCCACCATGCCCAATTTTTTACATATATGCTGGGAATCCAAATTCATCTATCCAGCCTCCAACACTTATGGATAAAGTGACGATTAGGATCTTTGCTGGGGGCTTTACATCCCAGCTGGATTTGAAGAACACAGGAGACTCCTAAGATCAGATATTTGGTAAATGATGATGCTTCTTGCTCATTCTTCTTTCAAGGAGCGAATGCCTATGTGGATTGTAGACTTTTCTTTGCAGGATGCCACAGACACAGCAGCAGCCAGTGAGTGACATTCCGTCTGGATTTGATGCAGATTTGATGGAGTTTCAGGCTGTATCCTCTCCAGGAGGCTTGACCTGTGTGCCAGGGTAATAGGTTCCATTCCTACAGAGGGACTATCAGGTGTGCCCAAAGCAATTCTAATGTGCCAGGTGTGAAATGATCTAGTCTTTGCCGGAAAGGGGCTTCAGTACTCAGTGGCAGATGCTATGGTAGATGCAACCAGAGAAGGGGGAGGAGCTAAGGTAACAGCAGTTCTCTCTCTGACACAACAAGCAACACCTCCTTGCCACAGACAACAGCCACATGGAGGATTCCGAGTGATTTGCACAGGGAAGAGGGCAACTGTATGAGAAACGGCCGCTGGTGAGCTAAGGGCTGTAGCCACATGGAGCACAGCCCCCTCTGCCCTTCTCTCTGACGGCTCCTGCTTCCCCCTCTTTCTCTATTCTTCTCTTCGGCTCCTGCTTCCCCCTCTTTCCCTGTTCTTCTCTTCAGAGCACCTTTGGTCTGGTCACATGCTGATCTGGCTTTAGCACTTCTCCCCCACGGAGGTCTCATCACCATGGCCAGCATCTGAGCACCCCAACAGCACACTTCTACAAAGCCCCATTTCTAAAGCCAGGCTCCCAAGCGCCACAGTTGGGGTCTGAACTTCTCTCGTGGGATATGGAGGCACTATCTCACCTATAACACTTGGATAAGCAAGGAAGGGATCCCACGTGGTTTCTGACAATGCTCAGTGGATGACCTGTAACCTCCCTGGTGACAGCTGCCACTTTTGAAAAGACAAGGTCAAACATTTGAACATCACTTCTAGGTTGAGCAGTGTACGAATCGACTTTCTCTTCTGTTTACTGTCTTCCTCCCTCTCGGTCCTGCTGCTGAGTTAGAGCTGGCAAGGACTTTGCTCAATATTCCGTCCTACCCTCAATTTCTGGTGGAATCGCAGAATAAGCTAAGTGGACTCCGTGTGCACACAAATCCCCCAGCTCCCTTCTGACCTGGTGAACACAGCTGGCCAGCCAGAGTCATGCTTGCCTGCAGGAACGTTCCCTGGCCTGCCTGTCTGTTCCCTTTATTTATTTCTCATTCTGCATTCTCTCATTCCTCACCTACACAACCAGACTCCCAGTCTTTCTTTGTACCTATTGTTCAGCTGCCAGTTGGCATAAGCACTCTATTTTCTGCCTTTCTCCCCACAAACACCTTTGTTTATACAGAACACACAGTTTGGCCTCTTGTCTACAGACAAACTGTCCTATCCTTGGGCTGCAGGTGTTAGAAGCCAGCTCCAGACTGAGTCAAAAGGCCCATGGTGTTGTTTTTCAATTAAAAAAAATGGCAGTTCATAGACATACAATATATTGTAATTATATCTCCTTGCTACCCTGTCTTACTCCCCTCACATTCCTGCTGACCCCCCTTTCCTTCCCAACCAGCCACTCTTACTTTTATGTATTTGTGGGGTGGCGGTGGTGGGGCTCTTGTGCAGGTATCCAGACCTTCTGTTCTGTGTGTTCACGATAGCAATGCCATAGCCAGAAGACAGCACTCCTAACAACCCACTCCTTCTTCTGTGACATTCCCTGCATCTTACAGAGGATAATAAAGATGTCCTATGAAGGGTTAAGGATTCCACAATTACGCATCATAACACTGACCAGTCATGTCCTTTGACTAACTATTCCCTGCTGCAAAAAGCAGCTTCCCTGACCAAGGCTGAAAACAGCACTAATCCATGGGTGTTAGTGTAAATATTTAGAAGGCAGTTTGGCTACATGCCCACTTAGCAAAACAGCAGTAATGGATTCTCCACCCAGGCCTATGATCTCTGCAGCCACAAGCTTTCAACCAGGTTTACAGTACCAGGCATGTATTCCTTCCCAGGAAGCAGGCCTCAAATCTGATCAGAAAGTAGCTAGCCATCCCCCAAACCCTCTCAGTACTGTCGTATCAGTGTGCAAGTTTTGCCGGGCAGGTCAGGACTGTGGTATGCAGGGCTCACAGCTGGGTAGGAGACTCCCTGGCAGTCTGCATAGCACCAGGAGCTCTACTCAGCAGGAAGGAAGCTTCCACCACAGTTTCTGCTTGATTTCTGGGTTCTGAATCCAGTCTGTGGTGTCTTCAGTGACAGAGCTTTGTTACTTAGTTCTAGTAAGCAAGCGAGAACAGTGGTAACCGCCTGTAATGGGGTTGTTTCAAAGTCACCTTGCCACAAATTAGTCACCTGAGGAGCCTTACCTGAGAAGTGTCCTGATTGACAAGGCAGGTTCACCTGATTGTGGTGGCGCCTCCAGGTAGGAGCTCAGATCGATTAGAAGGCCCTATTTCAGAAGGAAGTTCACTCCCTTACCTTTCGCTGGCTTGGCCTCCCTCTTGCCGACAAGTTGATTGCGCTGCTGTTGTTGCTGCCAGTTTCTTCACTGATAGCCGAATCGGCATTTTCTAAGTATTCATCCGCAACAGGGGTCAGCAGCTCTCCAGGGATTCCCCGGGTTCCTGACACCAGGTTAGACCTACTAGGATCGGACCCGAGGCACCCAGCCTTGAGGAGCGACAGCCAGCCACTCGGGACTGCTTCAACCTTGGCTCCAACCTCAAGGACCGAGCACTGGATTCTCAGCATCTCTAATACTCTAACACAAACACACACACACACACACACACACACACACACACACACACACACGAGAGAGAGAGAGAGAGAGAGAGAGAGAGAGAGAGAGAGAGAGAGAGAGAGACCCTTTGGTTCTGTTCCTCTAGAGAACCCTGACTGACATAGCCTATAGGAGGACACCCCAACAACAACTCACAGGCATCTCACACCTGGCACTGGAGTTCCAGTTTAAGAACCCATGGCGTGTGGGAGCAGCATTATCCACCCATGCAGGGTACGGAGGCCCGAGATTTTATGAACTGCAGTGCAGCTGATCTGATGTAACTGCCACTCTGCTGGCCACACCATACCTTGTACCTAGCATGCTGCTTCCTGTGGACAACGAAGGAGTGGAGCTCACCCGCCCTGGCAAGTACCAAATACAAGAAGGAAGAAGAGCTGAGGACGTGAAAGGCAGTCTCCGCCAACCTCATGTTTGACCCATTTACCTCCACGGTAACAGGCACATGCCAATCACACCATGCCTGGCCTCCGTACCTGAGGACAAGTAAGAGCTACCCAAGAGCCCCGCAGATGTGTTTTCAGAGGTTCCAGGGAGCCTACCCTAAGGCTACACAGAAGCTCGTCCACACTGGAGGCGGAGCTGGTCGTCAGACTGCAGGACACATGTTCAGCATCAAGGTGATCCTGTGCCCTGGAGGCCAGCGAGGGCAACAGAGACAGCAGTACCTGTGACAAGACCAGAGGGCCAACAAAAATGACAGCTCCTCAAGTGCGTGAGCAGAAACGGACCGTCCAGGGAGTGACTCCACGGCACCTGACCACGTCCCAAGACTTTTGACCTTGGGAGGAGGGACCCTCTGAAGGGGACTCCCACATAGCAGGAGCTCCCTTCCAGACCCCAGAGGAGGCACGGACCACACCCAAACACCTGTTTTCACAGAGAGATCCTTTATTAAGCAGGGAAGAAAAGTTAAAGTGGCTGCTTTCCAACTCAGGCAGAAAAACAGCGGCAAATGACCTTGCAGGTGTCGTCCTTAAGAAGAGAAAGGGGAGGTCTGTGTTAGAATGGGCTAAGGTGCGGTGGTAAAGGAGATGGGGATGAGGCAGGAGAAGGGGACAAAGGATGGCCTCTGGATAGAGAGGGGACAGATGTGGCCCATAGGCAAATGACAGTTTATAAAGGTAAAAGGGGGAAACCCTGTGTCAGGATGAGGTAGTTTATTTTATTTGAGCATGTTAATTAGGTGAGTCAAAAGGGGCTTCTGATTGCTGGACTTCAATACTTTGGTAGCTGGACCTTGGTAGTCAGCCTCAGAGGGAGTGGCCAAATAAAGGAATAGACCTGATGGCCAACTTTAGGAGTGTACTCTAATGGTTTTTAGCAAGGCAGAGGGAATGGGGGAGAAGGGCGAGGCCTGCCAGAGCCACGTGCTCCAGTGTCCCTTCACCCTCACTCCTCCGTGTTCCAGTCCCATGGTAGCTCTGTCCTCACTGTCCCTGTTGCCATTGTGGCTGAAGGTAAATCTCTTCCCTGTATCCACACACCTAAAGAGAACTGTTCGATCGGAGCTTCATGCCAGCCTGAGATTTTCCTGACTCAAACAGCTCTTGACGGTTCAAGGGGAAAGGTAGCATAGAGCTTGTCCTGAAGGGCTAATGAGCTTCAGCAAATGGTTTGGGGTCTGTGTTGGGAGAGGACTGGGAATGTTTGTTGAGAAAAGCAAGGTGGTCAGTGGAGGCTTAAGAGTGAATGGACCGTTCTCCCCCAGACTGAAAAGGATGGGAGGGAGGGAAGGAGAGAGACTGTTCACTTAGGATGGCTTGCCATGGCCTTGCCACATGGACCTTCCCACCTCACACTGACCTCCTTTCTAACAGGAACAATCCCAATGGAGATTTTCCTGTAGCCTTTTTGCTGAGTCATGGCCAAAGATGCCTAGAAATGCTCAGTTATTCCCAACTGAGCATTCCTCTCTCTTGTCTTCCTCCAAGGAAGTGTGGGTAAAGTCTTCAAGAAGAGAGGCAAACAACATGGAAACAGAAGAGACAAAGCTGGGTCAGTTTGAGTCTTACAAATCTTGAAAAAAACAAAACAAAACATTTTTGCTTTTGATTCCCTTTCATCGGAGTCCCAGGGTGACATCTTTTATTACAAAGGTTACCATCTATAGCACTAGAACCTAGGAGACAATGCTAACTTCACCTTGAGGGTACGGAACTGAGACTAGGAAAGAGGATCCCAACCATTCTAAGCCTCATAATCACAGGACTCAACAGCATTAGAGGAAGGATGCAGGTCCATTTTCCAGCAGCAGACTGATGTGTCTCATCTGGTCCAGAATGACTCAAGCAGAGTTGTAAAGTATCTTCCCCACTTTGAAGGGATGTTGGACTTCCTGCTTCCTGGGACACTGGTGTGCTCATGGGAGTAAGTGGGCCTACCTGCTCTTCTTGCCTATGGGATGTCTCATGATGACGGGACATGATTTCACATGCTGCAGAATTAGAATTATCAGAAACTGAAAGAGGCTTTTTGTTATGGTTGTTGCTGTTTTCAAATTTTCCAGGGAGAAAAACTCATCTAAATGCTATTTCATTGTCTCAACTGTTTGGTAGTAAATGTGTCTCCCTGCCCAGAATAGTTAGTTTTTTTCATTGGAGAATTTTTCACCGGGATTGGAATAAAACTTCTGGGTTCCAGCACTTTGTGTTACTTTGTGGGACTGTCTTTTATTATGTGGTCACACTGTTAGATTAGTGACAGGTGGAACTCATTCACTTTGAATAACAGATAGAGGTAGCAAGAGGAAGGCGTTAGCACCTCACCAGTCCTAGTCCCTGAGGTCCCACTATAGGGGACCCCTTTGTAAGTTTCCAGATGGGAAGAAATGGGTTGGCAGAGTGCAAGGCAGCTTTTAAAGAGGACAACACCTGCTGTGGGCCCCAGGTCATTGACAAATGCACAGTAAACCAGAATCTCTTTACAGCTGTCAGAATAACAATGATTGACAGCTAGGAAATCTCATTATGCATATTCACGGAATTGCAGCAAAGCTTTGATTAATATCTAGATGTTTGGATCTGCAGAAGCAGCATTTTTATTAGTGCTTGAAGAACTGTTGATAGACACAGGCAGCATAACTATAGAATATGCTGAGAAAGAGACCAATGCCACACAAAATCAAGACGGACCTTATTTTTTTGGTCAGCTCTGGTTTTCCTTCTCTTGGGTAAAGAAAAACCAGGCTGAAGTTACTCAACTTGTTTTTCATGGCAAACAATGACACAGACTTGCTGATAACCTCTGAAACATGTCTCAAGTATTTTTCATATACAGTTGGAATGGATAGCAAAGTGGATGGTTTTATGGTAAGCAAGTCAAGATGCCATGTTTACTGCAAGCAACAAGGGTCATGACAGACATTGTTTGAACACAACTCCTCAGTCACAAGGATACTAGCATATGGTTAGCAGCAAACTATTTTCACAGAATCTCAACCTAATATTTAAAGTTACTGGTGACTAATGATGAAAAATTAGATTCTTTTTTCATGTTCCCTTTTGGGCAAAGCATATGGTACTGTTGAATCACAAGGGCCTGGAATACCCCTCATCCAGCTGTTGTTGGAGATGACGACTGTGTTGGCTGCTGAGCTGTTACCTCCTTGCTCCAAACCCACATCATACTCTCTGCTTTGTGAGTCTGGGGCTGCCATCTTCCAACTGATTCATTTTTTTCTCCTTATTCCATTAAAATCATCCTTAGCTGATATTTGGGTGTTTTATGCTATGAATGCATATTCCAAATAAAAAGATTTTTGAAGTTCAATATCAGGAGTATTTCATCCCCAAGAGATTCTTCCAAATGAGACACTTTATGGGAATAGGATGTTTGATGAAGCTTCTAGGTTCTGGCTTGTACTCTTCACAGTTTAAGTAACATAGAGGACTACCAAGAGAAGATTTGCTTACCATATGAATCTCAGGCTATGTAGACAATTCCTAAAACCATCATCAGTCTCCAAGGCCACATAAAATGGTCTATTCCACACAACACTCACCCAGGGAACTGTTCTGAATGAGAAGTCAGCACTGGGAACTATAGAATCTGCAGGGTCCTAAAGAATTTCCTTGAAGTTTGTGCACACCCAGGCAAAATCACTTCAGTTTCCATTCACATTCAGACAAACTAGAGCTATGCACACCATCCAAACAAGAGGAGAGTACAATAAAGGATGCTGCACTAACCTAAATGACCCAGGAGACACAACCTACTGGAAGCATCATTCTATCTGCAAAATCCTAAAATGCACTTAACATTTCCCACATCAATATATTTGCACTGACAATGGACAACTCACGAGTTTCTCTTTGAAGAGACCTAACTTAACATTAGTGCAGCCATGACAGGCTGCAGACTTAGAACACTGGGACTAGGCCTCACCATTACAATAACCAGGAAAAGCTACAAACTGTACCCTGCAGGAAACCAATCAGAATTGAGACAAACAAGTACTAAGTGCTCTAGAACATAAAGGATAGCTTACATCATATGTATATAAGTTGCCAATTTCCTTGCAGCAATGCCAGTACCAATCCCTGTTTGACAAGACTTCTGTTGCCCCACTCCTGCCCAGTCAGGAGTTCAATCCCCATCTGAATCTGGAATTCCCCTATCCCCATCCTTTATTCTTTAAAAACCCTGCCATAACTGAGCTCAATGCTCTCCCTGATCTAACCACTATGTTAGAATGGACAGGAAGCCCAAGCTTGAGCTTACAATAAAGACTCTTTGCTTTTGCATACAAACTTGGACTCCTGGTGATCTCTGGGGGGTTCATGACATGGGCATTACACTCTTGAAATTTTAATTTTCATAAACACCATTAATAATGAAGGAGCCAATGTCACACAATCCTTATAAAAGGCATAAAAAATGATACAAACAAGCAAGTGCCTGTAAATCCCTGCAAATGGCAGATACCAGTTCCCTAGTCCCAGTCACTTAGGGCAAGAGATTCAGATCATGGCTGAGAAAACTAGATTTTTAAGTCAAGCCCCTTCCAGATTGTTCACTAATTGTGAATGGTACCCAAGAATGATCTAGCAAATAATTCAAGCCTAGAAATTTAAACCTATAAATCAGGTTCATATATTTCTGTTTGTTGATCTGTTTTGATTAAAACCTAGTAACTAAAGTTCATGTAAAGTGAAACTACAGCATGAAGCCTTAGAAATAATACTGAATTTCACACCTGAGTCCCTGGACTCAAAAACAGCAATGGATCCCCCCACAGCCTTGGCTTCCCCATCCCACAACTAGCAACAACAGTGACACCTACTTCCCCAAGTTGGGGTGAATGTAACACTTGGTGCTGAAACACTCTACTGCATCAACCTTTGAGCCTGGCAACCACTGGCAATCTAACACCCACTCCTCCAACAGAGTTCCTGCATATAGCTAGGATTCAGTAAATGTTTGTTGACTGAATGACTACACGAATAAATGATTCCTAGAGTTTATTGAAGTGTCCTTTTTATACTGCTGTGCTATTAAAGACTTCACATAACTCTTAAAGGAAACATGTCAAGGAAGAAGCAAGCCAGACCCTGGGAAGATATGGATCATTTAAAGCCTTTGAATGTGTTGTAATTCATTTAAACAAGTCTTTCTCCTGGAGGCTTCAACGACTTTCCAGGAATTACGTAAGTTAGCAAGGTTTTTTTGGGGGGGGTGGGGTAGGGGTGGGGTGGATGTTTTAGGTTTTTTTTGTTGTTGTTGTTTTTTTTTTTTTTTTTTTTTTTTTTTTTTTAGAAAAGAGGATAAAGGCAGCGTGCAGCTGTGTAGCCTGTAACTGAGGTAGTTTGCGTCTTTATTCACTCCCTGTCCTGGCCATGGGATCCTCAGAGATTGGCTGTTTCTGAAAATTGGAGATAAAGAATGACAAGACCCAATTTTAGACTGCTGATAGTTCACTACATGTCTGCTGCAACGCATAGTTTGTATTTTTCATCCATTTTCTGGAGAAGAGAAGAGGAATGGTTACTCTCTGTTGAGTCTTGTTAGAGTCTAGTGGCAGAATGTGCTCGGTGGATCCTGTTCCGGGTGCTGGCTTCTGAGGACAAGAGCCTCTGGATGCACATAAAACAGGGCCTGGAGATCCTTTAACTAAGGCCACTCCATGACCCTCTGAAAATCATAGCCTCATCGCTATACTTCCAATAGAAATAAGACCCTCAAGAAAGTTGCAGGTGAAAGTAAAAACAAATGCTTATTCCCAACCTGCCCTGCATTTCCAGGCCTCCTCCCCGCCAATCAGAAAGCCACTGCAGGCTCACAAATTCTGTAGTCACTGCCTGGGAAAATTACATAACAATGAAAGCCATGCCTATGTGTTTATTTATTTTTTTCATTTGTTTGTTTGGTTTTTTGAGGCAGAGGCTTGATTTGTGTCCCAGACTAGCCTTGAATGCACTGTATAGGCCAGGCTGACTTAGAATTTAGCCTTCCTAGCTCAGTCTTCAGAGTGCTGAGATTACTGGTTGTGGTAGTTTGAATGTAATTGCCCCCATAATCTCATACAGAGTGGCGCTATTAGGAAGTGTTGCTTTGTTGGAGTGGGTATGGTCTTGCTGGAAGAAATGTGTCAGTGTGAGGGCAGAATTTGAGGTTTCCTATGTTCAGGATTCCACCCAGTGTCACAGACCCACTTCCTGTTGCCTGCAAGATGTAGCACTCTCACAATAGTCTCAACTGTCCCTCTATGATGCAAGAACTTGTGAACAAGAAACATGTCTTATCCTCCCACACACTCCCCCCTCAGGGTGTCAAATAGTGTTGGTCACTGTACAGTGCTCTTTGTAAAGACAGATCCATTTCTCTCGAGAGGCTCAGATGTTCCCCTTTATTACTATGACGTAGCATCCTCACAATTAAGTGTGATGAGTTCAGGTATTTATGAGACATTTGTTCAATGTTTCTCATCACCAATAACTCAATGTAGGAGTCCTAAGAGATCAGGAATTTGGGAACCATGATGTCATTATTCATTCTTTTCATGTTTTCTTTTCCCATGTTGGACGGTACAGTAAGAAGAACCCCCAGGTAATATGACAGATCTGCCATCTGCTACTGGAGGTACTGTGGACAAGTGAGGTCATCTCCTCAAACTAGATGATGACTTTGATACTATCCAAAGTTATTGAACTGAAACAAAACTATAGCTACTACTTTAGGGATAAATGTGATAGTCGTATTCAGCTTGCTAACCAATTTTAAGTATGAGTGGGATTGATGGTGACTATAGGTTTTTGAAATGTTTCTTCCAATTCAACTTACAAAAGGAATATTTCCCTGTTCTCTCCAGCTTGCCGGGACTTCTGAAATCCCCTGCTCCAGAGGGAGATTTTGTTTTCTCAGGTAGAAATATTTCATGTCTGCTATCACTCAGTGTCAACAATGAGACTTCTGCTTATGAATTTAAAAAGGAGGACTATTTCCTCAAATAGCAAGCAAAAGCTTACCCTATGATCCAGAGATCTCATTTCCAGGTGTAGACCCAAAGACTTGAAAGCAGGGGCTTAGATACTAGTATTCCAGTCTTTATAGAAGCATTATTCAGAACGGTGAAAAGCTGAAAACAATCCACATGTCCATCAATGGATGAACAGATAAGCAAAGTGTGGTACATACATATGATGGTACTCACCCATAAAAGGAATGAAATCTTGATACATCCTGCAATCAGAGTAAACCTTGAAAATATTGTTTAGTGTATCTGTGTGACTTTCCCTGGGGAGACATAAACAAGTATCTGTTCATCCTATATAGGACATGAATGACAGACCAAAGAAATGATTCCACTCTAGCTTGGTGAACCAATGAGTTTATCGTAGTAACTGAAAATTTACCATATCGTGGAAATCTCCATACCAGCATGGGTGAAGATTTACCAGAGCTGGAATTCTGGAGCTCTGTGCCAATGTGCAGGCAGCTCCACCAAAGGAGCTCCTCGCCCCCTGCAATTGCTGACTGTTTATATATTTACATTGCAAGAAATGAGCAGATGAGATACATGGAGAAAAGAAGACTCCACCTGGCATCAGTGAGATCCAACTTTCATTGTTAGGAGAGGTGGGGCCCCAGACGTGGCACAGCTTCCTGAGGGTGCAGGAAAATGCACCAGGAACAATCTGACAGTCATTTTTGTAGTTAAGAGTAGGGAGTGGGGAAGGCATGGCTTTGCCATACCCAGAAACTGGTTTTCTAGATAAACTACTTTTCAGGACTGCGGGTGGCAAATGAGTCCATCACCTGCTTTGCAGCCTCTGGGTTCCCAGACTTGTAATGGGGAGTAACCACTTTCCAGAAATTCCATGGTGACACCTTTCCTGGAACCTTAGACTTGTCTTAGGGCCCTAACCTTGGGGGATTTTTTCCTTACACATAATCTTGAGCAGAGATCTCCTGGGTCTTGTAACTTTCTGATTTCCCTGAATTCTTTGTTTCTGAGCTTCATAATAAATTTCCTTAACTTCTAAAGGAGTATAGCTGAGGTACTCAGCATGGGTGGATAATGCTGCTCCAAGAAGTCATGAGATATTAAACAAAAGTTCCAGGGCCAGGTGTGAGATACCCCGCCATGAGATCAAGGAGGCGCCAGAAATCCCTCAAAATAATCCACGATATTACTATTTCTCTTGGCTGTCTAGATGGTAAGACCCTACCACAGAACATAACATCCACTTAGAGAAATCAAGCTGGAATGGACTTGGGAACTTTTCTGGTTAGCTTTTACAGTGTTGGAAGACATTACTCAGGTCTCTAGGGGAGAAAAGTCATCAATGGTCATACCCAGTGGTGCACTCTTTGCATGCTGTAGTACTAAGTTGTCAGACAAGATATGCTAGTATTACTACTGGTACAGTAATGGCATGAATGTTATGGGGATAACCAACTGCTTTTCTATTTGATTCGTAGGCCCACTACACAGAGGGAAAATCATGCCTGATACTGTGAATTTGGTTAAAAGCCAATGGCTAAGGAGGTCATAGTCCCTAGTGGGTAACTGACTGATGATTTTTGCAAATTAACATGTTATCAAACTGCTTTCTAAATACTTATATTTATATTCATAGATTAGGCTGCTCTCAACCTTGATGTCTTAGTTAAGGTTTTATTGCTGCAATAAAACACCACGACCTAAAGCAACTTGGAGAGGAAAGGGTTACAGCTTACAACTCTCCAGTCTTAGTCTATCATCAAGAGAAGACAAATAAGGAATTCAGGGCAGGATCCTGGAAGCAGAAACCACAGAAGAATGCTGTTTAGTGGCTTGCTTCTCATGGCTTGCTCAGCCTGCTTTCTTATACCATCCTGGACCATTTGTCAGGGGTTGCACCACCCACAGATGAACCCTTCCACATCAATCATTAATCAAGACAATACCCCACAGAGTTGCCTATAGGCCAATCTTATAGAGGTATTTTCTCAATTAAGATTTCTTCTTCCCAGACATGTATAGGTTAATGTCAAGTTGACGAAGTCAACCAGCACAATTAACACCTTGTCAACTTGATACTCAAAAATGTCACTTATTAATCCATAACATTTCCTTTTTATTCATCCCAATATCTCATATTAACATCAGTATCACAATATGAAAACTTCAACTTGTAAAAGTCCCACAGTCTTTAAAAACTCAAGCACTTTATTTAAAACATCCAAAGTTGCCAGGCGGTGGTGGTGCACACCTTTAATCCCAGCACTCGGGAGGCAGAGGCAGGAGGATCTCTGTGAGTTCGAGGCCAGCCTGGTCTACAAAGTGAGTTCCAGGAAAGGCGCAAAGCTACACAGAGAAACCCTGTCTCGAAAAACAAACAAACAAAAAAATCCAAAGTCTCTTTCAAAGTCCAAAGCCTATGTAAAATACCCAAAGTCTCTCTAAAATTCCAAAGTCTCTTGAAAATTCTGAAGCCCATTATCTATTGGCTCCTATAAAATTAAAAATAAGTTATGCACTTTCTTATTCCAAAAAGGAAGAAGCTGAGCATAGTCACACTCAAATGAAGTCAATATTCAATATTGTAAAAAGTTCCGTGCTTGACATCTGGGACCCTGTCATCATCCTCTAACTCCAAGGTGTCTTGGGGGATCTACTTCTCCAGGCTTGCCAGCTGAAGCACACAGAGTGTGTCTCCTAGGCTCAGGCCAACTCCATTCCACCACTGCTGCTATCCTTAGTGGTCCTCCCATAGTACCAGCAACTGTAAAGTGCCAGGCTCTTTGCTGCATCTGAGCTGCACCTTCACCAACAGCCACTCCTGGATTTTTTTTTAGGGATTCCAACCCTGCGATGTTGTTCCAAGCCTCCACTTCTCTCCAGGACCCCTACAATCCTGGGGCTTCTATTGCCACCGAGGATACATTTTCACCAGTGTTCTCTCATAGTGTGAGGCCTCAGCTGCTTTCCATGTCCCCTTTATGCTTTCAAACCAAACACCATCTGCAAAACGCTTACCTGTTGTCAAATTTGGATGCCAGCATAAGGTAGAGCCTTGGCCCCCTCTGGACCACAGCTTCTGTGTACTGACTCTGAGGAGACACTTCTCAGAAGTTTTCACCTCAATGATGCTCATCTCTTCTTAATCACATCTGAGTCTTCAGCCCCAGCTGCCCATCATCAATTGTGCCAGCAAAGCCAAGTTCTCACATTAGTGTTCTGGTCTCTTGTTAATCATAGCCAATTCTTCCGCCCACATGAAAAGAACACTACAGATTCTTAACTCAAAATATCAAATGGCCCCAGCAGAGTCGTTAAGACTAAAAGCCTTTAAATGGACCCTTCGACTTCCCTGTGCCACCTCCCAGGCCCAGCCTCCATCATCTGCACTGCTCCCAGCTTCCTTTTGCAGTGCTCAGTGGTTAATGCAGGGATTCAAAACTGGTCAAAGTGCTGAAAATAAGTGACTGTTGATTATTCAGTCCTGGATGGGACATCCTCACACATGCAAGTGAGAGAGGGAGGGAGAGAGAGCTCAGTAAACATGAAAGAGGAAACCAAAAGAATGGAAGAGCTAGCGGAAGGGGAGAAGTGCTGTAAAACGCTGTCTTCTGAAAATGGCATCACTGTGGCTTTGTGATTTGCACACAGTCTACACAGCTGCTGCAGACAGGTGGTCACTATTCTTCAGTGGTGTTGCTATGGGAAAGCTGCCCGTGATCTAATAAACAACCCCACATCATGTGCACACAGGAACCCTAATTAAAATTGGTGGATTCTTCAAACAGCAACAACGAACAAAGAAGGAAAGTAGGAGGGGAGAGGAGAAGAGAGAATGAGGGGTTGTGGTGATATTTTATTTGTGTCCCCCAATAAAATTTATCTGAGGATCAGAGGAGAAAGCCAGCCACTATATTAAACATAGAAGTCAGGCAATGGTAGCACATGCCTTTAATCCTATCACTCGGGAGGCAGGGATCTGTCTGGATCTCTGTGAGTTCAAGGCCACACTGGTAACAGAGCCAGCAGTGGTGGCACATGCCTTAAATTCCAAAACTAGTTAACCATGGAGGACTGGGGGTCTGTACAGACAGACAGGAAGTGACAGAGCTAGACAGGAAGAGGAAGTGATGTAGCTGAACAGAGAGGAAATGAGATAGCAGAACAGAAAGGTATATAGGTGTGGGTATACAGGAAGTAGATCTCTCTCTCTCTCTTTGGAGACTGAGGTGTCGGTGAGGTGAGGTTAGCTTGTGACTTTTTCTGTTCCTCTGATCTCTCAGGTTTTACCCCTGTATCTGGCTCCAGGTTTTTTATTTAATAAGACCTTTTAGCAATTTGTCTAAAAGGGGTGATGGTAAATATTCCCTAAATAAGTTTTAAATGTGTATGAAATTGTCCAAGAATAAATAAAACAGTAGAAAACAAATAAATAAAGGCCAACATTGTATATGATAATAAATAAATACATTTTCTCGGCTCCCTGAACCTACAAGCCTCTCTCCTTCCTGAAGGGAGGATTTTAGCTATATAACAAGCAGGCACAGAGTTTCTGTTCTGGACATTGAAAACCTGGAGAAGATACTGATAATGGCCACAAACCACTGTAAGCATGCTGAATGTCATGAAACTGTACACTTCTACCATTTCAGGTTATGCATATTTTGCCAACAAAGTAAGAAGGGTGCATGAGGAACATTCACATGAGCTCCAAATTCTCTGCTACTGAATTCTCTACTACAATGAATTTTTGGTTGATTGACCAAATGATTAATTTTCAAACTCAAGTAAGGGGGGCTGGACTAGATTCACTTACCAACTTTACCTCAATTTTAGAAGGAGGGGTAAGATGTGAAGTCATGTGGCCAAGACAGCGATTCTCTGTCTCAGAAACCACAGCTGTGCATGAGCTCTTCAATTTATTCATTTATTGACTGTGAAAAACACAGCTAAATGTCTGAGCTCTGATTTCTCATCCAGAAAGTTCAATTATATAGTGTGAAGCTGTTTTCCACTGGGGTTAGATTGCGGGTGCGGGGAGGGTTGAGCAAATTTTGGAAGTAAGACACAGAAAATCCCTGGACTGAAAAGCTAAGGGAGCCCTGTGCTGCAGATGTAAGAGAGAAAGGGGCTACGGGACTTTGCAGGAAACTTGAATGGGTAAGCAGTGTGAAATCCAGGGACTCCAATTAATGGGAGAACCTGGGATTTTGTTGCCTCGTTAATGTAGGGAGCCAGCTGTGGGGAGACTTAAAGCTGACTATTTCCCAAGTCCCATTTCAAAACTGAAGTGTGTTTGAGCCACGATGTGAACAATGTCACAACTTCACTCTGCCATGCCAAGTTGTTAAAAAGTGGTATTGGAGTAAAACGGACCATGGAAGGCAAGACAAGTGAGTCTGAAGACTTCTGCCTTCATGTCACATAAAATAAAGCCCACCCCAGGAAAAACATTTCAGCCTCTCCAGTAAACACACCAGATCAGAAACCTCTGCCTCCTGCTGAGTTCTTAGCCCTCATCACCTCTGTAGGTTGTTTTCTTCCTGGCTCACTCTTAAAAGATGCAGCTCTGAGAAGAGGATCCATCTCCAAGAGTGATGCTAATTGGTCTCTGCAGAAAGCCAGGGGGATGCCTGCCTTGATGAATGGCCTAATCTGCAGAGCATCCTCCGGACAGCCAGCAGCATCTGTAGTCTTTGCCTTTGCAACCTCAGCTGGGGACTGACTGCCCCTCACGTGAGGCCTTGGAAGCAGCCTGACTCCCCATCGCTTCCCTTGGCTGGTTTGAGACTTGCTCTGTGCATGCGCTTTCTGGTGGACTGTGCCGGACTCTGTTGGCTTTATCCACGGGGTTTCTTGTTGGTTTTACACAAGTATTTGTAGAGGAGCGTTTTCTCACTCCTTTGGCAAACTGCCATTTGCAGTGACTGTAGGGGCAGTGTGTATGACTAGGCACTCTGTGGATTTGAAAGAGCCCCAGGGGAAGAAGAGGTCAGCTGGTCAGGAGTTTAAAGTCATCTGTGGCTACATCTTGAGTTCATGGTCAGTCTGAGACAAAAAAAAAAAAACCTTTGCCTCAAAAGGAAAAAGAGACCCTAGCTTTCATCTGCAAGGAAGAGAGATATGCCTCATTTCCCCCACATGGTTTAGCCTTTACCAAAAACACATACATGCTTGAAGTGAAAGAGATGGATTCTGTGAAGAGGATTCCTAAAAAGGAGCCATGTCTACAAAGACTGATGAAAATTGCAATGACTGTGGAGAATTTGGTATGTTATAGGCCTGGGAACCTAATTCTCTCAGGCTATCTTTAGGCCCTAATGAGCCATCCCTTGCTCATCTCTCTGTCCCATCTAGCATCCTTATAAACACATTTTTAAAAACTGGAATGTATAAACAACAAAATTCTATTCCCTACCCACAGAAGGGCTAAGAATGCTATGAGATAAACATCTGAGGCCTAGAGTTGAGATTCTCCTATCCTGCTGTGACTCCCTACTTAATGCTTCTACCAGTGTGTGTGTGTGTGTGTGTGTGTGTGTGTGTGTGTGTGTGTGTGTGTGCGTGCGCGCGCGTGTGTTTGAGACAAAACCTCACTATGTAGCCCTGGCTGTCCTGGACCTCACTATGTAGAACAGACTGGCTTCAAACTCAGAGATCCATGCCTTCCTCTGTCTCCTCAGTGCTGGTATTAAAGGCATGTGCCACCATGCAAGACTTAACCACTGTATTTTTTTAATACCTTTATTTGCATATAATTTTCTTTGTTCTGTTACTATAAAAATTTAATGAAACTGCTTCCTTGTTAGAACATTATATTTAGGAAGACATAATAAACCTAGGTTCCCAGGCCACAGTCACTCAAATTTGACTCCAGAATAAACTATGTCTTTTATTCCTTTGAGGTGAAAGCTATTTCTTACGGTGTCAATAGGTGTCAGTTCAAATTCCCATTCCATCTTCTAGTACTGATCCAGATCAAGTCCCAAACTGAACTATGATTCCACATGGCTTTGCTCTAAAGTCATGTTCATGAGAGTTATTTCAATGAAAGTATAGGAATAATAAAATGATGTAAGTCAGAATGCCCCCAAACAGCCTGACCCGGTGACTGGGAGCTGGTCTCTTTACAGTCAAAGCTTAGAGGTGTTCACTGTTTTTGCTTTTAAGTGTTTAAATACCTTGTATATAACAAAGTGCATATGTGTGTGTGTATATGTGCATGTATGCATATGTAAAGAATAAAAAATAATAGCACCGAGGCACATGAATCAGTTTAAAAACAGAGCACAGATGATCTTGAGCCCCCTCATCCCTCGGATAAGGATTCTCTACGACTGCTTTATGCCTCTGGTTAGGCAGGGCACCCAATTTGCTCTGTAGCAGTTGGCTTGTAATCCTTCCTTGCTCCTACATAGAAATTTTGCAGTCAACTCATCAAAATCAAGCAGAACAATACCAAACGTAGAATTGTATCATTTATAGCTAAACTTGAGAACTGACTTCTCTTCTAAGTTGTCTTTTTTCCTGTCCAATAACATGTGTCCTGGTATATTCTATAGATTATTCTATAGTTATTTACTAGCATCTCAATAAATGTGTTTCAAAAAATGCTTAATAATTTTGACCATAAAAACTTTTCCTGTTCCCATGAGATTTTTGAACCAAGATATTTTGTATGTATACATATACATATGTAATTTTATTGCCATAAACTATACTTTCTAAGTGTTTATGATTTATATAAAAGCAGATTAAATTTTATGCATGAAACAACATTTTTACTCTTTGATTTACTATATAATTTATTATAGACTTGTTTTGGGTTTTCCATGTAAATAATTAAATTATTCATATAAAATTTTTGTCTGTTTAATATAGATTGAATATGAAGAGTCACCCAAAACACTCATGTTAAAGTCTTGACTGACAGGTGTTGGAACTTTGGAGACCATGAAAGCTTTATTCTCACCAGAGGATTAACCCATTAATGGAGTCATAATTTAACGGTATTTCAGGAATTTTAAAGTCAATGAACTATTAATCTAGCAGGGAAGTTTTTATATTTGTTCCATCCTGGGCATGGAACACAGGACCTTGCATATGCCAGGCAGATTCTCTATCACTGTCTTACACCCTTGGTTCTGGCAGAGTGAATTCCAAGGCAGCCCAGCATTCAGACTGTGGCATGGTTATTGCTAGATACTTTTAGGTGGGTTAAGAGTAAAAATTTGGAGCTAAGAGAAGAGCAGAAAAACTGTAGTTTGGCCAGAAAAGTGTTGACAGTTACAAAAAAAAAAAAAAGAATGTGGTTGCTAAGGAGATTCGCGTCCGTAGAAGCACAGGAACAAGAAGCCCTTTGGAAGGGCTTGTGGAAAGTGATTGCATCATGGGCACTCTGACTTCCTTAATGACCCCGTTGATGTGATTATAGTTTAATGGCATTATTGGAAGGCAAAGTGTAGGTGGAGAAGGCGGGCCATTGGGGTGTGCCTTTGAAGAACGTACCTTATCTCCAACCCTTCTCTCTCTGGCAACCGACTGCTGTGGAGAAAGCGGCCCTACTTTTTTTCGCCCGCCCCATGGAATTCTACCTCGTCCAAACCCCAGAGGAATAGATCCTGTTGACCATGGACTGAAACCCGAAACTGTAAGCCACATTAAATCATTACTCCTTTTGCCTGTTTCTCTCAAGAACTTGTCACAGCCATGCCAAATGTCACTAAAACACCTCTAGTATTGGAATCTCACCTCTACCACTGTCCTCATCCTCCCTTCAAAGGAGTCCACTCTGTCCTCACTATTTATAGAGTCCATATTCGCAAATTTACCTACTTGTCAAATATTATCTGTAACCCCCAAGTCAATAGTCGCAGGGTCATGTGTGAACACAGGCAGGTACAGAGTAGGAGAAAAATAATCTAACACACAGGTCTCTAGCAGAGGAGCTAACAAGGTGACCTCTGCCTTGTTTCAGATCTCATACGGTAAACAAGAATCCTTTCCAAGGTTCATTCAATTGCACATTCCCGTATTTTGTGCTGTGTATTAGTGATTCACTGCTTAAGACGGTTCCAAGCTCAGTGCTAAAGTGCTCTTCTAGTGCAAGAAGTCCAGAGGGCTCCTTAGTGTAAGAGGCTGTGATGTGCACGTGCAGGAATAGCACATGAGCTGAGTGTGTTCTAGGTTCCAAATATAGTAGGACATGATTCCCATTTTACTCTAGTCATATAAGTGTCCAATCAGTAGCCCCTGTGCCACATGTGACCAAACACAGCTACAAATACAGTCCAACCAAAACTGTAAACTTACTTAAAACATTATGATATTTCTGTCTTTTTTTTTTTCAATTAGTTTTGTAACTTGATTTCATAGTTCTTGAGCATGGACTTCGATGAAAACAGCATCAATAGTGCAATGTCAAAGATTAGATGTGTCTAGGGGACGCATCCAGGAGCTAAGATTCCGTGCTAATGAATACAGCAGAATGAGTTCCTGTTTGCTCAGGAGTAACTGCTATACCCCACCGCAGTTTCTGGAGACTTCCTTGTTCAGCATGCCAAACTTTACTTTTGAGAAAGTTATGGAAGAAAAGCACCACTGTTCCCAAAGGCAATGTCTGCCTGCCCCAAGTACTCTCTCGCTCCTCACAGGTTTCTTCCCACACTTGCAATTACAAGATGGCAAGAACACTGTACTGATTAGTACATTGACCATGTTCTAATATAATGATAGCTTTCATTCATTCCCCTGTAACTGATCTTCCAGCAGGTGCTCAGTTCGACTCCTTCCTTCCGATTCCATCCATTGTACGTTCTCTACCTTACTCTTCAAAGCCCAAATCTTGCTTCTTTACTCCTTTTTATATATTTTTATTTCATGTGCATTGCATATATGCCTGTGTGAGGATATCAGATCCCCTGAAACTGGAGTTACAGGCAGTTAGGAGTTGGCCGTGTGGGTGCTGGGAACTGAACCTGGGTCCTCTGGCAGAGCAGCTAGTGCTCTTAACCGCTGAGCCCTGTCTCCAGCTCTGCTTCTTTACTCTTACCTTCTCTCTTCTTTGGACTTACTCTGCCAGTCCTTTTCTGATTCTCAGCTTAGGCAACCCTAGCCTGACACTGCTAATGTCCTTCTTAGATAAGACTGTAAAGCTAACAACTTCCCTTCAAGTGTCATGGTAACAAGCCCTGGTGTATTATAATAGCCATAGGAAACTGAGATGTCATCTTATTTTTTGCTGTTTTGACCATCTTTTCTAAAAATATTTTATATCTACTAATTTATTGGCACAATAGGAGTTCTTTTGTGGGTGTGCACATGTTTATGGTGATATTTTATTTGTATTAAAATGTTATTTGTATGTTAATAAATAAAGTTGCCCGGGGGTCAGAGCTATTAGCAAGCCATAGGAAAGCAGGGCAGTGGTGGCGTACGCTTGTAATCCCAGCACTTGGTAGGCAGAGCTAGGTAAGTCTCTGTGTGTTCAGGGATACAGTCGGTATTGGATACACATGCCTTTAATCTCAATACCAACCGTAGAAAACCTGGAGGTCTATACAGACAGGCCGTGACAAGGCGGTCATGTGGTTGGGTTTACAACCAATGAGAAGGCAGGACAGGAACTCTACATAAAGACTTTAACACAGGGGTAGCTCTGGTTCGGAGAGGTAGGACCACCGCAGGAGGAAGGGTAAGGTTTTAGCTCTTAGCTCTGACCTCTTGGCTGTCTTCTTTGCATTGGTTCTGTGTTTCTTATTTAATAAGAAGGTTGGTTACATCTACACATGTTCATATGTGTGCACATGTGTTTGGATACATGTGGCAACCAGAAGTCCACATGGGGGTTTTCTGAATTCCTCTTCCCTTGTTTTATTGAGACAGTCTCTCACTGAAGCTGGAGTCACCACTTCAGCTAGGATGGCTGGCTGTCAGGCCCAGGGATTCTCTGTCTCTGTCTCCTTGGTACTCAGATTATAGCCTGGCTTCTTCAGCAGTGCTTGGGATCAGAAATCAGGTCCTCATACTTGCACAACAACCATTTTAACATTTGAGCCATCTCCTCAGTCCCAATATTATGCTTTAATCATTTCATTTTTCCATGTTTTGGAAGTCTTATACTGTTTTTGCATTCTTTGGCTGGTTCTTAAAAAAAAAAAACAACTAAATTTATTTAAAGCCAAAATTATTCAGCCTTTGTACCACTAATGAATAAAAATGACCATAACCTACCAGCTTCTCCCTAGACTACATGTCACTGCTGAGCAACATTTTAGCTCTACACTAACCCCTAAAATCAAACATGGCATTTCCTCTTTATAATGAAGTATCCTCAGATCTATCAAAATATTATCCATTTTGCTTATTATTCCTATTTCACATCAGATCCTCCATATGAGAACATTTTTCTTCTGTCTTAAAATTTTGTCTCCTCTGGTCTTTTTTTTTCTGTTTACAACTTCAACAGAGTGTAATTGTAGTATAATCCATTGCACACATTTAATGTCAATTTTTTTAATTTAACAGGTACATTAAATCACCACAAAATATAGAACATTCTTATCAGCACAAAATCTTCAGTCCCCCCTCCACAAGTCCCCAGCCTAATCACCAGTCAAACTATTACAACTGTAGATCAGTTTCCTTCTCATTGACTCTTTTATTAATGTAATAATTTAGATCTGATTTCTTTCTCTTATCATAATTATTCTGAGGTTTACTTTGTGTTATTGTATATATCAACAATTGCTTCTGTTTATTACTGCATGAGATCCTATTGTGTAAATATGACACAACCTGTTTATGTCTATTTCTTGATGGACATTAGGTTGGGTCTAGTGTTTTGGCAATAATATACATAAGATCATTTTTTTTTTTTTTTGGTTTTTTTGAGACAGGGCTTCTCTGTGTAGCTTTGCGCCTGTCCTGGAACTCACTCTGTAGACCAGGCTGGCCTCGGACTCACAGAGATCTGCCTGTCTCTGCCTCCCAGTGCTGGGATTAAAGGCGTGTGCCATCACTGCCCATCTTGATAAGATCATTCTTTTTTTTTTTTAAATATTTTTTTTAAAGATTTATTTATTTATTATGTATACAGAAGAGGGCGCCAGATCTCATTACAAATGGTTGTGAGCCACCATGTGGTTGCTGGGAATTGAACTCTGGACCTCTGGAAGAGCAGTCAGTGCTCTTAACCTCTGAGCCATCTCTCCAGCCCAATAAGATCATTCTTATTAAAGTCTTGCTGTAACAAATTCGCGCGCACACACACAGACACACACTCATTTTTTTTGCATACAAACACAGTAGTAGAGTGACTTAGAACAAGTGTTTGTTTATCTGTTTAAGAACCATGTAATTATTTTCCAAAAGGTTTTCCCATTTTATATTCATATCAACAATTTCATTTGCCTTACATTTTTGGCAACATAATTATTCTAATTTTAAAATCAGTTTAGTGATTCTAACAGAAGTGTGATAAAGGCACAGTTTGCAGTGAGGAAGCTCAGATCTGAGAGGCAAGCCGTGCATGACTGTGCTACAACCCAGGCTCCGTTTTAGTGATTGTTTGTTTATTTGTTCGTTTGTTTTTGAGAAATGTTTTTCATATAGCTATAAGCCAGAGAAAGGAGGGACACACGGGGCGGGGGGCAGAAGAGACTGAGACAGAGACAGAGACAGAGAAGCTAGAATGCTAGTTCTGAAGCTCGTACATCGTCCACTTGACGCTGGGAGAGATTTAAGTGTCCTGAGACCCCAGTGCACTTCTGCAGCCCCGGTCTCTGGTAGCACCATTCACACAACCTAACTCTTGCTCTCTGAAATTATCTTTGTAATCTTGTAGAACAAACACCCACAGGGGCTTTCTCCCAGGGCTAATAAAACACAGAAAAATATAGTTAACGTGTGACTGAAAGTGAACCTCAGCTTCTATGTTAGGTCATATCTGAGCTGCTGCTCATAATTTTTATATGCTATTTGTGCACTTTATCGCCATTGGGAGTTTGTTATGTAACTGCACAGTAGATTTATGCTCAAGTTATAGGCCTTCCTATTTTAATTAACTGAAGAGGCTAATAGTTTTGTATATTTGATTTTATGGAACATATTTCACATATCCATTATTTATTAGATACCACATTCTGTATCAGAGACACAGCCCCCAATTACAGTACTATTATCATTGGAAAAGATAGCTTGCTCTATGGCAATTGTAAATTGCCATAAATCACACTTCATGACCATACTTTCTTGAAATGAATTATGATCTACACATAATTTGTAATGCCAGGTTTATGTGTAATGGGATTAGAGTGTGTAGCATCTGTACTACAAGTTGAGGAGCAGTGTCAACAGCAGTAACATTTTGACAGTTTTCCATAGGGAAACTAAAATTCAACTGTAACTTTGAAGCAAGGAAGGGATTGGGAATAAGATTACATATTTCTAACTAACACGGAATACAGTGTTCTCATCCACTACTGAACAATCGGGGTTGTTCTCTAGAAGACTGCCTCTTCGAGGAAGTAATAATGCCTTCTCTCAGAGGGCCTGAACATTTTTCTTCTTTTAGATAAGAAATTAAAACAATTCAAATGAGGATTTCTCTGAAAGTAGAGCAGGTGTGTTGTAGGTTTATACTGTTGGGAAACAGAAAACAGAAGTCCTCTCATGGACAGTGAATAATACAAGAAAAGGGAGAGTCACCATTACTGGACTCGAGTATTGACTTACCATTAAATGCTAGGAGAGGCTTCAGTCAGATTTTATGTCTTTGTTACATCTACAACAGTGACTTGTGCATTTTATTTTTTTGAGAGACTGTGTCTCCATCCTCAGTAAAGTCTGGCCTGGAACTCAGGATCCTACTTTGACCTCAGCTTTCTGAGAGCTGAGAGAGGCATGTACCACATGTTCAGCTTCTGGCACTTTTAATGTGACTGACTCATTGGGCAATCAGAGGCACATGTTATGGGTAGCCCAGGTTAGCTTAGCTAGCAGCACAGTCTTTAACATTCAGCTTCTATAAGAGGAGGTGGCTGTGGTTGAACTATGTTCCATAGCCTGGTTTCAAACAGTATCCAGCTTACTCTAGTAACCTTGACAATGGGTATTCATCTCAACAAGACTCATTCTGGATTGCCTAATGGTCACTTGATCAGATTGTCACTGCTCACTACATTTCTCGGACAAGTCTCAGACGATTTTCTAAATGAAATCCAGTTGACAGCTTCTGCTCTGTTCTTAATAAGGGGGCCATTTCGATGTACTCGCCTCTTGGGAACTCACGCTCCCCAGTGACAGAGTATTGAAGAGCTTATGCTATGTAAAGGCATCTTCAGCCCATGCCTCCCCTTCTCTGCACGCACGGATGGGGAACGGGCAACACGGACGCAGCCAGTTGTGACTTGTCAAGTGGAAGCAAGCTCAGCCTGAAGTTCATGTCACTAGTAAAACATTTGCCTGTGAGCTTTAAGACAGCCCAGAGTTCTGAGTCCACATCCTAGCTTTGCCATTAAATAACCATGGGATATTATACAAGACTCTTCACTGTTCTGGGCTGACAAAAACTTTTCAGCCTCCACCCTTTGCTCATTGCATCAAACCAACCTGTTTCCCATGTCTCAAAAATAAAAGAAAACTGTTCACATCAAGAATCACCATGTCCCTCAGTTGTCTAGGTGTGACATGGAGTGACAGGAAGGTATCACAATATGTAGGACCTTGCCCTGGGGATTTTGTGATCTAACCTACAGATCAAAAGTTTTCCGTGTGAGAAAGCCGGGACTGGGGCTGGAGAGATTGCTCTGAGGTTAAGAGCACTAGCTGTTCTTCCAGAGAACCCTGGTTCAATTCCCAGCCACCACATGGTAATTCACAACTGTCTGTAACTCTATTTCCATGGTACCCAACACCTCACACAGATATACATGCAGGCAAAATGCCAATACCCCTTAAAGTAAAAAGGAATCATTTTAAAAATTATATATACATCTATACGTGTATATATATATATATATATATATATATATACACACACATACACATACACACATATATGGAAAGAAAGAAAGAACTATATTGTGCATTGCTAAGCGAAATGAATAATCAGAGAAGATTATTCTCTAACTGGGAGACTAGCTGGGAGACTCTAACGAAGCAAATAACAAGAGAAGTTAGATGATATTTGAGTTGGACATCTACGATAGTTAAGATTTCTTAGGTGTGGGGCACAGCGAAGCCATTCACAGGGGAAGAGCAGCGTGGATGGAGTCAAGAAAACAAAAGTATGTTCTCTGAAGGGAACAGTAACTTCTATGCATGAAAGAATCCTGGTGAGTCCTTGGGTGTAAGGCTGACTAAGAAGGTGATAGTGAGCCACATCATGAGCACACTGAGAAAGACCTTCAAGAGTTACACTTGATGCAGATGGCAGCAAAGAGTGGGCATGACTTAACATGCTTTTAGCATAATGTTTTTTATTCTATGAGATTTGCATATATATATACACATACATACATACAATGTATTTTGCTTAAATCCACCCCCAACTCCTCCCAGACCCCACCACCACATCCCCTCCCAACTTCATGTTTTCTTTGTGTTTTTATATGTCGCTGAGGCCACTTAGTGCCAACACTATGCACATGGGCATAAAGATTGCTGTGGATATCGCTCTATATAAACAAAGCACTGATTGGCCAGTGACCAGGCAGGAAGTATAGGCGGGACAAGGAGAGAGGAGAATTGAGGAAGGAGGAAGGGAGGAGAGACAGACTGGAGCCACCACCAGGACAAGAAAGATGTAAAGTACCGGTAAGCCACGAGCCACGTGGCAAAGTAAAGATTAATAGAAATGGGCTGAATATAAGAGTGAGAGCTAGACAATGATAGGCCTGAGCTAATGGCCAAGCAGTTTAAATAATGTAAGAGTCGGTGTGTTTATTTTATAAGTGGGCTCCAGGACTGGCGGGACTTGGCTGTGGGAGCTGGAGAAAAATTCTCCAGCTACAGAGATAGCCGCTGGAGCATGGCAGCCTAGCAGGGGCCACATCCCTATGGAAAACTAACTCTTCCTGCACAAACAGCTGCCAACTGTCAATAGTTCCTCAGCGAAGGTGGGGCCACATGAGCCTCCCCCATGGACGCTGGAATGTGGATTGTGTTGATCTTTCACAGGCCTCATGTAAGCAACCACAACTGCTATGAGTTCATAAATGCAGTAGTCTGTCATGTCCAGAAAACACTGTTTCTCAGCATTCTTCCCTGACTTCTGATTCTTACAATCTTCCCAAAATGTTCCCCAAGCCTTGCGGGAAGGGAGTGTGAAATTGATGTCCCATTTATGGCTGAGCACTCCCATTTATGGCTGAGCACAACTTATCCTCTGCACTTTGACCAGATAGGTTTCCTGTATTAACTGCTATCCATTGCAGAAAGACGCTTCTCTGATGAGGACTGAGAGCTTCACTAATCTATGGGCACAAAGATAAATATTTAGAAGGCAGTTGGCAATAACAAAGAGGAGAACCATTGTGTTCAGTTATCCTGAACTGGAATCTTCCCTGACCTACTCAACATGCATTGCTCCTAAAAGTCATTGAAAGCCTTTTGCTCCTGGTCTGGCTGCTAACTTCTTAAGTAGTTAATTGTTTATGTCCCCGGTCACACCAACACCAGGTCTGTCTTCTCCTTCTTGTCTCTTCCCTGCTTGCTGTTCCCAGGCCTCATCATGGGCTCCTCATCCTCTGTGCACAGGTCACCCCAGTTCATTCCAAGGTTTAAGTCTATTCTTACTCTGTCCATTTTACTCTTTGGCCTAAGTCAGTATCTAAAGGAGAGATCTAACCCCAGAACAGAGACATTGTGTGGCAGGGTAGGACAGTGCAGGAGTTTCTCCAGCTTTATTCTTGCTGAGGCTGTTTTAGGTGTAACTAGAGTTTTATCTCTTTGATGTAGAATCCCACAGAAAATTATCTATCTCCATTCTAGGAACCTGAAGTCAAGACGCTCCTTAGCTTCTGTTAAATTGCTTGCTTGCAGAAAACCTCCCTCTGCAGCTACCAAGCAAGATATCAGGACATGGTTTTTGCCTTTAAAAACCCCTTACCCTAAACACTTGGCACTGTACCTAGATCTTGAACACCTGAATGTAGTCCCAGCCAGCTGGAGTGAAGACTTTCACTGTGTCTGAGTGGTCTTCTTTGGTGGACTCAATTGGCTTCCTTGACATCTCCACTCATATGACCGTATGCATCTCAAATGCAACTTGTTCGAATTTTAATTTATTTTGGCTCATCTCCATCAAATGTGCAAACTCTTCATCCACTGCCCCTTTTATTGAGATGGCTGAACACCTATAAATGCCCATGTCTGGTAGCACACAGCATCTTTCACCTCTTCCTCTTGTGCCTGTCCACTTCCCATCAGCTACAATCTGTTCATTGTATCTTTCCAGATGCATTAGAATACCAGTTAAGCCAGTGTCTCTAAAAAGAAGCTTTATAATGTCTTCCTCTGGGAGACAACTGATAAGCTCAGTAGCATGTGAAAAAGAAATGCTTAAGTGGTGGTATGGTTTGTGTACTGGGAAAAAGAAATTTTACATTCAAATGGATTGGCATCCATTGGTAATAAAGAAATGTTTTGGGGTGATGTAGAAACGCTAATATTAAATATATTCTTGGAAATCTGCTTTTGAAGCAGTTGAATTGTACCTATTGCAAGCACATATTTAATATGGTAAACGTGATGTTTCTTCCAGAACCCTCAAGAGCAACATCTGTTGTTGAGTGATAAGGCACACGGTTTTAAAGCCCCAAAGTCCTGCAGGAAGGATACAATCAGCTGGGTTGCTTGTGAAGTTGTTTTGGGGGGTGTTGGGTGCCAGCTAGAGGCAGATACAAATGTTATGAGCCCTTTGATGGCCAAGCACTTGTCTCCAGAGGCTGCCAAGGGTTTCCAGCACACCGTCTGCCAGAGCCTTCCTTTTCATCCCGTTTAGGAGGGATGTCACAGGATTGCCTCTGCTGTGACTGATACCTCTCTAATGGTGTTATAGGTTGGAATAGAACCCCCACACACACACACACAAATATGACCAAGTCCTCACTTCTGTGTGGTTTAAATATGACCTCAGAAAGAAAGTTTTTGCAGGTGTATGCAAATTGAGGTCACACTGGTGTAGAGGCAATCTGAACCCAATAACCGAATCAGAGTGAAGCTGGGAGTCACAATACAAAAGAAAAAAGCCATGTGGAGGAGAATGGGGAGAAAGGGATCTGATACATCTGACCACAGCCAGGGAACGCCAATGGTTACCAGAAGCTCTTCCGCATAAACTCAGACAAAGCTTTTTTTTTCAGACCTTTGGCTTTCTAAAATGAAATAAGTTTTTGTTGTTTTTAAGCCACCCAGTCTATGTGCTTTCTTACAAAAATGCCTAGAAACAAATATAATGGTTCATTCTTAGCTAGGGCAAAAATAGGAGCCAAAAGACAGGCCTATAAAAATTCCTTACAAACTGAATGGCAACCTAACTGATCTTGTCCGTCTCAGATAGCTCGTAGACCTACCTGCTTCTCTGGACCCTCATGACATCTTTCCTGGATTGTATGGTGGGTTCTGGGATGGCCTCTCGGCTCTAGTCTCACACCAAGAGAAAGGAAGAAGCTTAACTTCACTGTAATCAGAGCTGCTTGCCTGGACTGTCTTAAGCAGCGAGCATTGTGTGTGAGATACAGACAGTCTCTTAGTAAGGAGTTACCCACTTGCTTCCTTTATTACAGCAGCCCTGTGTAACCAGTAACACCATCCACTTCATCCAGGGGCATGAAGATGCTACAGCCAGAGAAGTGAGAGCATAGCAAGGTCACCAGATCAAGGCTACACAGATAGAATCCAATCCCAGACCGACTAACACAGTCTATGCTGTATGTGATGGCTAATACTGATTGCCAATTTAATAAGGTCTAGGATCATCTAGGAGACAAACCTGTGAGGGAGTTTGTAGACTGGGGTAATTGAGGAGTGAGGACCAACTCCAACTGTGAGTGTACCATCCCATGGACCGGGTCCCAGACGGTAAAAAGGAAAGAGTTCCGCACCAGCATTCATCTCTTTCTTCTCCCTGACCTCGATGCCGTGCCGCCCACTGCCCGCCCCTTACTGCTGCTGCCATGCCGTCCCTGACATGATGGACTGAGTTCTCAAACCGTGACCAACCAAACCCTTCCCTCCTTAAGTTGCTTTTGTCTGGTATTTTGTCACAGCAACGGGAAATGTTACTAATGTCCTACAATGTTCTTGGGGGGAGCCACAGCTCATGGCTCAAAGATCAAAACAGAACCTCTAAAACAAAATACCTATCTTCAAAGAGTCCTTTGAACCTTGGGATAAGAGCCGCTCCCACCCAGCCCCTCTGGAGAAGACAAGGTCCCATGTATCCTGCGCAGGCCTCTAATTTGCTATGTAGCTTAAGACTGCCTTGACTTTCTCATCCTCTTGCTTATACCTCTGACGTGCTGAGATCACAGATGTTTGCCACCACACCTGTTATGGGGTCCTGGGGATTAAGGCTAGACTGTGCATACTAAGCAAGCACTCTAGTTACTGAGCCCCAGGCCCCATCCTCATTTCTCAGTAGAAATACAGACTCTGGGGTTTGCCTCTTGCTCTGATGAGAATCAAATTGTGCATCTGAAACACTACTTGCCACATTTCTTTTGCCCAAAACCACTGTTTAATCCTGCCTTGGCCTCTGTCAGCCAAAGCTCCTGAGCCCTCAGCCCCTGGAGAGCAGTGTTACTGGTGTGATCCAAGGCTATGGTTTATTCGCCTGCCAGACAATATGCTATAATAAACTTTCCCAAGAGTACATGAGAGTTAATGTTTATAAAGTGTTCCAAGAGACACTGATAAAAGATGTTAAAATGGCATTGATAGAGCACACTCTGCAGGCCCCACCTCTCACTCAGGCTTGATGGATATGCGTCTCTCTTTCGCAGTAGGTGGACTCTTCGCTTCAGATGAATTGAGCTCATTAATTAGGCTCCTGCTGCAGTTTATTATGAAGGATGCTCCATTATTGCTGTAATTAGGACCCTGAGCCAATACTTAGACTATCTCACTGCAAACACACAGGGGGAGGGGCTTGTCCCTTGAAGCCACTGTGCTCAGAGATGCTAAACTCAAGCCCATTATCTTGCATAGACAGGCAGCCAAGTTGCTAATCAGATGAGGAGATCCATTGATTTCCACAGCGCTTTTAGATAGCTTCCATGTAAGCACAATAGTGATTAATGCATTGCCCAACAGTGCTTCCTATTTCCAGACATTAGCTCCATCCACACCCACAATGCCTTTGCATCACATCCAGTCTACAGCCAATAGATTTTTTTCTGAAAAAACAAAACAAACTTTACCCATTTGCTAGCAAGAAGCTTCTGCATTAGTCAGAGAACCTGCAGCACCTTCAACGCAATTCTCAAGTCAGATGAAGGGAACATGAATAAATTTCAAATTCACATGTCCAGGCCTGGCGTCAGAAATTGTCGTTCATTTAGTTTGAGTTGGGTAACAGACATCATCAGTGTCTCTGTCTTTCTCTTTCTTCTCCTCCTCTTGTCTCCCCTTTTTCTTCTTTCCTATTTTTCCTTTTATAGCAACAGTAGACAATGGTTTTTTTGTCGGAAAAATTAAGAAGAAAAGCACACCTTGTTCCCCACACCCAAATACCATACAGAAGGTTTTTTATAGATATCCTGAGGAATATAAATGTGCAGGCAGTCCTAGGAACTCAGTTTTAATGCAACTATTTGACAACTCCCATATCGTTGGAATCTAACAGCCCTTGTAAAAATAATTTCTGATTAAACCACAGCTCAACATTTACATTTTCCTCAATATCTTTCCTTAATATAGCAGCTCACGTGAGCACACGATTGGCATTTAGCCCCTGGCAGCTGTATGTGCTCACCATTGCCATTGAGAACTGTGCCTTCAGACTGCATAATGAATGGTCTTATCAGTTATTACAGGTCTTGGCGGGCTGGCTTCCTCCTTAGATTAAAGGGAATATAAATAGAGATAATATGTGCAGTGTCCATCTAGAGCTCTTCTGGGACAGTTGATAATTTCCTGAACTTAAGGGAAATTACTATATTACTTCTAAAAAGAAGCTACTTGAATGTTTTCTGGCATTAGTAATCAGGCAGGGAGTGTAATTAAGTAGAAATGAAGGCAGCAATCCATTTGACAAAGGATAGAAAAACTGAAAAATCATTTTTCAGTACCTTAAAAGGGCCAACAATTTCATGGAGTCATTATGGTTCATAATCAATCACTTACTCATTACGTAAACATTTATTAAGCACCTAACATGTAGGTTCTAGGTGCTTGGAGCCAAGTAAAGCACTAGAGCTGTGGGAGCTAAGGTTCTGTCTTCTGATTCCTGTTCCACTTCTTATCGCTGCTAACACGGCTATGAACAGCTCACTAATCTTGGAAATGTGAAATATTAGGAAATAAAAACATTTATGTTATTAAGGACCCTCGTCATATAAATACTAACATTAAAAATAGAAAACCTGGAGTGCTGGGACCCAGAATCTGTATGGCCCAGAGACCTAGGACAGACCCAAACATGACTGGAGGGGAAAAAAAGGTCAATGTAATGATGCCTCAAGAGATTTTGCTATATTATAGATTGGTGCCTAGCCCAATAGTCATCAGAGAGGTTTCGTCCTGCAGCTGGTGGAAACAGATGCAGATCCCACAGTCAAACATTAGGCCATGCGAAGGGAATCCTGCTGAAGAAGGAAGAAGGATTGTAGAGCCAGAGAGATCAAGGACATCACAAGAAAACCTACAGAATCAACTAAGCTGGGCTCATAAGAGCTTACAGAGACTGAACCGACAACCAGGGAGCCTACATGGGACCTACCTCTGCAAATATGTGACATTTGTATAGCTTGGTCTTCTTGTGGAACTCTTAACACTGGGAACAAGTGTCTGATGCTTTTACTGGCATTTGGAACCCTCTTCCTCATACTGGGTTGCCTTGCCCAGCCTTAATACAAGGGGAGGTGCTTAGTCTTACTACAACTTGATATGTTATGCTTTATCAATATCCACTGGAGGCCTGCCCTTTTCTGAATAGAAACTGAGGAGGAGTGAATGGGGGCAGGGAGGTCATGGGGAGGAACTGGAAGGAGAGGAGGGAGGGGAAACTGATCAGGATGTAAAAGAACAAAAAAGAAAAGAAAAAGAAAACCTGAGGAACTGGAGACATGATTCGGTGGTTCAGAGCACTAGGTTCAGTTTCTAGCACCCATATGTCAGTTCATAACTATCTGCAACTCCAGTTCCAAGAGACCTGATATCCTCTTCTGGCCAGGCACAACACGGTGCACATACATACATGTAGACAAAACACTCATGCACATCAAATTAAAACAAATGCACTTTAAAATTAAAAACAAATAAATAAAACCTTCTAAAAATCACGATGATGCTTATGGTAATTAATTGTTGATTAATTAATGATTGATTAAATGCTGATCAATTAATTGTGGAACATTGACTTTAGAAAAATTTTGATATTGGTTGCTGAGCTAGCTACAAGAGGTAAAATATTAAAGTGTACACAATTGATTAGATAAGTCAAGAAAGTGAAATGGAATTCCTTTCATAAGGTTACCAGCTTATGAAAGGTATGTTGTGTCTATTTAAGTTGAAGGACAGCCTGTTTATTTTAGACATCCATTAGGCAGAAGTGGGATCTTTAATTCGTGGAGGGCACTGATGCTACCAGTTAGCTTCTGCTCTATAACAAATCTCCCTTAAATCAAATAGCTTAAAACATTCACCATTCAATTTACTTCACAATTCTTTCCATCTGTGGAGATTTCCTTCAGGTATGGTTTATGTGATCCCTGGTAGATGGTCTCCTTTCCCATGACTAATTCTATGAATTGGCACATGAATTGGCCAATGCCTTCCACTGGAGTGGAGCCTGTCTGAGTTGTAGTTTGGGGTTCCAAGAAGAAGAAAGAAAATATGAATCCCAATGCCAACTATTTTCCAAGTCTCAGATTCAGCTGCATTTGCTATCATCCCACTGTTCATTTGCTGGGGTTCTGGGGATTGAACCTGGAGCCCCATGCACATGAGGCAGCCACTCACCACCAAGTCATATTCCCAACCCTGCTGGTCTCATTGGTGAAAGCAATTCTCAGGCTAAGTGAGAAGGGACTTCCAGGGGGCAGAGGGAAGAATTGTAGCTGTCTCTGCAAACAATCTACCCCAGGACCCCTTTGCTAGGACACAGGCAGGGAATTTGGGGTTAGTCTTAAGCCCATGTTTGTTTTCAAAAGAAAAGGAATTTAGAAAGTGCTGTGGTCCTTTAAGACTGAACTATTGCTTTGGAGACCATCACCTAGCGACAGAGGGTAACACCTCCCCCCTCCAGCAGGCAAGCCTCTGGCTTGTGTAATTGAACTCACGTGTCTGGCCAATTCTACTGAGAAAGTATCACTTTAAAGGGATCAATCCACACAAGCCAAACAAAGTCAGATTCGAGCGTGCTGCTTTTCAAATGGCACACTAATGAGATTTTCATTGGGTGAAGAGATCCGGGACCTTTTAGCTCATCATTTAAAGAGCTTTGTTCCATTGGCATTCACAGGCTCTCACAAAGAGCCTGCAGTAAAATTCCCATTTGACTCCTGTCTGGGCATCAAAGATAAAAACGTTAAAGCAGAAACAGAGTGGAAATTGTACGAGTATAAAGAATTGTCTACAGTTTCACGCGGTGACGTATTTTTTATTCCTCCTTCTGTCTTCCGGGACCCTCCTCACCCATTCTTTCACAACTGCTGTCCATTCTACTTTGGAAACGTCCCCAAATTTCCTGCGTTTTCAACTCACCGCCTTTGCCCTCTCCGGGGCTCCTAATTGTTCTTTCTGAGCAGACTGTCCCTATCCAGTCTGCCCTTCACACGGCAGGCCAATTTCTTTGTGAGAAGACAGATCCTTACCTCACTCTGTTCTGCTCAGAAGCTACAGCAATGACCATACCTTCATTCAAAAAAGTCAAACTCCTCGGTCAACACCTGAGACCTTGGGATCTGACCCAAAATTTTGGGTTTTGGTTTTTTGTTTTGTTTTGACAAGTTTATTCTCAAGTTCATTTTTCTACCCACTAATTCTAGCCAAACTTATTCTTGGCCTCTCCAAACACACTCTAAACCTGGTTGATTCTATTAGAGACTTTTCAAATGCACCATCTACCTAAGCCAAATTCAAATGCTACCTCCTCCAACAAGACCTGCTTTGTTTCTTTCTTCTCGTGGAAGAGGCAGACTAGCTTTCAGTGACAACTCTGTAGTGACATAATAAATACAAGTGACAAGGAAATAACAAAATGAATGTGAACAGGACACAGCTTTGGAGAGAGCTGGAGCTGGGATGCAGCTCTGCAGCTTCCTTGCTGTGTTACCTCAGATAAATCACTTAACCTTTCTGAGTCAAAGCTTATGTTTGCTTGAGAAAAATAAGATGTCCACTGGTTTTTGAAAGTTAAATCGTGGTATATCAAAGCCTGTTACATAGTTAATGGTTGGAATTGAATTACTTTTAAAAATCATATTTGACTTGTATTCATTTTGCATATTTTCCAGCACCTCTTTCTGTTGTAAGATCTTTTGGAGGACAGAAGTTCTATCACTCGCCATAGCACCTTCCAACTATTCATATGCAGAACACTCGAAATTTTTTAAAGTTTCATTTTTTTTTTGTTCTATGCCTATGTGATTTTTTTCCTGCATGTATGAACATGACCGTAAGTGTCTGGTGCCTGCAGAATCAGAAAAGGGCCTTGGATCCTTTGGAACCAGAGTTACAGATAACTGTAAGCTACCGTGGGGCACCATGAACCAAACCTGGGTTTTCTGGGAAAACAGCCAGTGCTCTTAACCACTGAGCCATCTCTTAACTTCTCAAAAACACTTTACATGAAAAACAAAAACAGACTTTTATTAAAAATCAAACTCCCCTTAGCTTTCCCTGAGCAATCTATCTAGAGTGATCCCTAAGTCTCTTTCCCAGGCCTTATTTCCTGTGATACTTAATTATAATCTGTAATGGCAATACATGCATGTTGTGATGTGTTTAATAGTTTGTTTGCCCACTAAAACACACATTCAAGAAAATGGGGATTCTTCTGTACATTTCAATTATAGCGAACTTCCAGCACTTAGACGAATGCTTTATACATAACGGGTAGTGGACAACTATTGAATGGGTAGGTGGATGGATGGATGGAAGATAGATAAATGCATGAACAGATGAATGGAGACATCTCTTTTCTACCCTTGAATTTTATCTCTGTTTTAGTCCATTTAGGCTAATGTAAAAAAATAAATAAATACTAGGTAATTTATAAATAATAAAAACTAATATATTTCAAGTTCTGAAAGCGTAAAGCCCAAGCTGAAGGTACAGGCATGACCCGTGTCTAGTGAGGCCCACATTCTGCTTTCAGAATGACACCTTATTGCTGCAACCTCACATGGCAGAGGCCAGAGAGTGAAAGGGACTGATTTATATGTCCCTTTGCTTGAGACTTGCTTTATAATGGTATTAATCCCTCCTAATCACGTCTTAAAGGCTCTCCGTTTTAGTACTATCACACTGGCAGTTAAGTTTCAACACAGGAATTTGGAGAATACACTCAGAGCACTGTAATCTCTAGAGAAAATACCATCACGGCCTGCTCCTCAAAGTGAGGTTTACAGAGGGCAAGTGAAACACCAGAAAACTGTGCTGTGCAGTTATTGGTGGAAGAAACTGAGAATGTGATCAGAAATGTGCAGTAGCTGTATCTGCTGTTTAGCTAGGTTCCTCTCTCTCTCTCTCTCTCTCTCTCTCTCTCTCTCTCTCTCTCTCTCTCTCTCTTCCTTTCCTTCTTTCTCCCTCCCTTCCTCCCTCCCTCCCTTCCTTCCTTTCTGTTGTTTGTTTGTTTGTTTGTTTCAGCCTTGCCTTCCGGGCATATAAGAGGATGACAGCTCTGAGTTTCCCTGCAGTTAGTCATGGGCCAGGACAGAGGAAGACCATGTCCCTTCTTGACCAAACCTTTTAACGGTCAGTCTGAGAAACAGCTTGCCTCACCTGGATCATGGGATGCTTCAAGGAGACTAGTTGACTGAGACCCAGTCACCTAGACCTGCAAGCAGTTTTGGAAGAGTGGGAAATAAACATGGGGCCCAGCCATGAGATTCAGGGGTTGTTTAGTACTGCAACACAGTCTAATCATCCTGAGTAGCACAAACTGCATTTTGGTGGATATTATGAAAAGCAGAAGGAAGACAGGGAAGGTTTGACATTTCCAAGCAAATCTTATCAATGCAAAACAGCCTGTGTACCTGAAATGACAAGTCAGTCACTGTGAGTACCCATTAGTTTATTTGCAATGATCATGACGTGACCTCCCATCTCCGTTGACTTCTTTCATGATGAGGGAATCTACCATCCTTTACCGAGATAGACAAACTGCACTACTTTTTGGGTGTTACATTGTTTACAAAACCTATGCAAATGACAACCATACAAAGTCGAATCGTGATTCCAATCCACATGTGTTCCCATGAACACAGAACTGTGTAAACCAAGGACTGCCTACTATTTGACCTTTCCAAAGAGTATTGTAGTTTTGTTTGTTTGTTTTGTTCTTTGAGGTTTTCTTCTAGAAAATAACAACAACAATAATAATAATAATAATAATAATTTGCTTGTGATTCAAGTCCTGATGATTTATTTGTTACTCGTAAGGTCATATTTTGACTGACTCAGACTTAGAAGTTGGAAAAAAAATGTTTTTATCACCTTAGGGTCAGTGTCAGGGATCAGGCCACCAGAAGCCATGAATGCCTCCCTAAAGCAAAGGAGTGAGTTTCCACAAGTACACCATACTCTATCCTCTAAACACAGAAATATATGTCCAGAAGGTCAGGCATGGCCTGTGACCACCTATAGGGAGGCCCTTGGCTGTATTAACATGATGTTCCAACCATCTGGACCCATGAGTTATCTTGTTCATAAAGACCTCTCCAAATTCATTACTGACACCAAGGCAACCATGCTTGACATAAGAACAACAAATGTTTTGAGGGGCAATCTATGCATCTGAAGTTCTTACATGTCAGTTGGGGGCATAAGACTGACCTATTTAGTAGCTAGGTCTGAAATAAAGAGAACTCAGAACTTTCTGTTTCAGAAACATCTGGACCTTTCTATCTTGCCTATATTATTTTCTAAAAGTTAATGTGAAATGAGGACCAACAAAGGTATAGGGACAGTAACTATCACAGGAAACGAACAGCTGACAGGGGAGGGGGGGACTCTTGAGAAAGTGACCTTGAGGAGGTGAGAGAAAGCGACATTAAGGGCTAGAGATGTAGCTCACTTGTTCGAATGCTTGCCCAGCATACACAGAGCACTGTGTTCAATGCCCAGCACCACGTAAAACTGAGCATGGTGGTGTATACTTACAGTCCCAGCACTCGGGAGGCAAAGGAAGAAGGAACAGGAGTTCAAGGCCATCACTGGCTGCATAAGGTGGTGGTGGGTGGAAAGAGAGGAAAAGTAGATGACATATGACTTAGGGAATCCAAATATCCACAAAGACCAATCAGAACACCACTGAGTGTGACTAAACAATGGACAGTTTCCTAGTCAACTTCCTGTTGCTGCGACAATCACTATGAACAAAAGCAACCTGAGGAGAAAGGCGTTTATCTTAGCTTACACTTTCAGGTAACAGTCCTCACTGACAGAACCAAGGGCAGGAGGAGCTCAAGGCAAGAGCTGAAGCGGAGACCGTGGGTAACACTGCTTACTAACTGGCTAGCTTCCCATAGTTTACAAAGCTTGCTTTTTTATACCATCCAGGACCACCTTCCCAGAGGTGGTACTGGCCAAAATGGGTTAGGTCCTCCTACATCACTGATTAGTCAAGAAAATGCCCTACAAACATTCCTAATTTGAGGTTCTTTCTTTCCAGGGGACTCTAATTTATGTCACATTGACAAAAACTAACCAGCATAGTTGACTTTACTCGACACACACAAATACATAGATATTAAACCATAATGTTTCCTTCATTGTCCCACCCCAGAATTCATGTTAATAACACAATACTATAAAACATACTATACATTGAAAAGACTCACAGCCTTTAAAAAATTCAGTCACTTAGATGGGTGGTGGTGGTGCACTCCATCATTCGGGAGGCAGAGGCAGGCAGATCTCTGAGTTTGAGGCCAGCCTGGTTTACAGACAGCCAAGGCTACCCTGAGAAACCCTGTCTCAAAAAACAAAAACAAACAAACAAACAAACAAAATTCAATCACTTAAAAATTCAGTCTTTTTAAAATATCCAACATCTCTTTCAAAGACCCATGTCCCTCAAAGCCCCAAGTGGGCTGCTGTAAAATAAAAATAAGTTAAATATTTTCTTACTCTATGAGCGGAGAACCAGGGCACAGTTAAAAATTAAAAACAAAGCAAAATCAATATCCATCTATGTAAATTACATCCTGTAGGCCAGTGTCAGGAATCTAGGACACACATGCAATTTTCTGGGCTCTAAAGGGCTTGGGCAGCTTCATTCCCCGGCTTTACCATGTGTAGCACACACACAGCCTGTCTGGTAGGCTGGGGTCAGCTCCACTCCACAGTTCCGAGTGCCCTCGTTAGGAATCCATGGTCCTGGCATCTCCAAGAAGCTGGAGTTTCCACTGCTACTGAGGCTGCTCTTTCACACACGGCCTCTCCTAACCTCTCCAGGAAAACTCCAATCCTGCAGCACAGTGCTGAGCTTCATCTGCTCCCTGTGACCCCTTTATGCCTGTGGAAGACACATTGCCAAGCATGGCCGCCCGTTGATGTGCAGCCTTGGCTGCTGCTTGGACCACAGCTTCTGTGTGCGGACCACAGCTTCTGTGTGCTGACCCCAAGGAAATACTTTACAGCAGGCTATTAACTCAATGATGCTGGTCTCTTACTAATCAGAGCTGATTTTCTAGCTCCAGCTCACCAGTGTCCATTGTTCCGATACAGCAAAACACTCCACAGTTTTGTTTTTAATGCAAAACACTACATGAACAGCCCTGATAGAGCGTTTTCTCTGAAACTTCACAAACCAGGCTTCTGCCATTTGCCTTTTGTCTCCACATTCCTATCTTCTAAGTTTCTACAAAAGCTATTAAGTGCAGAAAACTCAACAACCTTTTCTAGACCAAAGCTCCAAAATCTTTCCACAGTTCTTTTCCAAAACCACACAGTTAGGTTCACCATGTTCCTGATACTAATCCTGTTCTCATCAATTTTTCTGTTATTGTGATTAAACACTGAGCAAGACCAACTTGGAAAAGAAAGGGCTTGCTGAGCTTACAGTTTACATTCCATTACCGAGGGGAGCCAAGGCATGAACTCAAGTCAGGGACTGAAGGCAAGACCATGGAGGAGTGTTGCTTACCGGCTTGCTTGGGCTGCTTCCTATTAGCACGCAGTACCACTTGCCCAAGAGCAGCACTGCCCACAGTGGGGTGGGTCATTCCACTTCAGTCTAATGAAATTCAGGAAAACACCCCAGCAGATGTGCCCACGGGCCAGTCTACCAGAGGCAATTCAAGTGGGTCCCTTCTTCCAAGGTGACTCTAGTCTCTGTGACAAACTTAAACAGGACATTACTAATTCCACATGCCAAGCATAGAAGTGGCAGCCATGGCCTATCTGTGTCACAGAAGTGAGGCACCTGTTACTGTTACGTTGATTTTCTGGTTTCATTTTGCTTTGTTTTGGTTAAGCTGGAAATATAGATATTCATGGAAACCAGCCAGTTCTCAATATCGGCCACTTAGACAGACAACTGAGGGTCAGGTGACAGCAGCAGCTGGCTGAGGTAAATGACCTCTGTAAGCTCTGCCCCAGGGCTCCAAAGCTTGAACCAAATTCTTTCTTTCTCTCTTTCACCTAACCTTTTGCATTTCAAATGACTCTGTTTTCCTGCACATGGAGTATCTTTATGCTGAGTAAAATTGATATTAGATACAGTGCATTTACTTTGCATAATTCCTGAATTTGGAAGAGGAAGTTTAAGATATTTGTTTCCTTCTCCGACCCTGAATGATCTGGCTCTGTCAACAGCAATTGGGCCCAGCCTCTGGCAGGCTGGGATGAACTGCTTGAAGAGGACTGGCCTTGATTAATTAAACTGTTTGCTGAGAGCAAATGGCAGAGTTCTCGATCACAACCCATGCCTTTTCAGGCACCTCTGGGGAATCTCTGGTCTGAGTTTGCAAAACTGTTACTCTGGAAAACCATTCCTCGCTGGTAACATTTATCACATGGTTTATCACAAAATGTGTCTGTATTTTCCATTTGAACTGTTCTAAGCCTACAATTCACTGGCATTAAATGCAATCACTGTATTGTGCAACCACCACCACCACCACCATCTATTTCCAGAACTTTCACCATTCCAGATAGAAACCATTGCCCATTAACTCCCTGCTTCCTTTCTCCCTGGCTCCTCTCCTCTCTTATTTGTTCTGAGACAGGTCTCACTCTGTAGCTAAGTCTGGTGACCTAGTGAAACAATCCTCCTGCCTCAGCTCCCCAGTTGAGGATTCAGGCATGTGTCACAGGTCAGCCTTGTAAATTGAACAGGAGCTTTCACAGTCTGACGAGTGAGGTAAATGGGGGGTGGGGATCATTTTGCATGAATGGTGGCACCAAGGAACAGTTCAAAATCTTTCCGACATACCTGGATTTAGAGATACAGTGGCCTGGGCATGTAGCTCAGTCAGTAGAGAGTTTGTCTAGTACACATGAAGGCCTGTTTTTGAGTCCAAGCACTTTTTACTCTTCATGAATGTGCTACTTACAGATATCTCACGTGAGTGCAATTGCAGTAGTCCAGCCCTTTCATGTCTAGCCTCTTTCACTCAGCGTGATGTCTTCAAGGTCATCCAGCCCATAGCATGTAATCTGCTTATCTTCTTATTGTTATCCCTTTCACCCTTTCTCCACTTTAACTGAAAATATATAGAAAGGCAGTCATATTTTTAGCACAAAAACTGCCTAATTATACATCATTCAAAGCTTCAATTCTCTTAAAAGGGCTCTGATTTATCCAAACATATGATTTTCAGACTGTTTGAACTTGAAACTAGCATCAGCATGAACAATCTGCTTGGTCCTAAGAAAGTGATTTCCCCTTTCTATGCTAAGATAATGGTAATCCTTAGGAGTCTTAATATCCAGTGTTTCATATGACATGCATAGACATCACAGTCATATCCATTTATTCAAAAAGGCTGAAGTCATTTTATTTCACTTCAGGGACTATTTATGTGATGAAAGACTGTCTAGTTAAATATAAGTACATTTAAGTGATCTAAATAATTGAAGTCCTTGTTGTGAAATCTGTACTATTTATTCACCAGGAGCTGGCAGGTGCGGAAAAAGTAAGCGATGAGCTGCCATGCCCCGGGGACATTTCTCTGTAAGGTGTGCAGTTGCCTTGCCCTCTACCTGAAGATGGGAAGCTCAGAACGAGCTACACAACAGAATCACAGTCACAACCTCAGTGGGAAAACTCACAGAAACCATTGGAAGGAAAAAGTAAAGATGGGAGGAGAGAGAAACAAAGGACACCCCCAGGGAGGACACCAGGAGTCATTTGATGCAGCCGCAGAAGTCCCGACTCTCCTGACTCAGCCCCAGGAGCACATGCTTCTGCTGTAGCATCATGTCAGGAGGTCCAGGTGGAAGGGAAGCCCCCCCCCCCCCTTTCTTCAGGCAGATAGGAGACTAGTGGGGGACAGAGCCAGGGAAAGGGATAAACAGAGGAACGAAAGTCCATAAAACACCAGGGCTCTGCAGAGGGAGACAAGTGAACACTCTCTTAGAGTCAGGAAAGCTTCCTGGTGGGTGTGATAGCTGCACTGGATGTTGAAAATTAAGTAGAAGCTTTGCAGTCAGACTAGACAGGCAGGGTGAGCCATAGTGTACACACAAGTGCACTAGACAGGCAGGGTGAGCCATAGTGTACACACAAGTGCACTAGACAGGCAGGGTGAGCCATAGTGTACACACAAGTGCACTAGACAGGCAGGGTGAGCCATAGTGTATGCACAAGTGCACTAGATAGTCAGGATGAGCCACAGTGTATGCACAAGTGCACTAGACAGGCAGGGTGAGCCATAGTGTATGCACAAGTGCACTAGACAGGCAGGGTGAGCCATAGTGTATGCACAAGTGCACTAGACAGGCAGGGTGAGCCATAGTGTGTGGACAAATGCACTCAGGGACAGCTCAAATCTTCTGACATCACATAAGCTTATAGACAGGCTAGGCTGTGGTGGTATTGTGTTCCCCAAAATATTGTGTACCCTAATAAATTTATCTGGGGTCAGAGAACAGACAGCCACTAGATACAGAGGCTAGAAATTGGTGGCACTCACACCTTTAACCCTAGCACTCCAGAGGTAGAAATCCCTCTGGATCTCTGTGAGTTCAAGGCCACTTTGGAAACAGCCAGGCATGGTGACTCACGCCTTTAATCCCAGAAAGCGAGCCTTTAATCCCAGGGAGTGATGGTAGAAAGCAGAAAGGTGTATAAGGCGTGAGGACCAGAAACTAGAAGCATTTGGCTGGTTAAGCTTTCAGGCTTCTAGCAGCAATTCAGCTGAGACCCATTCTGGATGAGGACTCAGAGGCCTCCAGTCTGAGGAAACAGCTGAGGATCCAGCGAGGTGAGGTAGCTGTGGCTTGTTCTGGTTCTCTGATCTTCCAGTTCACCCCAATACCTGGCTCAGGTTTGATTTTATTAATGAGAACTCTTTAAGATTCATGCTACACTAGGCTGTGGATATAGCTCAGTTGCTAGAGTGCTTACTTGGCAGACACAGAGCCCTGGGTTTGACCCTCAGCACTACACAAACCGGGCCTGGTGATGCATGCCTATAATCTCAGCACTTACGAGATGAAAGCAGATCAGAAGTTAAGATCATCCCAGCTACACTGTGAGTCCAAGGGCAGCCTGAACTACATGAGACCCTATCTCAACTTAAAAAGTAGCCTGGAGATGTTGGAAGTACGATGGGTCAGAAGTGACTCGTCCGGAGGACCCTCCCACACCCACGTCACAGCATCAGCAGCTCAAAATAGTCTCTCTATTGTTGCATCCCAAGGAACGCAACCTGGCTTCACAGCAGTCCACCAGGTCTGGAAATAAAAGTTTCACAGAGGACTGAGGGTGTATGGCTCAGTTGAGAGAGAGCTCTTCCAGCATGCAGAGGGCACTGGGTCCAATACCCACCACTCCGTAATCCCAGCACTCAGGAGCAGAAGCAGAAAGATCAGATGCCCATAAAGCTAGCCTGGGCTATATGAGACCCTGGCTCAGAAAAACAAACAACAAACAAAACCAAAAACCAGAAACCAAAAAAACAAAACTTTTTTTTCTAACAAGGCTGACTTTCAGCAGACTGCAGAAGTCTCCAAGTTGTTGATCTGGATACAGTGGTTTGGCTGGTAGAAGGAACAGGACTGTGTCCCGATTGTTGTGAAATACAGTGAACCCACTTCTGCATACACACAAAATGGCACATGGGGTGAGCAGAATTATGGGATGCCTGACAGGATGTTTTTACCTTCTCTCTGCTGCCTGAATAAAGTCTTTACATCAGATGAAAAGGCTGACCACACCATAATGGTCATCTACATCACACAAACACACAATCAAAGAACAATTTGATGACCTAGTTAGGCCTAAATTGCTTTAGGGTTTCTCTGCTGGCTGTGGGAGCCAAGGGACAAACTGCCCTTCTGCCCACTGATACATACTGACATTGTTTGGTACCTTGGCTCTCCTGCATGCCAAGCATGAGGACCTTCTGAACAGCCAAGGTCAGGCAGGTTTTCTTCCTCATGTTAATACATCATTTATTTGTTGCCCTCAGAACCATTTGTTCCAAAACCTTCCATTCAGAGTTAAATCTGGCTGATGCCACCACTGTATACACATGATGGGCTGTGTCTTACTGCAGTAAAGAGATTAGTACTGCTGTAATACTTTCCATTTGCAGAGCACTTAGGGATATGAAGCTACACTGTTCTGATGCAGGCATTTGGCCACTCTATCTCGTTGAACTTTGTAAGGACAAAACACAGTTTCTGGTTCTGCATGGTAGAGGGAATAAGCTTAGAGAAGCGTGGCTGGCAATTTCTTGAAAACTGCTAGGAGAGAGACCTACTAAAACACACATCCGGTTCAGGTGTAACCATCCTACCAGGAGCAAAGATATTCTAAAGAAAGACACTGTGTCCCTCCTTTTGGCTATCAGACTATTGAAACAATGATCTGCAGAAAACTGGAATTTCCATAGGGATCTCAAGCTCAGGGAAGGAAAGGGCTGAAGCCCAGAGCAGCCAGAGGAAGAACCTGCCTCCCAGGCAGAGATTTCACACAGTTCTGACAACTTGTCAGACCTCATTGCCAGAGAGACTGGGGCTGAGACAGTGGTGGGTCAGTGACAGGCAGGACCACACCTTGACCAGTGCTGCTTAGCTACGCACACCTCTTGCTGTCTGTTTAAACCTAAACTTCATGTCAGGACTCCAAAGATGGAGTTGAGAGGTCATTGAATCCTTTTGTTCCTCTTCCTAATGTGGCTACTATCAATTATCTCCTTTCTCTACTTTTCATTAGCATTTATCTCTTTACTAATTGGCCTACCGGTGGTTGAGCCTAGCTTGTTAGAAGTGCAAGGTGTAGGCTCTGACCCTAGCAATTCCATTAAAAGAAGTATTTAAAAGGAGTAACATTTTGATTCTTTTGATTCTGTGAGTGTTTGTGCTTTCCCTGAACAGGAGTCCTTGGAAGACCTTCAGTTCTAACTCTTCTGGTTAACTCCTTCTCAAAGCTCTCACATATTGGGGACTATCTTAGTTAGAGTTTCTATTGCTGTGAAGAGATACCATGTCCATGGCAACTCTTATAAAGGAAAATATTTAAATGGGGACAGCTTGCAGTTTCAGATGTTTAGGTCATAATCGTCACGGCGGGAGGCTAGGCAGCATGTAGGCAGACATGGTGCTGAAGAGGTGCTAAGAGTTCTACATCTTGATCCACAGGCAGCAGGAAGTGAACTGAGTCCCACACTGAGCATCTTGAGAATGAGACCTCAAAGCCCACCCCCACAGTGACACACTTCCTCCATCAAAGCCACACCTACTCCAACAAGGCTACACCTCCTAATAGTACCACTCCCCACTTCCTATAGGTCAAGCATTCAAATACATAAGTCTATGGGGGCCATACCTATTCAAACCACCACAGGGACTGATCACCTTCTCATTTGCCCTCATAAGTCCTGGTAGAGTTATTATGTAACTGCTAGAGAAACCTTTCAAGGAGATACGATCATCAAACTCTGAGCTATCCAAGTGCTACCCTCACCACAATCACACATATGAAACCATCTGCCAGGGTAGCACCTTCCATGGTAGACTGGGCTCTTCCACATCAATCATTAATCAAGAAAATTTCCCCACAGTTTCCCATAGGCCAATCCAATTGAGAGAATTCCTTGGTGTTGTTCGAATCTTAGATGGTCTTTTAATAAAATATCACCCAGAGCCAACTATCAGGGTGAAAGCTGAAAGATCAGAGAAGCAGAGCAGGCCACAGCCAACCTCACCTTGCCAACTACTCAGCTGATCCTGTCTCCTCACACCTTACATACCTTTCTCTGCTCAAACATCACTTCCTGGGATTAAAGGCACATGTGTTTCCCAGTACTGGGATTAAAGGTGTGTGCCACCACTGCCTGACCTGTTTCCAGTGTGGCCTTGAACTCACAGAGCTCCAGATGGATCTCTGCCTCCCAAGTGATAGGATTAAGGATGAATAACACATGAGGACCAGGAACTAGAAGCCTTTAAGTGAGGACTTGAGACAAGCCCTGCACTTTCGCATTATGCAGAGACTGGACAACAAATGATACAGCTACCTCTCCCAGGACTTGACTATTAACCCAAAACTTTTCTTTTCAGGATTCCCCAAAGACGCCTTCACCCACAAACAGAAGGAAGCAATTTTAAGAACACAATGCCCTCATTCCCAAGAGGTGGGGTGGATGGTTTTTGGTTGTTTAATTTAACCAAAAATGTTTAATTTTTGGTTGTTATGAATATTGTCAATGTCTAGGATGGTTGGTTACAAGTTGTTATTGTTAATGGTCAGGAAAAAGACTAAACAAAGAAGATTAGATTTAAGGTTCTTGTTTGGAAAAGAAAAAGAAAAAAGAGGAAATAGATAAGAGGTAGACTATTGAATCTACTCTGAAAAGAAAAAAGAGAGAATATGGATATGATAAGATAAAAAGGTAGATCATTGAATCTACTTTTAAAAAGGAACTACTTGTTTTAAATAGGATAAGTAATAAAATTTTTTCTCTGAATTTGTCAAATGTTAATGGACTAGACATTGTTAATGTATATAATGGAGCTTTTTGTCTGAATCTGTCAAATGTTAATGGACTAGACATTATTAGTGTAATTCTTGACTGTATATATTGTATATACTTATTGTACATACTTTTTCTTACACTAGTTATAATTTTTTTGTTTTAAACAAAAAAGGGGAAATGTGGTTGATATGTTGTGCACCCCAATAAACTTATCTGGGGGCCAGAGAACAGAACAGTCACTATATTCAACATAGAGGTTAAGCAGTAGTGGCACATGCCTTTAATCCTAGCATTCTGGAGTCAGAGATCCATCCGGATCTCTGTGAGTTCAAGGCCACACTGGAAACAGAGCCAGGCATGATGACAGACATTTTTAATTCCAGGACTTAAGATCTCATGTCTTGCTTAGGAAAGACACATGCCTTTAATTCCAAGAAGAGATGGCAGGAAGCAGAAAGGTCTATAAGGCATGAAGACCAGGAACTAGAAGCTTTTAGGCTTTTAAACTTTTGGGCTTTTAAGCTTTTAGCAGTAGTTCAGCAGAGATTCATTTGGGTGAGGACTCAGAGGCTTCCAGTTTGAGGAAACAGGATCAGATGAGAAGTTGGGGAGGTGAGGTTAGCTGTGCCTTGTTCTGTCTCTCTGATCTCTCAGCTATCACCCCAATATCTGGCCCTGAGTTTTTTTTTATTTAATAAGACCATTTAAGATTCACATTATAGGTGTATGCCAGCCACCACTGCCTGAGCTCTATATCTAATCCAGTGGTTGGCTCTGTCCTCTGATCCTCAAGCAAGTTTATTAGGGTATACAATATATCACCATACCTTGGGTGAGGTTCCCTCTTCTCAGACAATCCCAGTTTGAGTCAAGTCTTATAAATGTGTGAGTCTCATTTAGCCCAGGCTTGCCCAGAACTCACTATGTATCCAAGGATTCCCTTGAACGTTTAATCTTCCTACCTTCCCCTCCCACATGCCGGGTCATCATAACTGCCCTTGATGGAGGGGAAGAATAAAGGCCTTTGCCAAGTCCTGAACCAGCTGCCCGTCAGCTCCCTTCACCTTCCCTTCAGGGTTCCCCCGAAGCATTGTTCAACCCTGCTTTACTTATTGAATATATCAATAAAAAGATGAGAAAAGTGAACCCCAAATGCACAAAATTGCATCAGCCACCTATTTAGCTGGGCCTTTCTAGAAGAAAAAGTCCCTTGACTAATGTTTTCAGACTTTTCTTACTCCCCATCTATAACTACCTCCTTTTTGCCAATCCCAAACATATCATTTATACATGCCCAGAATCCCTGGGTAAGGGGTATGCCGAAAAAAATAAATGGAATAAATAAATTAGTTCCTGAGTGTCACAAATAAATCCTGGGGAATTAGACATTTCTAAAACCACTTGGTTTGGGAGAGAGAAGTGGAGATGGGAATGAAATGATAAATAGCTTTTCACTTGAGGAAGTGTAAGAGGAGGTGGGAAAACTCATCCAAAAAACATGAAAAATTCAAGAAAGAGAGCCATGTCTGCACGGAGAACTGGCTTTGTTATTTCTGAGGCTTTGTCTTCTCACTGCCTCCTTCCAGAGCCTCCATTCAGCCTATGTCTCTGGACTCTGTTCAGGGGTGAATGTGGATCTTTTCAACCAGAGCCAGCAACAATTTATTACTTTAAACAAAGTTCTATTTGACTTACAGACATATGGGCTGGAAATGTGCAAACACACACACACGCACGCACGCACACACGCACGCACGCACGCACGCACGCACACACACACACACACACTGCATGTACTTATACACCAGGTAGATGTAGAAATCCTTCTTGAATCTCACAGCATTCCAGGCATTGCCTAAGTTCATTTATTTATTTCTCCACTCATTCATTTATTCATATTTGCTTTGTTGGATTAAACCCAGGGTCTCATGCATTCTAGACAAGTACTTTACCAACCAAGCTACCTTCCCAGTACTATCCTAAGTCTTTGCCTATTTATTTTGGTGTCAGAGGCTGAACCCAGGGCCTTATGCTAAACTCCTAATCTACCTTAAGCCTCACCTACTTTATTTACATTACAGTGGTCCTCACAGTAACATTAATGGTGCTCAGGTATAGAGGTCATCTGTGCTGATTAATTTTTGTTGACTTAACACAAGATTTGGACATTTGAGGACAGGGAACTTCAACTGTGGAATGGCCTCCATTAGACTGGTGTGGAGGCAAGTTTACATGGTAGTTGTTTTCTTGATTAATGTGGAGGCCCAGCCCACAGGGGCGGGTGGTCCTGGGCTGTATAGAAAAGCAGGCTAAGCAAGCCTTGGGAAACTAACCTGTAAGCAGCACCCTCTGTTTTCTGCCGTGACTTCCATAATGATGGACTATGATGGGAACTTGTAAATCAATCCCTTTCTTCACTCAGGATGGTTTTGGTCAGCGCTCTATCACCACAACAGGAAGTAATGAGAACATCGTCTGTTAGAAGTGTGTATTTTAAAAAGTAAATAATGAGAAATAATCTAAACTTCAAAACATGCTACACAATTACTGTGAACTATATTTAAAGTGTGTATTTGACCTATGTACCTAAAGAAGTTTATATATTCAAGTTTACCTAAATCATATTTTTCCTTTTTAGGTGTCTAGGGGAATTTAAAATACCACATTGTAATTCAGATTGTTATCTATTTCGGCATAAGAGGCACTTACTGAGCATATACTATGTGTGTAATTTGACACAGTTGCACGACTCAGTCTTACTCACACCCTCCTAGGCCCCTTTGCAGAGCTGGCACCAGCATAAAGAAAGAGGGTGCTTACCCCCTGAGCATCCATGTAAGGTTGCATCCCAGGCACCTGAACACCCTAGTCTAGATCCTTCCAGAAACTGAGTAGAACAGAACAGAACGATAACGTATTCAAATTAGCAGACTACGGGGAAATACTCAGCATCTGTATGAGGTCACAGCTGTGGGCCCAGGGGGGCTGTGGATCTTGGCATTCATTAATTCTTTGGAACAAGTAGACTTGCCCAGCCAGTCAGCCTTGAACATGAATATTTTGAGCAAGAAGATACGACTTTATTGCAGGGAGACAGCTGTACAGGAACAGCTCATTAAAATGACTTTGATGGGCAGGAAGGAGAGAGTGAGCTATTTCCCACAGCACAGCAAGAATCTAAGTGCAGAAAATGATGAGATCTGCAAAGCTCCGAATTCCTACCACCCATGTCTTCCAGAACTGTCAGCTTACCCAACACTCAAGGTGCCTGAATGATCTCAGTGACAAGACAACTCAGACTCGTTCTTCCCAGAAGTGTTCACAGATGTGCATGCTGGGGGTCCCTGGCAAGCACACAGTGGGAACAATGTATCAGAAATAAATCCCAGGGAGAAGCAATACCACCTCCATCTCTGCTCTGGTGCTGGCCCTGACCTGGCTCCTGTAAAAAACTCTTCCAAATCTAACCATTGTTCATTGACTCTGCTGCTCTTCAGAATTTATATAGCCAGTCTGTATAAATTTATATAGCCAGTCTTTTTTTCTTTAAGCAAAACATGTCATTTATTTAATTAAAATGTTGCACTGTATTTATTCATTTATTTATTTATTTTGTATGTGTGCCACAGTGCACATGTAAAGGATGGAGAACTGTGGAGATCAGTTCTGTCTTTCCACCATGTGAGTCCCAGGTCTAAACTTTGGTCATTAGTTTTGGCAGTAGATGCCTTTACCTGCTGAGCCATCTCACCGGCCTACCACCTTCTGTTGTATTTAATTACAAATCATTCTTAAATTAGTAGCTGATATAATCTGATTATGAACTGTTCCCCATAGGCTTATGTGTAGAAAGCATAGTCCCCAGTTAGTAACACTGTTTTACATTAAGAAGTATAGCCTAGAGGAAAATCAGTGGGGTTGTGCCTTTGGAGGCTGTACCATGTCTCAGTTTCTTCCTCACTTACTGTCTACCGTGAAGTAAGCAGTCTCCTCCACACAACTGCCATTGCATCCTGTAAGGATTTTTCTGGCACAAGGGCATCTTGGCAATTGGGAGCCAAGGAATACCACAAACTCACACCATGCAACAAGCTTCACACAAGAGATTTATTGGGGAGAAACACAGAATGCTGGCTGCCTCTGACCAGGAACAGAGACAACAGAGGGTTGGATGGAGGGGAGGGCTTTTATAGGGTTTTTGGAGCATGCACAATGAGCTAGTGGAACAGCACAGCTAGAAGTACTGTTTGTTTATTAATGATAAGTCACGAGGGCAGGAATTTCTAAGTTGCCAAGAGCTTCAGGTCAAGCCAGGAGCAGGGTGTTCTCAAGCTTGGTGTCAAATAAAGGTCAGGATGTTCTTTCCTTGGCCCTTTGCCCCTACATTCCTCCTTTTTTGTTTACTATTAATAACTAATCAGGGGTCAGAAACAGGATGGCATTATCATTAACTACTTCCTGTTGTATAGAGGCATCGAAGTCCCTGGGGCAAGCTTGCTCTTCACCATCTGGGTATAGTCAGGAGTCAAAGGCCCCTGGTTCTGCAGCCAGGGCCTGATAATCCTAAAATAACAAATGATTAATGGTCTGGTTAGAAATCTTTTGAATTTGTTGTTGAAGACATCTAGATAAGGAGTTTATAAGACAGGGTGCAAGTAGGATTAGGAAAAGGAGGAGAAGGGAGTTTAAGAAAGGCAGTGTCCAATTCCACATTGGACTGTCAATGATCCACTAGCCAGAGGCATCAAGCTGTTACTTACATTTTTGGAGATCTGTCTGGAGTTGTCAGGTCACATCTTTTACTGTATCTGATTGGTTGACATAGAAGCAACATTCCTCCTTGAGGAAGAGACAAAGGCCACTCTTCTCCATTGTTAATAGATCTAATCCTCACCAGTTTTCTCTAATGGTTTTCAAAAGATTTACGTAGAAATAAGATTTTCTTCTTAAAGCCACACAATAACTTCCTTGTCCTGGATAAAGCTGGTCAAGTGCCCCATCAAATTGTAGAACCATTGCAGCTAATGAATCTACCTGTTGATAGATTTGGATCTATTTGGTTTTAACAAGGACCTTTCTTGGTATGCCAATAGGCACTGGAAGTAGCCATGTTGTCCCCTATGCCAGGGAGTTTCCTTTTGACCTAACATTCTAGTCTTTTTTAGAGGATAAGGGGTGATATATTCTCTTCTGTAACTAATTCATGCTGAAATTAGGATGTCACCGTCAGGGCACAAGAAGGTTGGAATGCTAATAAAAGGCTGGGAGGGGGTCAGGCAATGGAGAATTGATGAGAAGAATCTGGTTTGCTGGCTCAGCTAAACAGATAGGGAGTATCACATTGGCCAGACTGGTTTACATCAGCTTTCAGCAAGTCCAGGACTCATAGCTAGGTGGTATCTGTCAGCCAAGTGGAAATTTGCTGAAACATTCACAGAGTAGGGACATAAGTTAAAGTTCAGGAACTTAGAGGAAAATCATACGTTTGGAACTTTCAATACTATAGTCCTGGTAGTCGGGGGGGAAGGGAGGAGTCGTAAGACAAGGGGAGAGAGATCTCACTCTCAGGAGCAGGCAGGTGGGGAAATTTAGGCTGTACTTACCTGGAGCCTATTTGACCTGTGAGAAGTGGAACCAAGTCTTATGACTCCCTTGACTCCCTAAAGCTTCCATGGTTTTTTTGTTTACAAGGAGAAATAAAAGTTTTAGATATATTAGCATTTTCACTGTTTGAAATTCACATTGTAGAAAAAGCAGCTAACCGTCACACCTTTGAGTCATAGTAAAATCTTTGGGTTAAAAAGTATGAACATTTTTCCTGTATCCAGAGAACCTTACATATAGATTTGGATTAAACAGAGAGTTTTTAGCAAGGTGAGAAGCACCTTTAAGTCCTTACTCCGAAGACAATAAAAGGAAACATAAAATCTTGAGCTTGTGACTGATAACAGTAGCCAGTGCTTTATCAGCTTATCAGAACCCTATTGATCAATATGGAAACTTTGAACATTCAAAATAGAGGTAGGAAGAAATCGGAAACATTTTTCATTACCTTAGATTTTATATCTTTGCAACCTGCATTTGCATAGCTTAAAACATCAGCTTTTACTGGCACTTCTGTCAACCCTCAGAACTTATGTAAGCTTTCACATTTTCCACTTAACCATTTACCAGAGACACAGCAGTTATTACTGAAAGTCATTGCAAAGCAAGCCCCTTTCCATCCCTTTGTCTTGCTCTCAGTTTCTCTGTCATAGTCAGTTAACCTGCCTGGCATAGGACAGAGATTTTAGAAGAAACCTTTAAACAAACATGCTTTGGTCTAGAGGAAGAGAGCCATAACCCAACTCCAGAGCCAGAGCCAGAGGAACAACAAAAATCAACTTTAATATTGTCCACATTCAAAAGACATTTGAATCCCTGCTAAACTGAATCCAGTGGTCAGAAAGCTCAGAGATAAATTTTGAGCCCCGGCCATCAAAGTAGTCATGGCAAGTGGCATTAATGATGGTGGTGAACGGCTGGCAGCGGCAGAGAAAACAAAAATGAAACCAATAAACACGGAAGACAGAAAGCTCACACACTCAAAGGAGACCAGTCAGAAACAAAACATGTGGTGGCCACCATCATTCACACATTCAACTGTGGGTTCCCATGTTTGCCACAAGACTTACGGACACACCAGAAAACAGACTCATCCTCATAGACAAAACCTTCCAAACAACCAGAACCAGGCAGGCAGACAACATCTCACTTTTTGCCCTGGAAGGGAGTGAAATGGTTTGTAGTTGGGTGATGAAAAGGGGATTTTGTTTGGCTATAGAGGGATTTGGGGTGTCCCATACTCAGGGATAAACATGAGAGGCCAGCAAGGAAAAGGTATTATGTGATTTAGAAGAGAAGAAGGAGAATAGTCATTGAGCCTAGGGTCCAAGCAGATGGGGGGAGTGAAGGAAGTAGAGGCTCCCACTTTGGCCATGAGGTCCCTCCCCAACAAAGGGATGGGGCAAGCTGGTATCACTAGGAAGGAGTGGGTAAGGGGAATACCCCTAAAGATACAACTAAGTGCTGGGATTTGGTAAGGTTGGTGAGGCTGTCCCCTACCCCAACAACAGGGAAATGAGAATGGAAGGTGGGTCTCCAAAACTCAATCAGGACCAGTGTCCAAAAGGAAGGAGGTAAGTTGCCCTGATACCATAATGACTACCTGGGGCTCCCTGTCAGAGATGGTGGTAGTCAGGTCAATGGAGCCCCGGCACCCTCAGTCACCCATGGCCAGGCCTAAAAGATTGGCTAGAATGTGATCTGGGCCTGATGTCCCCATGCCACAAAGGACATGGGGGCAATCTACAGCCCAATGTCCCTTTTGATAGCACCTTGATCATGGTCAAGGTGGTTACAAGGGTTCATGAAGGCCCAGGCCCAGTGACCATCCTGGCCACATTTGAAGCAGGGACCCAGAGGTCCTCAGGCTTTAGGAGGTGAGGGATACCAGGCAATTGCTATGGTCAGCTGAAAGGCCTTAGCCAGCATCATGTATTTTTGTTTTGAAATTTTCTCTTCTCTCTCACCTTGAAGATCACTACTAAGACTTCTGCATGTGGAGTCAGTGTCCCCTCTCTAGGCATCTGAGTTTGGCTCTAACATCAGGAAAACTTTGGAAGAAAAATTAGGTCATAAGGAGTTGTTTCTAATGTGGGATCTCTAGCAAAAATGCCCCCTGGGGTATCTCATTAGGAATCTCAGTTAGGGATTGCCTCAGCTCCAACTAGCTGGGCAGCATTAGTTTGGTGGACTTCATCTGTATGCACCTTAGCCTGATCCCAGGCTCATTTACACTCCTCAGGGAGAAGGTTGTTGGTGTGAATCATATAAATGTCACAGAAGGTGAGGTTGTGAGAGTAGGTAATACATTGTAAACTTTTAATAAGGGTGGAGGAATTCGCAGTATAGGGCCCCTATCTTTTTTCTATTTGAGAGAGTTCATTTAGTGAGCAGGGGACATGTACCCTGACAAAGCCATCCACCCTGGTGACTTTCTGCAAAGGGAGAACTGTGGTTGGATTATACCAGGTAGGGGGAGGTAGAGGGGGTCTTATGGTGGAGCGGGAACAAGTAGCAGGACAACTAAGGGCTGTTGGTGACTAAAAGTGGGCACCAGTGAGGTTTGATTAGGGAGAGGGGCAGGAAGATGAGAAAGACCAGAGGAGGAAAAGGAGATGTGGGTTGAGGTCAGCAGGGTGAAGGCTCAGGATAAAAAGTAGTGGAGGAGTCATCTGGTTGAGGCTTCGTAGCTAGGAGGAAATGGGTTGGGGGGCAGGAAAAACAGACAGAGGGTTTGGATCAGAAATAAGAGAAAACTTGGACATGAGGAATCTCTTTGCATTTCTCTGATTGCTCAAAGTATTTATAAAGGTCCTAAATAGTATTGGGATCTAGGGCACCATTAGGCAGCCATTTGGATTAGTTACCTAAGGATATTGAGGCCAAATTTGATTGCAAAAGGTGACAGGTGGAGAGGCTGGAGGTTTTCTAAGAGGCATCCTAAGGGAGAATCATAGAGCATGGATGCGGCGTGTGTGTGTGTGTGTGTGTGTGTGTGTGTGTGTGTGTGTGTGTGTGTGTGTGTGTGTGTGAAGAGTGTCCCCAGGACTCAATAAGGATCAAATGAAGACCAAGCTGTTTAGTGGGCCATCGCCACACTCAACAGGGGTCAGGGCTAATTGTGGGAGCCCACAAAGATTCCAACTTGTAGTTTGACTCAAGGTCAGAGAGTCAAAGTTTATGTTGCTCTCCAAGACTACATAATAGGGTGCAAAGGCATGGTTACCAGGTGTCTTGTACTTCAAGGCCTAATCACAAGATGTTTTGCTATGGGGCATGGTTACCAGGTGTTTTGAAGGGTCTACACTTGGTTGTAGTTTGATCTTGAAAAGGGGAGCTCTTTTGCCGCTCCCCTTGCTAGTGTATAAAAAGCCCATTAGAAATAAACCTTAAGGCTGCTGAGTACTGACCCAGGGCCCTCCTAAAACTATCTTGTATCTCTATCTTTTTTCTTCATCTACGTCTATATTCTCTATCTAGCATTTCTCAGTTCCTTACTCCCCACTTCAAGAGACCCTTCGATAGGTCTGGGCTGGGCCCCAACACTGGGCCCTGACATCTAACCACCTGTGAAACTAGATTTTTTGATGAGGCATGAGGTCTTACAAGAAGGTAACAAACCATCAAGGTCAGGAATGAGGTTTCATCCATGGGAAAAGGGGTGGGAATAGAGTCACATAGTATCCTAAAAACCATGAGGTCACAGGGAAGCTATAGGATTACAGGCAGCTCTGGGGGGGGTGGGCAGAAAAGGACGACGGGAAAAAGGGGTCACAAAAGCCCAGTTGGGCCTAGGGAAGCTGCAGGATTGAGGCTCTGAGGTTGGCAGGTGGGAGTGGGGGGAGATGAAGAGGGCCAGCCATAGCTATAAATACTGTGTCTGAGGGTATCTCCATCTCCAAGGGTACCAGAGGTGTGCCAGATGCTCAATAGTCACTTCCTTAGATGCAGGGAAGTGTTTACATTGACTGAAGGGGAAACTTAACAAATTATTACTGATGGACAGGATCCCAAGCGATCTGAAAGGTGAGTCTGTTGTGGATGGACTGGAGATGAGGGATAGTGTCCCTGTGTGGCTTAAACACCAAGAGGGAGACCAGGCACGGGGAGAGTCCATCTGAGACATGAAACCAGCGTAAAGGAGTTTCCTGCACAAGACCATCTTGGCAATTTGGAGCCAAGAAATACCACAAAGTCACATCATGCAATGAACTTAGGGAGAGACACAGAATGGTAGCTGCCTCTGTCCAGGAACAGAGGCAGCAGATGGTTGGGGAGAGGTGTGGTGGTATTGTGTTCCCCAAAATATTGTGCACCCTAATAAGCTTATCTGGGGTCAGAGACAGAACAGCCACTAGATACAAAGGCTAGAAAATGGTGGCACTCACACCTTTAATCCTAGCATTCCAGAGGTAGAAATCCCTCTGGATCTCTGTGAGTTCAAGGCCACATTGGAAACAGCCAGGCATGGTGACACATGCCTTTAATCCCAAGAAGTGAGCCTTTAATCCCAGGGAGTGATGGCAAAAACAGAAAGATATATAAGGTGTGGGAACCAGAAACTAGAAGCTTTTGGCTGGTTAAGCATTCAGGCTTTCGAGAAGCACAGTTCAGCTGAGACCCATTCTGGATGAGGACTCAGAGGCTTCCAGTCTGAGGAAACAGGATCAGTTGAGGAATTGGCCAGGTGAGGTAGCTGTGACTTGTTCTGCTTCTCTGATCTTCCAGCGTTCATCACTATAACTGGCCTTAGGTTTGATTTTATTAATAAGACTCTTTAAGATCCTGCTACAGAGAGGGGAAAGCTTTCATAGGCAGAATGCTCGTACCTTAGACCCTTTTTCCTACACATCCTCAACATGGGCCCAGAATCAATAGAGCTAAGGACTATGAGCTAAAATCTCTCAAACTGTAAAGAAAATAAGTCAGATATATTGTCATAACCACAAGAAAAGTAACTAGTGCAATAGCCATTTCTATATAAATGAAAACAACCAAATATCTTATCACAAGGGCCACAGGAATTGGGCTGGATCCTTAGGAAGTCCGCATATTTTACCTTGGGATGGGCTTTAGTTGCCCAATGAAAAGGGATGAGGAAGAACAGTACAGAATAAAATCAAGGTCCTTTATTGATTGACATGAATCTAGGAGGGAGTTATGAATAGTTCTAAATGACATGGGACATATACAAGAAGGAGCTTAACCAGTATAGTGGGGCAACGGGATCATGTGCTTAAAGTATATACAAATCAAGACATTCATGGAAAGACAAATATCCTTTCTATGGCATAGACACCGAGCACATTTTAATTAGTTTGTTTGTTGTTAGACAGGGTCTCACTGTGTAGTCCTTGCTGTCCTGAAATGCATTTATAGACCAGGCTGGCCTTGAACTCTTGATCCTTCCGCCTCTGCCTCTCAGTGCCGGGACTGCAGGTGTGGTCACCATGCTTACCTTACAGAGCATGTTTGAATGTAAATATTGTAAGTATCAATTTCATTCCATGACATTTGCATTTCTGTTAAAACAACATTCTATTTCTATTAAAAAGAAAATTGGAAAATTGCTTGTGTGTTTTGTCCATGTTCATAAGTCCTAATCCTGTGAGCTGTGGTTCTCCGGGGATGGCCCTCTGCTGAAAAGTCGTCTTAAGGGTTGCCCACCAAACCCAAAACTTCTCCCAGGCCTGGAAGAGATCCCCTTATGAATAACTGCCTCCATGCTAAACCAGGTATTTTTAAGCTGAAATCACTGGTTTTTGTAGCTTATAGAAGGGAGAGATCATTGCAGTTCAGGATTTTACTAATTTGGTGTCTTATTAACACTTCAGTGTCTCTAGTGCACATCCCATGTGCTGCTGGGTGAGATTCCTGCAATCTGAGGCAAAGATACTCATTATCAGTACTTCCCAAATTGATCCTGCTATTTAATTGCTGCTTCCCTTGCTTCTTAAGAGTAGATGGTTGTTGGGTTTGCTCTTCATTAGCAGCTTAGTTTGTTATGTTTTTTTTAAACCCCACAAAACGTAGTAATGACTAGTTATGACTTTTTTAGGCTATAATTTTTCAAACTAGACTCTGATATGTATGTAGTGCATTCAAGTCTGAGTCATCACAGCCCTCTTACTGAAGCAGATGTATACTTATTTCTCCCCATAATTTTCTCATGGGAGAGCATTCCATTGGCAGTGTGTGTGTGATACATGGTTTTAATGGGTTAATTACTTAATTATCATCAAGACAAATCTAATGCAATTATTGTATTATTTCATGTCTACATGATATTGTCTTAAAATTTTTAAAAAAAGGCTGGAGAGATGGCTCAGTGGTTAAGAGCACTGGATGCTCCTCCAGGGGACCCAGGTTCCCAGCAACCCCATGGTGGCTCACAGCCATCTACAGCTCTAGTTCCAGGAAATCCAATGCCTTCTTCTAACCTCCAAGGGCACCAGGAAGATATATGGTACACATACACTGAGACAAAACACTTGTATACATTCTATATGTGAATACACACACATATATACACATATGTATACTTTAAAGTAAGCAAGCTAATGCTTTCATTGTATTGCATGGAAGTGAATATTTAAGGTCCACCTTTTGTTTAGTTTGTGGCAAGGCTTTGATGGTCACTTCAATGCAGAAATGCATTGGTAAGTCAAAATTAAAGTCAATATGGGACTCAGGAGATGGTTCAGATTAGAGGTTTACCTCACACATGTGAGGACCTGCATTTAGATTCCCCCAGAACCTACTTGAAAAGCTTAACATGGTGGCACAAGCCCCTAATCCAAGGTGGAGTATCTCTGGAGGCAGGTAGAGCAAAAAGTCTTTCCTACATGGCAAAGTGCCAGGTAAATAATGTAAAATAGAAGACACCTAATGACAGACACCCAAGGTTGTCCTCTGACTGCCCCCTCACATGCCACACACATGTGCTCCAGGACCTTGCTATGCATTCACCCCTACATGAACACATGCACACATATATAAAGATAAAGAGTTCCATATCCATCTGGCTATGGCTCTGCAGTCATTAACACATGCTCTGCAATGATAGAGTCTTTATTTAAGTGACTGGGAGGAGGTAAACACTGCATCCTCCTTTTGGAGATCCATTGGGTGCTTCGGCATACTGAGGAAGTTGTCATGACAGATATCATGACAGATGATTACAGTAATCATCTTATGATGATGAAGGTCAAACCCAGGGTCAACATCCTACCACTAAGCTACATCCACAGCATCTTATAACTGTTCCTTTCATATGTCAGCTTGTCTAGGCCATGATATCCAAATATCAGTGTGGAACGTGTTCCTGAGGGTTATTTGCTGTGGTTCACATTTATACCAGGTGACTGAGTCAAGGAGACACTCATTGTGCTGTGGAGGGGCCTTGTCTAATTCACTTCACACAACCACAACAAAAAGCTGCCCTCCCTGGAGGAAGGAGCCGTTCTGCCAGCAGACAGCCTTTGAATTCAGCTGCAACACCCTGCCTCTTTGGGGGCTTGAGCCTATTGATCTCCCTGGAGTTTTTGAACTTGCCAGCTTCCATATTTCATGGAGCGAGTCCAAAAACAATCTCTTTCTAACTCTGTCTGTTACTCTCTCTTCCTCTCTGTTTCTGTCCCTTTTTCTACACACACATGCATCCTATTGTTTCTTGAGACAACCGCAACTAGTGAACAAACCAAAGACTCTGAAAAGGTCTATAATTAAAAATTAAAAACTGTTTAACCTAGTATTCTCCCAGTTTGCTCCAGTGCAAATCTTTCTTCTGTCAAACACGTTGTCCTGAAGTGTAGCTTGGGAAGCGCGTGCCTGCTGACTGGACCGTCGTGCCTCTCCAGTGCCAGCAGTGCTGAACTCTGCTCTGTGTCAGAAAGAATTGCACAAGTGTTGGAACAAAAGACTGCACACATTATTTTCTTCTGCACAAGTCATAGAAGAATAGAACTGCTTGTCTGAGCGCAATGAGGTAAAAAAATGTCCACTGTGTTGCATCATTTAGGGAAAAGCAGCACCCACCTGTGAAATAGACCCATGTCTGTGTTTCTGTAACTGTGTTTCTTAGTCTGTTTAGGTTGCTATAATAAACCACCATACACCTGGTGGCTTATAAACACAATTTATTCCCTCAGCCTTGGAAATTGAGAAGTATAGTGTCAAGGTGCTGGCAGATTCGGTGTCTGTCTGTAAGGATGGATTTCTAGGTTCTTCGATGGTACCATCTAACTTCTTCCACATAGCAAAAGAATGCAAGGCAATGCTTCCCCGCTCTCCTATCCCTCTCCCTCCCACCCTCTCCCCTGCCCTCTCCTTTGGCTCTTGGTTTCAAAGGTCCAGCCCTTCATGGAAGGAGGGTGTGGCTTGGCAGAAAAGCACCCACCAAGGCAGAGAAAATCAAAGAAAATGCCCAAGCTTCTGGCTTTCTCCCTGTTCCCCTTTTACCCCATCCATCCTGGCTCACACCGTGTACTGGTGTTGCCCTCATTCAGGGCATGTCTTCTCCCTTGGTTAATCCTTTCAGGAAAGCAAAGTGGGTCTCTTTTTATGATGGAATTAATCCCATGCACTATGGCTCTCCTCTTATGAACTAATCACCTCTCCCAAAGGATTTGAACAAATGAATTCAGAGCAGACATGATGTTGAGACCATCGTCACATATATCAAGAGACAGTACAGGTGTACAGAATGCCATCTCTCAGCATAATGAGCATGAGACAATGCCCAAGTGGCAGGAGCATGACAAGTGACATAACAAGGTCTCCTCTCTTTTGGATTGCCCCTTCTCCAGAAGCTATGATCATATCTCCTACCAAAGCAGGCAAGCCTACTGTCTTTCTTGGAAAAACATGAACCAGACATCCTGGGCTACAGTGTCATTTATTAGAATCATGGCTTGGATTTGCTAAAACACTGTAAGATCTGTATGCACACTCGAGTTTACAATAAAATGTGTCAGAATATAGTCCTGGCTTCCTGAATGTTCCAAGGTCAAGGAAGCCAGGGAAACTGAGGAAGCAGGGTGCTCAGGCTCTCCGACACTCCTGTCTAGCACAGAGCAGGATTCCCTTAACTTTTCCATGCCTGAAGGAGACAATGGGACCTGCAAAGGTAAGTCTGACTTCTCTTCATTGTGCCCTGAAGACTGTCATGTGACAGGTGTCCTTCCTGTGCCTGAAGAGAAAAAAGTCCATGTACAGGGACTCCAAGAGGAATCTGGACAAAGCCATTGTTGAGTCTCTCCAGTTTTTTGCCTCCAGCTCCTCGAATTCATTTGTCTTCAGTCACTCTTCCATGGGATTTTTAATACATTAGGGTGTGTGTGTGTGTGTGTGTGTGTGTGTGTGTGTGTGTGTGTGCGCGCGCGCGCACATGAATGCTGAGGTGCAAATTCAGAGATTTGCACATGTTGATTGCACACTCTACCAATGAGCCACATGCTCAACCCATAGTGGCCATTTATGAAGCTTCCTGTGTCAGTCAAGAGTTGTGCTAAAACACATCTGTTATGCTCTTTCCCCTCAATTTCTCTCCTTAATGGGAGCTTCAGCCTCGACCCTTGCTGTGAGTGAGGAGAGGTTTACACTTTTTCTCTCTCAGTGTAGAGGGATCATTTCCATCCTGAATAAAGCAGGCCCTGTGCACCCCTGGACCCAAGCATTCAGTGGGAGCTCTGAGAAAAAGAATGACTCTAATTGTGCTGATGATCTGTATAAATAGTCTTCACAGACAAATAAAGTGTTTCCTCTACTCTGATAGCTTCAGAGTTCTACCCTATTAACCTTAAAAAATTAGTACTAAGAGCCTATGAAATGCTTCTGAGTGTGTATATACACACATGCATGCAAGCTCACACACACACACACACACACACTGCAGATATACCACAAACATGTGCACAAATGCACAAGTCATACATCCAGACAGTCTCTTACTCTTTCAAATAAAGATGATAGAAAAAAATAATCACACACAATAGTGTGAAGAGAGATGAGGGGAGTCAGTTAAGGAAGAGACTCTGCATCCAATTACAGCCGAACTGTTTTCTGGGTCAAGTAGACCGCACAAAAGTTTTCAAACCTATAAAAAGACAAGCAGAGGCTCGGCCTTAATGCTCGAGCTAGTTGCTTCCCTCACCTGGCCGTGAACAACTTAACACCGCTCTGTGCACAACAAAGAGGGTCTTCCCTGCACCTGACCAGCCCAGCCAGCACCGCACTGTGTGCACCAGGGAGGGCGGCAGTCTCCTCCCCAGACCAGTGCCGAACACAAAAGGAGTGTGGAAACTGAGGCAACTGCCCTGCCCTAGGGTGAGGAGTACTCTCCTTTCCTCTCTCTCTGTCTCTTTCTCTGTGTCTCTCTGCCTGTCTCTGTCTCTCTGTCTCTCTGTCTCTGTGTGTGTGTGTGTGTGTGTGTGTGTGTGTGTGTGTGTGTGTGTGTGTGTAATGACTGAGGGTGAGGGTTGCATGAGTGAGCGTGGGCCTGGTGATATCCACTCCTCCAGACCTTGACTATCACACATTCTTCCTCTGTAGGGACAGACTAGGATGGCAAGGTCGCTGGAACTGGCAGCCTCCTCCTCCTTCCAGCCATATGTCATTTGCACTTTTGAAGTCACGGTGGCTGTGATTACTGGGGTAAAACTGTCACAGGTTGAGCTCATTAACATGGTGGGGAAAGCTTGTGAGACTTCTCTCCTCCCCGAGGATAAAATGTTAGAGGGAGCCTCCATTTCCATGATGTAGCTTCCCATGCTCCCCCAAGTCATCCCAATCAAACCGCTGGCTCACCAAGCCCGACTTGTGTGACTTGTGTGGAACTGTTTCTTTGGTCTGTCGTTGCCCTTTCTACCTGGAATTAATAGAAACAAACTCCCAGCCACACAACACAGAAAATCTAAACCAGCCAACAATGTAATCAGGAAAGAGGCACCTAAAGGGCTTTCAATGAACCCCTCTGCTCCAACCTGTCTCCATCACTCTACAAAGATACCATCTTCACCCAACCCAGGCATGGGAGCCAAGCCCAGGAGGAGTCAAGGAACTTGTTTACATGACCCTCTGCCCTCTTGCTGTTGAGTTCAAGTCTGAACAGGTGATACTAGCAAGGGGATGTCTGTCCGACTCCCACGCTGTAGACAGGGAACATCGCACTAGGGGTTTGTAAAAGAAGAAAAGCAAGTTCCACACTGTCAAGAACCCAGGCTTCCTAAAGCGGAGCTTTGTGCCGTCACCAAGTCATCATCTCACTCACTAAACTATGAGGATGAATTTAAAAGCTGACAGACACAAAGCGTGCTCATACTGGCTGGCATCCGTGCAGATCAGATCACTGATAACGCCCTAATTAGGATGAGACGGTGTGCTAAAATGAGTTGGCTTTCCTTAATGTGATCAGAGATGGGAAGCCAGGATGCTTTCCAACCAGGAGTGCTCCACAAGCACTGCTGGCATCAACAAGAGCAGTCATCTGAAGCCACCTTTCCAGACCCAGAGCCAGCAGGCAAAGGCAGGGCCCGGGAAGGTGCTCTGTATGCCGTCTGCTGTGACTTCCTTGACCCCAGAGCCTCAGTATGTAGTGTCACTTCTTAGTGAGGACAGGTGAAGTCCCCGCAAGCCCCGAGAACTCACCTGGAGAAGCAGCCTCCGGCTTCCTCACTGCAAACCCATCCTTCAGCTTCTCAAAAGTCACCTCTGCTTACAACCCCCCACTTAGGAGCTCTCTCTTGCTTTAATACCCACCTATTAAAATTTTCCAGGATGATAAAAGTCCAAGTCATTGTTTTTTTTCTTTTGTGGGGTAGGGAGGGGGAAAAAAAAGCCCAATGCCTGAGTCTACTTGAAATCATTTTGAATTTTAATCATAGCAAATGTGTTTTAACAGTAGTCATAAAATGAACATTAGCACATATACAAAGGACAAGACACCAGTTTGGTATACAAAAATACCATATATTAAAATCAGTTCATTGAAAAAACTCAGACTGGCTAAGACACCATCTATAACAGAGAGAGCAAGCAGGGATGCTTTTAGACATTCAGATGAATAAACAGCAGCTTGAGATCCCATTATGAAGTCAGTATTTGGCAACATTTGGACAAGAATTTCTACACTGCCCTGCAGCTCATTTATCTGTAGGGCAATTTGGCCCTTTAAAAGAAAAGCTCCCCAAATAAATAGTCTCCATGATTATAAATGAAACATGTCAGGAACTGAAACTTACAGCCTCGGAGCAGCACTGACCTCACCCTTTGACTGCACTTATCCTAGACTAGGAAGCCCATGTGTGGAGCTTGAAGAATGGAAGGAAGCAAGAGGGTGATTATGTATGTCTTCTGTTGGGAGTTTGTGGCCAATTTCCCAAGCTGAAAGCAATTTCCACACCATAACCATCAAATGAGGACACACAAACAAGTGGTGAAATACAGGCATATAATAAATGGCAGCAGCCAGAATACAACCATAATATTCTTCAGCTTATTTTTCCCACAGTAGCACTCAAGTCACAGTAGACTCATTGCATTATGAGTTTTCCACAGCAAAGAGGGTTCACTTGGTATGACCGACTCTATGCCAACTCCACAGCAGGCCCTGGAATTTTCTACAGCCTTGATAACCCAAGAACATCAGAGAGGATGGCAGGAAAGATAAGAACTCCTTGGGAACTTCCCCCTCGGCCAAGCGCTTTCCCTTTGTGTCTTCAACTTGAGCATGCTGAACTGAATTGGGTGGTCCATGATGGAATGAGCGGGCTTGATGAAGTCAGCCCAGATCACATGTTACTGCCTTCAACTGGCTTCTCCCATGGCTGACATATAGTGCCGGGTCTTCTTTTGAAGCCATAATCTCATCACAGATTTCCCTCTCTTTTTAAAAATAGTTTCTCCTTTTCCAGGCATATCGTCCCATCTGTTCAGAGCCCAGGAATTTGTTTCCACTTTTCCCTCAGGCAGGGCTCCTTGGCAGTGGGTTGGTTTTGAGCCCAGTTAGCCAGCCCAGTAGGAGACAACCACCCCAGCCTTCTCTCCCTGTGCGGAGACCACATAGATATCCGTTTGTCCCCTGAAGGACATACTTGGCACATCTGTTTCTCTTTCTACACCACACTTCCTTGCCACCAACACACCCAACCATACTGGATTATCAAAAAGTAAATGTCTAATTAAAGATCGACTAGTCCCATTGGAAAGCTCCTGTTAGAATAACGCAGTAACTCATTGGGCAGGAAGATTACAGGAGACTGTCCTGTGGGCTACAGCCCTCCATCTAGTGATGCATTCGGAACAGTGATCCGGGAAAACAGGGAAAGATACAGGCTATGATTCTGTAAAGATTGAGAAAAACCTCGCTGTTGAGACTCTCAGGCGGCCCCTCAGTATTTTTGTTCTAATGGCTGATTGTCCCTAAAAACATAATATGAATAGTATTAAAAAAACCTTTCTTACATTAAAATCCAGATAATGAAATGAGCATTTTTCAAGCACCGCTACAGCATGCGATCCACACATGTGGATACCCCAGGCAGTGAATAGGGAAAAATCAAAAGACCATTGACCAGAACAACCTAGGTAAGGAAGTGTGCAGAGAAACTGAGTCACATTGGAGGAGTTTGAGGATAGTGGTTTACAATCTTGACACATAACAGGAACCAAAAAAGAAAAAAAGAAAAGCTATTCAGAAGTCAGAAATTAAATGTACCATCTGCTCAGTGCCTCAGCAATCATTGGCTTTCCAATGATGTTATGTAGGATTACCCACTTCTTTACATATGGAGATGATGTTGTTGTATAGGATTACCCACCTCTTTACATATGGAGATGGTGTTGTATAGGATTACCCACCTCTTTACATATGGAGATGAGTCTTAAGAGTTTAAGACATTCCCCAAGGTAGTTGGTTTGACACAGTATATGGAGATCATAGCAGCTGCTTAAAAATTAACATATAAATTCCACATTTTGTGATCCATGAATGAAGAAAAATAGTGTTGATAATCTTTTCTACTTTAATTTATCTCCAATTACAGCTAAAGTGTGTGTGTGTGTGTGTGTGTGTGTGTGTGTAGTATAGTGTAGTAAGTCAATTGTGTCAGAAAAAAAATGGCTTGAATTTCCACTTATTTTTCAAGAGTTTCAGGTTGAAAAAGATCCAACAACTGTCTCCTTCAAATAGACACCATGAGTAAATTATCTTGAGTGTTGCCTAGAGTTTCTGTTTGGGTAAGGGTTATCTTGCAGGAGATGTTTTACTGAGTATGGTGGAAATGTCAAAAAGCAACTTTTCCATCTAGGTCGCCGGTGAGAGTTGGTCAACTTCTGGTGTGGTTATAAAATGCTGCCTGGTCCATAGCATCATTCTTCTAGGAAAGAGGAGCTGCAGTCATGTGGGTATAACCCATAGCATATGAATAACTTTTGCCCTCCTAACTAAAAGACATAAGAAAATAACATTTGGCCAACATACAGATACAAGTTAAAGACAGGCCCCAAGGAGTAGTCTTTCCTCCTGAACGCTGCAGAACTGGAAACCCAGCCCAATTCTGCTCCATTAAAGCAAACATGCTTGGTTGCTATTACACTGAGAGCAATGGAGAGGCAGGCTAAGCAATTTTGACACAGCAGAGATTTTCAGATGAAGGAACAGGAGCACTTTAAACCCAAATCTAAGCATGACTAAATGCCAGACTATCAGCAACAGTCTGATCTTTATATAAAAAAATGAATCTCAAGCTGAATTTTCTGCTTCCCTTTACTTACTGAAAAGTAATTCTATAGAGTAGTTGCAATAACCTTTCATTTTCTAAATTCTACTGGGCCATGTTTTGTTTTTTTTTTTAACTATGAAAAATGTAAAAGTGCCTTTGTGCAAAGTTTCAAACCTTTAATGATAACTAAACTTAAAAAGAGAGACACTAAAACAATGTCACATCTCACTCTAAAAATAGTGCCTCTGTTTTAGCTTGGCATCCAGAAAATTACACCCACATATGTCCACACCAAATACAATGACAAGCTGGCTGACTTCAAGGGCAAACACAAGCACTCCGAACACCAGGAAGCAGCGTACTCTTGGATTTCTCACCTCACTGATACAGTGATGAGGTCGGGAAAGAGATCAGAAGTGAGCGGGGATTTCATCAGACTCTTATTTATTTGATTTTCTGTAACATTGACTCTTTTTGGCCACAAGACCCTAAACACAGTTTCACAGCACAGGTCATGCACAGCTTGCAAGTCAAAATTTTACAGCTACTACCTAGCTATGAGCTTTGGACAACAGATTCACATGCAGTTAATGGCCCCAGAAGAGGGGCTTAATAAAGCTCTCTCTAAATTTTACTGTTCATACCTTTGTCCAAAGTATCTAAATAATAACCCCAAAGGACAATGGATGAGATTTTATTATCACCTCCCACCCCCAAGCTCATAAACTTCTTTAAGCCTAGAAAGGAATCTTCTTTGGGAAACTGTTACTAGCCTGCAAACTCTCTTGGCCTTGTTACTTTGTGAACCTCTTGATGTCATTATGACCAATGTGGTAGCCACAAGCCACATGGGAATGTTGAACTTTAAATTACTTAAAATTAAATACCATTTAAATGCCACTTCTGCAGTCGTTCCCCCACTTAATTGCCCAACAACCATGTGACTAGTAGCCATTCGACTGGACAGCACAGATTACAGACTGGTTTCCACTTATCCAACAGCACTGACCTAGGAAATTCCAAGAACTGAACCAACACACAGATGACACTCCACCAGGCCCACTCTGCGGTCATGCAGGGGGTGAGATTGAGTTATATATTTAAAGAAAATACCTTAAATTGAAACTCAGAGCCAGTTTGCCTACGTCATCACAATTTATGTCCCAGGGCATTATACAAAAATTTTCTAGAGACAGCATATGAGGCGGCACACTTGGCTCCACTCAGCATGGTAAGCATTCTCTTGCTTATGTCAAGATCATTAATAAAGAGGAAATTCATGCTTCTTATAAGTTACTATTTACACAACACTCATTGTCCTTGATATATGGGGGAAAGGGTCCTGGACAATGTTTCACACGTCTACATATTCAAACCATACAGTTTGGAAGCTTTCTTTCAATAGCTGTGTTCATCACTAAATCAACCCTTCTTTTCTTCCCAGAGAGGACGATACCTAAAAAGAAATTAATCTCTGAAACAACCCTTAAAGCGAGAGCTGACATAGCAAAGAGTATTCATAGACCCTGTAAAGAATCATAGCCTGACAGAGAAGGTGGCATGCAAGGGAGGGGTAACAGGGCACAGCAGTACACAGGTCTTATCCTCTAGCCACAGAGTTACCAACTGTACACTCCTCTCCACTCCCACCCCCTCCTCCACAGTGAGCTCATCTACAAGATGAAGCACTAGAGGCTCCTTTCAGCTGTAACTTCTGTGCTTGCCACTGATGTGTGACTCTCAGCCCTGGTTGTTTGTGTCACATGGGTAGATAGGTTTTTAGCATTGCAGGTAAATTCCAGAAAAAGCTGAAACATTGAGTATATAGAAATTGGCAGGTCTCTCTCTCCCCCCGCCCCCGCCCCGACACACATACACAAATCCTAACAAGCACATATGCAAACTACAGGCAGAATCTAGTTCAACAGTGTTAAATAATGTTTCTTAGATCAAGCCCACACACAGAAGCTCTGAATGTCAGGTTGTAAGGTCAAGGATCTACCAGGGAGCAACCGATTTTGCTTAACTGCAGCTCTAGCATGAACTGTTGTTAAGTAACAGGTCTGTGGACATTTTTGCTCTACAACTTTGCAATAAAAAACACAGGACACCATATTAACACATACATTAGTGTCTATAAATGGCCTCCTAAACAGCTAGAACCCTATCACACATTGCACTATAGGATCAGTCGTTTTTTCTACTGTGTAGAAAGGTATGTAGATAGCTCTCACAAATTAATTTAAATGTGGCCTGTCTTAAAATTGCTAGGGTAAAGTCCATTGGGAACGTACCATCCTTAATGCAACATTTCTGTCTATGTATCTTTTCCCCTCCAAGTGAGATAGAAATTAGGTCAGACATGCATTATAGCAGCCTGGGAGTTTGAGAAATTGATACTAACCCAACAGTATATTATGTTACATAATAGAGGATAGTATTCAGATAATATGATACCTAAATTATTAATGCCAAATAAATCCTAGATTATTTGTTGTATAATGCCCAATAGCTTACAAGATAAAATGGTATTTTAACCTAATTTCTAGTTTGAGCCCTCAAATACAGTTTTTTCTAAAGGTCTTACAAATTTGAAAGATTTAAAAAACTAGAGCTCATAATTTGATGTTGAATTTTCGTGCCAATTGTCAGCTTTGTGTTCTAGCTATTATTCTTTGGGTTTTTTTTTTTCCCAGAGCAAAGCCATCACTTTAGTACACATCTGCTGTGCTGCATGAAGATGAAGGCTAGCATGCCAATACGCTGCCTCCATGTTACAGGACTGCTTCTGTCTTTGCTTCGGAGAGCCCGCCAGTCACTGCTTATCTTTCCGTTGCTTTTCCCATCCTTCCTACCATTTCAGGGATTCAAAAGAACAGCAAAGAGTGGATTCCTTGACAATATCACAAAAGGAGTTCAAAGAGGACTATCGAGCTGACAGTTATTTCTGAATGCACACACAGCCAGGGACAGGGACTGATCCTTTCAGCCTAACTAATCTTTCTTCATGAATTCACATTTCAAAACAGTTGAGCACTCAGGAGAAACTGGTCCACTTACACAGGGAACACCAGTTTTTCTTTGCCATGCTACTTTTGTCAGTAGAAACATTTTGAAACATAAAACATTTTCTTGCTGATTCCAACAAGATGAAATTGCAATTCTAAACAGGTTAACTCTTACAGGAACATCTTGAAAAACGATCAAGGACTGTCTATGAAAATGCCTGTCTAGGTGTGCCATCAGTAAGCAACAGTTGTGAATTTCACACAACAATCTCCAAACTTGGGGGAAGTGACGAGTTCTCCTGACATTCCCCACCCGTGTCTTACTGACACAGGACCTCACACAGCAGAGCAGCCAGTGGGTATTGCAGGAGATGTGTGGGGGACTCTCGAAGGGGAAGATCCAGGCACTGACGAGGAGGTCAGTGTTTTAGACATGAGGCTTGTGCATGCCTGCAAAGTCTTCCTCCCAGGATTCTTCAGGAAAAACTCAAACATCTGAGGTAAATCAGTTTACACACACAAAGTACACACACAGATTCACAATATTTACATTTTAAATTCTTATTTCGTGGGATGGCTTGAGAAATATTGGCATATAGGTTTCCTGGGGAATTAGGCATTTCCCATTGTTTCCCAGTTCATCACTCACCTACTGGGCTTCCAGCTTAACAAACACGTAGCAAGCTCTAATCACAAATGAGGAGGAATGAAGGAACACGACAATACACAAGACACTGGAGACACCTGTTCAAATACCTTCTTCAAACAACCAAAAGCTCTGTTTTATTTTGATTTGGGTGTCATTCAAAATGTATAAAAAGGTCATGAAGACCAGGCTGCAGACACACACACACACACACACACACACACACACACACACACACACACACACCCCAGCTCTGTGTCTTCACTAGTTTTTTTTTCTTTTAGCATGGATTTGAGGTTTAATTCTACTTGGGCACACAGCATCTGTTTTAACCTACAATCTACCGTATTGAGAGAGCTCATTGCACCCACGTGTACAGTTTCATGTCTAAGTAGAAAAGCCTAACTTGGGAAAACGATTTTGGAAAATCATAAATTACAGCCCATTGAATACACAATTATGAGGAAGCATGCACACATCTTCACAGCTGTCACCATCTCCAAACAGTTCTCCTGGGAGCTTGCTGAGACCTCACCCTCTGCTCTTGTCTTCAGGTGAATCAAGTGGCCAATCGGAGGCCAGCGCTTGCACCAAATGGTCAGTGTGTCACCCCCATCACAGGGACCCCATCGCCAACACCTGCTTACCCCCTAAGTTGGCACCCACAAAAGGCATCCCTGTGACAGGCTTCAACCACAGGATATCACAGTGAAGCGCTTGGAGATGCAGGACATGTTGTGTAGCACGATGCCCAAGAGGAAGACCAAAACACAGGCCACCAAGATGACAGTGCACACGCCAGACCACGTGGAACTCTTCACCACACCCCGTCTGTCGGGCTCCTCCTCCACGGCCTCTTGGGGAGCTCCACCCTGCAGGGGCTGCTGTTCTGCAGGGATGGTCAGCACGGTGAGGGACTTCTGCTGGTTCCCTGGCAGCAGACGGCAGCCCATGTCTCCTGGCAGGAGAGTGCGCTCCTTAGAGATGGGCAGGGGCAGCATGTAGCACCCATTGCTAGGAAGTTTGATGAAGACTGGGGTGTGCTCGGAAGTGTGCGGGATGGCGATGACTGCCAGGACCTCGGGGTCATCGGGCAGCTGTGATACAGAGAAGCCTGGGGGCAGCTTGGTGACGCCACGGCACCACGGGCACCTTACGTCCTTCTGGCTGGTCCTCATCTGCTGGAGGCACACCGAACAGCAGGTGTGCTTGCAATCCAGCAACTTGGGCCTCCGTCGCGGGCTATAATAATTAAAACAGATCTGACATTCCAGCAGGGAATCCTGGGAGAGTGTCTCCATCGTGGACCAAGAGCCAAAGGGCAGCGCCAACAGGAAGGTCAAAGAGCTGGTTCTCAAAGGTCACCACCCTGAGTCAGTCTTCTCAAGGTCGCTAGGGAAGCAGCAAGCTCAGCGTCTATCGTTCATACATGTGATAATTTCTGAGGGAGAAAGAGAATGCAAATGAAACTAATTAATCCATTAAAAGAAACTGCAATGTGGATTAGTTAAAACATATCATAGTTCAAAAGTATTGACCCTGGGTTAAACTTAAGAAAATGCCTCACAGCTGAGACTGTAGGCTTTTCGTAATGCCCAGTGGGAAATCAGTTTCTTGCCTTTATTTACCTCACTGTAAGCATTCACAGCCAGATACAGGGAACTTTATAGACCAGGTGCTTTGTGTATGCGTAGTTTACTTGTTTTATGACCATTCCTTTCTTTAATTATACCTTTACATTTTGTTATTTTACATTATCCCATAACGCTCCCACAAGTGTGTGGGACATAATATGACGTTTCAATACATGCTCACAGTGTGTGATGATCAAATTAGGGTAATTAACATATCCTATTACCTGGACATTTACTGTTGATTTTTCTTTTCTTTCTTTCTTTCTTTTTTTTTTTTTTTTTTTTTTTGTCATTGTCTGTGTACTATTTATATGTACATACACATGTAAGCTCAAGGCTAATGTTAGGAGTTTTTTTTAGCTTCTGTCCAAACAAATCATTGAGGCAGGGTCTCTCAGCTGAACACACAGCTTACCCATCTGCCAGCCTAGCTAGCTTGCTTACCCAGGGCTTCCCTGTCTCTGTCCGGAGAGCCCAGTTTACAGGAAGCCACCACACCCACCGGGCATTTACCTGGGTGCTAGGGACCCAAACTCTGGTCCTCGTGTTTGCCTGGCAAGTAATTCATCTGCCAGCATCATTGCCTTTATTCTAGCTTATGTGGACTCACAAAGGAAGGGGTTTCATTGTGACAGATTCAGACAGGCAGACAAATGTGCTCCTTTCTCGGAGGTGATTGAAATAGCCCCACAGGCAGAAGCACACGAAGCCCATCTTTTTATCTCTTCCTCCAAACACCTTCAGTGAGATAATTCTTATCAATCAGCTTTACAAAAGACCAAAAGAACAAAACGACAAGCGCACAACAAAAGCAGAGCAGCCTATGGCCCTGGAAGTGCTGCAGGCAAGAGGCCAGCCCCACGGAGAAATCACCGGTCAGGTCTTCCAATTTCATGATGATTTAGGCTTGCCTGACTGAAAGCTTATGCTTTAGGAGACTTTTGGCAGTGGTGGGGAATGAACCCATGACTTCACACATGTTAGGAATGTGCTCTACCCTGAAGTTATACCACCCAGCTCCTAAAAGCAAATACCCTTAACTCACTGATCACAATTGTTAGTGAAGACCTAACAGGAAGACTCTGTGTGTGTGTGTGTGTGTGTGTGTGTGTACACATATACGCACACATACATATATATTTGACTATATATGGTTGGGGAGAGGGTACATGTACCTCCCTGGTATCAAGCAGAGAGGTAGACACTTATTCAAATTGAAATGAGGTTTGAGGGCCCCCTTTGCCCTTCGGGTTTGCAACAAAGGCCGCCCAGGTCTGTTTCCTGCCTAAAGCATCTATATTCTTCCTCTTTGTGTGAGTCACGATTCTGGAAAGAACTATTTGCCATGAACTTTTTATATTTTTAATTGAATTTCCTTTGTAAAATTTAAAAAAAAACCCTCTTTGATACACACATGGTTAAAATAAAAATTTTAAATTCTCAAAGAAGCAACACAATTTGAAGAACAACAGTATATTATGTACTAAAGAGATGGCTGGGAGGGTAAGGCGCTTGCCAGCCTGGCAACCTCACTTCAGATCCCCAAGCCCATGAAACTCTCAGAAGCAGGAACCGGCAGCCCACATTGTAGTGAAAAAGTAAGCACAGTCGGAAGCGGGCAGCTCACTGGCCAGCTAGTGCAGAGTACACAGCACAATAACAGGAACTCGAGAGACCTCGCCTCAAACAAGACAGGAGGAGCCCCATGAAAGACAGCCGCCATAGACATGCAATACAAAAATTGCGTTAATCACTGACAAAATTAAATGATTAAAAGAGACACATACTTCTGTGTGTTAAAAGCACCTACTTCAATATTTTATTAAAACTAAAATTAATAATACATTGTTCAGAAAAAGTCCGTTTCAGAATCAACTATATCTCTAATAAGTAATCTGAGTGGTCAGTCATGTACAAGGTAGATATGTGTCTAGCATATGGCATATACACATATATGTGTGTGCACATGCATTCATGTGTGCTCACATGCAGATGGAAGTCACAGGGCAACCTCAAGTGTCAATCTTCAGTCACCTCCCCCTTTTTGTTGTGAGACAGTATCTGTTATTGGCCTGGAATTTCCCCAACAGTCTAGACTAAGCTGGCCAGGGAGCCCTCCTGTCCTCGAGCTGCTGGGGGCCCTCTGCCCTTCACCTCCCATTGTTCATTGCTGGAATTACAAGTGCCTGCCACTCTGCCCAGCTTTTTAGAACAGTCTTTGTAGCTAAGACTTAGGGTCTGCCTACAGAGAGTCCCAAATTAGAGCTGGGAGCTCCAACTACTTATGCTTTGTGACACTGCTTCAAAAAGGCTGGAGGAGTCGGGGATGTCTAATAAAAAAAAAAAATCTGAACCATAGAAAAGAATCTGGCATGCAGAGCAAGAGGCTAGACGTCTGTTTTCAGGTTAGGAAAGCAGTGAGCCAAGGAAACAGTAGCCATTATCTGGTTATTCTTCCACCTCCCACGTTAGGTGGAGGGTTGTATCTAATACTAGAGAGACAGACTTACAGGTGTCTTCTCAAAGTTTTACAGCTGTTGCTCTCCTTATTCTTGGTCTTTGACAAAGACACCTTCGAAAGGAAGAAACAGTGACTCAGCACTAGAACGCTTCCCAGCAAGTACTGGGCCCTGGATTCAGTGCCTAGGACCATCAACAGATGAATGAAGGGCTGGGGAAATAGCGCAGTAACAGAGTGAAGCCCCACGTTATCCCCTGTATGGCAGAGATTAAATAAAAAAGTTACTTCTCGGAAAGCCTGTGCTGTAGCACTCTTACACAGGCCAGGACAGCAGATCCCACAGGGAAGGAAGACAGCACCAGCTATAGACTGAGGAATGTGGCCAGCATCAAGTGCCAGGCATGGGGCTTTATAGCAGGCAATGGAAAAACACTAAAAAGTTTGAGAGTAAGATTGATCATGTGGGTCCGGTTGGAAAGGCCCACGAGCAGACGATCACGTTAGACAGAGAGAGAGGAGCCGTGGCCTGGGCGAACAAGATGAGGTGGAAAGTGTGAAGAAGTCTTATGGACGTTGACATAAAAACTGCAGCTCTCATCTGAAAGGGAGTAAGAGGGGGTTCATTCTGGAGCTATTTTGAGTGACCGTGGCCCGGGAACAAAGATTTAGGTTACCCCAAATTCCGTGTTTCAATGAGGAAACAGTTTCTTAGGTTTACAGAACAAAGAAAGTCATAAATGGAGGCAAGTTTAAAATACATTGGTAGGTACATCAGAGAGACAGGTACAGCAGACCACTAGTTCGCCCCAATCCAAAAGCTGAGAATGTCATCAGATAGCGTCTGAAGCCAATAGCAAAGCGTCCCCCATCTTGCTGTCACGACCTCTCTATCATTAGATAGCTACAGGACGTTAGTTCTGGCAGAGGAGGGAAAGGAATTTACACCAGGGCTAAAGCTAACCTAAGACAAGGCCATCAGCCTCTGGATGGCCTGCAGATGACCACCCTCTCCACATCACTAGAGTCCTAATCAGTCAATCAGCTTTTACAGGCAGGGCTTCTTTTTAGGAGATCTCAGTCACATAGAGGGAGGCAATTACTGCAATGAAGAGGTCACAAGTATGAAGACATCAAAACAAAGTCTTGATAGGAACACAGTGTCACTGAGACAAGTAGAGATGACATGCAACGCGTTTGTTTAGGACATACTCCACTGCAAGTTCCAGGAAGGTACTTAAACCACACAGGAAAGTCAATGCTAGGCAGAAGAGACTGAACAATCAGGAATGTGAGCTACGGGCTCAAGAAAGTTATGTAGAAATTAGAAAGAAGAAAGTAGCTGTATTGCTGCCATCGAAAATCCGGAACAGAGAAATGCAGAGTCCTGAAGAGATGGCCACTCCTTTGTGGGTAGTCTTCCCTTTGCCCTGTGCAAGGTTACTTACCCTTCCTATGGCTCACTGTCTAAAGAGAAGCCACACCTAAATTATTACAGTGGTAACTGGTGAATAACCTTTCTGTAAATTTATAAAACCCATAACATGGTGAGTTTCAAATTACACCAGAGCAGGACACTATTCTTAATCTCTAATCTACTCCTCAATGGATACAAAGTGTGTCAACTGCTGTGAAGTTGACTTTGCAAAAAAGTCATGCTTGCTTAAGGAACTACAGGAACAAGTCCTCGGGGGTCAGGCTGACAGAAGCACAAACAGAAGAGGGAGACACATGCCCTTAACAAGGACGACCGTGGGCTCTTCTAATCTTCTTGCAACTTGTCTTGCTCTTTTCTCCCCCTCTCTAAAAAAACCCTTCCAGCACCCAGCTACCTATAATGAAGCTTTGAAGACACAGCCTTCCTATCTTCTCAGAATGCCTGACACTTAATAAAACTGACTCCCTTCCTTCCCAAACCTTTGTCTACTGAGCTTGTGATTGGTGAGCAGCTAGATGCAGATCCAGGGACACTCCTTCGAATGTTGTACTCAGAAATAATGTATTTTTCATAAAGAAAGCAAAACAAAAACTCCCCGAGATGTGTTGATGAATCACACTCTTAGCTGCTCTTTAAACTCACTGACAGAGATCAAACCATAGCATGATCCACTGACATGAATGTCCACATAGGGAAGGACTGACTACTTTGAGCTATGGTAGCAGAAAAAAATCACAGAAAAGTATTAAAACGACAGAATCCTGAAGTTTTATGAGCGATCTTTCCTTAACAACTATACCCAAGAAAACACCCTCGCTGTAAATACATCTGGAGACAAATGTTTCATGGCACCAATATCAAAGTTGTCAATCTACTATTTAATCTTCTTTCCATATTATTTAGCTCATGTACTAAGAAATAGCATGGGGAACAGTTTAATAAGTGCAAAAAAGGTAGACTTGTGCTCTCTCTCTCTCTCTCTCTCTCTCTCTCTCTCTCTCTCTACCCCCCCCTCTCAGATAAAAATCTTCTCTATCTCTTAGCACCTCTGACTATGACACCAGGGAACATCATTTAACTTCTCTGATCCTGTGACCTCATTAGCCAAGCACAGATGGTGGCATCTTGACTGAAGGTCAAGTGAGTTCACCTCTCTGCTCAGAGAATAGCAGTATGTGATTTGCCCAGGGAAAATGCCCAGGGCCACTTTCCTGGTTATCAGAACACTGCCATTTTGAACAGCATGTTATAGAGAATACAAGCATTCCTCCTGGCTCTGCTCCAAGGCCTGCAGCACCATCATTTTTTCAATAATGCCAACATGCAATTTGATTCATGAATTTATGCTTAGAGAAATGTTCACTTAATTTGTGTTAAGTTCCTTAAAATTAGATTATGCTACTCAATTTCCAACTCCATCCAAGTAAGTCCCACAGAGGCAGAGTAGGAACACAGTTCTTATTTTTGATGCTATAACCCTGAAAGCCTTTTTGACAGTGGCGTCTCTAATTTATACCCTGCTTTCTTTCTATACTCAGCCAGTCTGTATGACATTACAGTTTGTTTTCTGGAGCATAATTAGTAATGAAGGTGATTAGTTAGGTAGAAAGAAGAAAATTTATGAGGCTGTGGCCTGAAGCTAATGATGAATCACTCTTTTCTTCTTTCATCATGAACTCAAAGGAAGTAAATCCACATCCAAGAGAGGAAACAAGAGCTCTGTCCACTCAGGCTGGAGACGTTCAAAGTTCTTGTCAAGTGTGTTATACAAACATGCACACTGGCAATTGCCTTGGGAATCTGTGTTTGGCATTGCCTTCCTTGAGAGCAAGATGGGATACTCAAATAAAATACTCATTAAATTTTAAAAGGAATGAGTACTTTGGTCGAATGCACAAGAACAAGTATAGGCTGAAATATATTGGACCAATTTTTAAAAATGTCACTGCAATTTATTTTTTTTCAAAGAACCTAAAGTAAAGATCAAAGAGAAAAACAGGGCACACAATAAGGAGCAGTGGCCAGGCAAGACGTTTCCAGAACACTACAGCACACAAGACAGAACTTACTTCCAAGCACGTCTTCATAAAACTGTACCTAGTTACACATACAGTAGCTTTTGTACACTATGCAGATTAACTAATATCTGCATGGGGTATGGATTACTATAGCTTTAGAGAACCTTTGGTATCAGGGATCTGGAACCATTTTATTATGTTATTGACATTTTTACAAAATAGGATTTCTTTTGGGAACTTGTACATCTTTATAATTGAATAAATTTAGTGGGAAGTGAAGTAGCAAAGGTCTGCAAAACTGAACTTTTACAATTCTAATAACTTTGTATAAGTGCAGACACATGAACCAGCGCAAAAGCAGATAGCGATGAACTAAACAATCCAGGCTGGCTTACTCCATTCAGTTAGGCATTCCCATGCACTCCTCAGCCGCAGGCTGATCAGGAAGCCTTTGTGGAACCATGGGTGATACTGGTCGCATCAACCCGATCTGTACCTAACCACAATTGATGTTCTACACAAGGACCTAAATTTAATGGTAGCATTGAAAGAAATAGCAAAGACTAAACTCCACACTAGATTGCTTTTCTTTTTTCTACTGAAACAGCTTATATCTCTGAAGTAGGCCAGTGACCTGATGCTTGAGGGAGATATTTGCAATGAGATTAGGTAAAATATTATTCCATTTTATCTGGTGCTTTAGCTGGCCAGACTGCTTACTTCTACTGTATCATAGCCAATGTCTCAATTAGTGTCCAGAATGGAAATGGCCTGGTAATGTCCTTGACTTCTAATTTTCTTGCAGCAGGGAGTCATCCTTTCAGGACAAGGGACCCTTCGTAATCAACAGTCTACTTGGTCCAACTACAGTCAATGCTTTAATGGAGCGAGGCAGTGGGTACTGGATATTGACAAAGTTCAATTGAGGATTCCTCTGGCATAAGTTCCAATCTTTGTACAATTTCCCTCATGGAGCATTCTGAGTTTCTGTACTTGATGAAGCCCAGAGTCGAGAGAGTAAAACCATTCTTTAAGAGTCTTGGATAATGGAAATGGGGAAGGAGATGCTGACAGTGATGGTGATTAACCGGGGTAGCAGAGGCAGGGAGGGCGGGGAAGAATTTCAGTGGTTGAACAGGACAAAGAGTAACAGAGCAACTGTGATGCTTATTGCCCGCAGGGGCCTTCCTCTAGCCAAACCCCACTTCCTGAAGCTCACTCACCTCACAGTCACTGGCCTGGCCACAGCCTAGTTGCCCTCTATGCCTGTAAATGGCATGGAGCCAAGAACATGCTGTGCCCAGGGGCCCTGAAATAGTACATGACAATCCTCTCACTGAGAAACCTAACCTACCAACCAGCCATGGCTGCCAGAGATGGTTTGAGTCAACCTGATATGTGTTCTGTAAAAGTCAAGTTAGCAAGAGAAAAATGCATTGGACCTAGCCACAGTTTGTTACTGCGTATTACAAAGTGACTACGATCTAGACATTTAGCCACTAAAGCCAAATTCAGTACCACACAAGTCATGATGATCACTGGTTTTGTTTGACTCTCTACCCAACAATCAATATCATTTGGAATAGGAGATACGGATTTTGGATATAATTCTACTCTTAAAATTGACAAGTTATCTTATGAAAATTGACTCTGGACTAGATGGTGCCTTAAAGAACCTTTAGTAAAAGCACTGTATGGCATGCTGCTGAGTTTCCAACAGCATGGCAGCCCTCCAGACTGCTTGTTCACTTTTATACCCAGCAATGATTCAAGAAGATGATGTTGGTGACCTTGAAAGAATGCACATTTATGTGGGATGAGGAGTGGCATCTAAGCTATTTATGGCAGCCTACATTCGATGTTGTTATGCTTTCAACCTGGGATGCCCCAGGAGCTCACATATACAGTGTTGTTTCCCAGCTGGTGACACAAGCTTGCTGGACTGTGGAGCCTTTCGGAGGTGGGCTTGGTTCTCAGAAGATCACTGGGGGCAGGCTTTTCAGAGTTACGGCCCAGCCTCTAACTCAAGCCTCAGTCTGCTATCTGGTCCGCTATGAGGAGCTGGTGTAGCATGGATACCACTATGAACTCCACCATGCCCTCCCTGTAAGCATGGACTGAGAGCTCATGATCTGGAGCCAAAGCAAACCTTCCTCGTTGAAGTCGCTTCTGTCGGGTACTGTGGCTGCAACCATTGAAGAGTAACTCTTTTGTGCCCATTCAAAGAATGTATCCAGCTAGGGTTGATGCTCGTGCAGAAACAACGCAATTGTTTCCAGAAACAATGATAACCTTTTAATATTTGACCAGTGCCTGGATCAAGGAAGACATTCCTGTCATCCCAACTTGTGACCCAGGTAATTCAAACCATTCTTAAAAAGAAGAGACTGCATGGCCATGGGGCTCCTGCAGGAGACCACAGTTACATGTGGCATTCACCCATCACCCTGCTCGGTAATTCACCCATTACCCATCACTCTGAACTGTCTTTATTTGTTCTATATCCCAGTAACAGCCAAGGAAAAGTTGCTGATGGGAGAGAATAGCTATAAAAGACTGTCAGGGGAGCCAGGCTTCCCAGAGCAAAGGAATGATAAAAGATGCCGGCTCCCGAACAAATGAAAACCAGTCAACTCCATCAAGTAACTGATGAGTCTGGCAAACTGGTGAAGTCACCGAGATGGAAGCTCACCGAGAGGCTGAGTCTTCCCAAGGGTTTGCATACCCGTAGAGCAAGGCAGTCCACACAAGTCAACAGATGTTCACGGAGAACCACGACAAGCATCTTTTAAGGCACTAGGGACACCATGGCAAAGAAGCGTCCCTGCCTGTTTGTAGCCTGGATGTCCATCCTTAAAGGAAGAGCCATGCCCAGAGAAGCACAGGACAGAGGAAGAGCACGCAGAGAACTGAATGGAGACTTTTCTCCACTGTCATGTACATGTAACTAACCATACAAAGGGCTAGCTAGGACCACTGTGGAATGCTCACTGGCCATTGGAGACAGGAAGAAGACTGGACCTTAAGGGGCTACTGTGAAGAGCCAGGCAAGCTGGAGGGGAGGACACTGGGGCTTTCTGTATTTGATTAAGCGTTATCCTGGGAAGCAAGGCAGGCTCTGAGCCCACAAACCATGAAGATGGAAGACTCTAAGGCAGTATCAAGTCAGGATTGAAGATGCCCCAAGGCCAAGTTGGACTCACTGCTGGAGATTAAGGGTGCAATAATTTGACAGACAGGAGTCATGCATGAGCTGATGGGTCTAATGGCAAGCTCAAGCTCTCAGAAACCAAAGGCCTCTCTAGTTAAAGACTTTGATAATCCCTACTCTTCATGTGTAGGCCACCCAGGACTTTTAAAGACCCCCAAATTCCTACACAAATATAAACTTTTTGTGATGCTGGGATTCAAATCCAGGGCCTTTGCATGCTAGACTACCACTGAGCTGTGTATCTCCCTTCACCTATACTTTCATAAAGTGAACATCCCCCATCCCGACTTTGCTGTATTGACATTGACAGGGGTCTCACTCTGTAGTTCAGGATGACCTTGAGCTCTCTGTTGCCCTACCTCTGTCTCTTGAGTTCCGGCTTTACAGGAAGTACACCATCAGACTCTGACACTCCTAATTGTTTTTACCTAACCTTAAATTCCAAGGGAAAAATTGAAAGCCTAAGTCTTTTAGTGCTATCTCAATTCATCAGAAAAATAATGGCTTTGCTGTGGCATCCTTGTTACTAAGTTCTGATTCTCAGCAGGTTCCAGCATCTGGAATGTATTGTCAGTAACAGTGTGTTTCAACAACGGCAAGATGTGAAAGCAATCATGGATAAGAACTAGAGAGCTATGCTCTGTAGTGACTGGCACAGAACCTCAAGTCAGGTACAACGTTCTTTCAAGCCGAGTGTGCATGTGTTCAACATCAAAATGAAGCCTTCTTGGAATACCCCTCATCTGACTAAAAGTAAAAACAAAACTTCTGCGAAATCCGGCCATGAATCCCCATTTTAGAGCAGGTCCAGTCCCAGGATAGAGGTGAAGGGTAAATAATTATAAATCCCTTCTGCTGAGTCTCAGGACCCAGCCACCACTGCCCCACTCTCCTGCCCCATTCATGCTTTTAGAAACCCCTTTGTCTTTCCTAAGATTCCTTCATTTTCTTTCCCATCGTTCCCCAATGGCCTTTCCCCTACTAAACTAGGTATATAATTCCTCATCCTAGCTAACTCCTCCAGTTACTCATTCATCACTTAGCACAAGTTGCATGTCTAAACAAATATTTTTCTCTTGTAATCTGACTTTTGTCAGTTTAATTCAGAGGCCCCTGACACTGCTCTTAAGACAGGATAGGAAAAGTTTTCCCCTCCCCAAACAGCTCCAATGAAACTGCACCTACAAAAAAGGGCGCTGAGGAACTGAGTCCTGTCCATATTCCCTACCAGTCTACCCCATTCTTTAAATTCAGCCTGTAACTCTGGAGACACCTGTCCCCAGCCAGCTGAACAGGTGATCTCTGGGGCAGTTACAGAATGCAAAGTACTTCTGTAGTAGTTTTGCATTCCATTTTGAAAATAAGAAGGCTCGGGATATAGCATGACTGTTTTACAGGTACAACACTGAAAAATGATTCCAGCAGGAAATCTTGAGAGTAGAGCCAAGAACTTTCACATGACAGTCGCTGGCCTCACCCACTGGACTGTTAGGGATCGACACCAATATGTAGAGAAGAGGGAGGTGAGGAGGGCACCGGCTCACAGGATTACCACGGCTGAGAAGTCTGCTGACAGGCCACCTGCAGGCTGAGGACCGTGGGATGCCTGATTGTCACCCAGTCCAAGTCCTAAGGTCAGAAAGGTAGGGAAACTGATGGTGAAATTCGTGGTTCTATTGCAAAGGTCTGAGGACTGAGGGCCGCTGGAGTCATCCCCAGGGCTGGAAGGCTAGAGAGCATGCGTCAGCTTTTCCATGGGCATTTCCATGGCGGTGGACAAGTGTACTTTAGTTCTAAGGGATCGGGGAAGTGAAGGAGAATAACTCACCTTCTATATCCATTCTCTCTGGGCTACTGGCTGACTGGATTCCTGGCCATACTCGGAGATAGTCTTGCCCTATCTCATCCCATAGTTCTCCTTCATCCTCTGACACCCATACTGCTTTGGCGGTGTCAGTGAGGAGTCAGGGTCTTACTATGTAGCCTAAGATGGACTTGAACGCGCAATCATCAGCCTGCTTTAGCTTCCTGAAGGCTGGACATTGGTGTGAGTGATGAGTTACCACACCCGGTTACCTAGCATTCCACTTTACCAAAGGTCTAGGTGTCTTGTGACCCAGGCATACTGACACCTATAGTTACCCATCATACCCAATAAAGAAACACCTTAAGTGAAAACAAGTCCGGACTACTGAACAATGTGGGCAGGGATAGGGAACTCATGATAACTGCATATCAAAGGAAGTTCTTTATTTAATGGAACTTCACAAAGACATAATGATAAATTGCTCTTGATATGGACACAAATCCTAAATTCATTTGCAAGGTGGTGGCAGCCATAGGCAGCTGAGTGGATATAGACACAGCCTCGTTAGTCAACTCTACACAGTAGTGTGGTAGCGTGGAGTACCACACCATCATCCTGTTCCCTTTCTATATCTGTCTCGTATTAGTCTTGTCTTTTGGGAAAACCCTCACTAATGCAGGAGGATAGTGTGCAAATGGTCAAACATATCAAGCATTCTTGGATGGATGGTTCATGACAAAAAGAGGCTCACTGGGGATAGAGGGAGAAGCAAGTAGGGAAAGCTGCGTGTTACAAAACAAACCAGCCCCAATTTTTTGTGAAGAGCCTTTTACTTCCACACACACACACACATACACACACGCAGACACACACACACACACACACACACACACACACACACGCAGACACACACACACACACGCAGACATACACTCGCACAGACACACATACACACACAGTCGCAGACACACACACAGACACATACACACACACGCGCACACACACGTACACACACACACACACACACGCAGACATACACTCGCACAGACACACATACACACACAGTCGCAGACACACACACAGACACATACACACACACGCGCACACACACGTACACACACACACACACACACACACGCAGACATACACTCGCACAGACACACATACACACACAGTCGCAGACACACACACAGACACATACACACACATGCGTACACACACACACACACACACACACACACACACACACACACATACACACACGTTTAAACTCTTTTAAACAACTCAAGGAACATTCAGTGCCAAAGCTGAAAAGAATGGAAGGTATAAGCCTGGTGGTGTTCAGACCCCTCTTTAAATGAGCTGGTTTGAAAGCCATTCAGCGCACTCTTTGCTTGAGCAGAGTGTTGCCGCAGTCTCCCTGCCTACCCTCAGCACTCATGACTCAAACTGGAGTTGCAAAGACTCCCCAGAGGCATTGGCACTAAAGCTGAGCCCCTCGAGGAGTGAGCGTCAGTTTGCTCATTACTTCAGCTCTCTTCCTTCCAGCTGCAGTAACTCAATGAGGGCTGATTTTCCACTTAGGCAAAGTAAGAAGGGAAGGGGAAAAAAAAGTCCAAACCCTGAAAGTAGACAGTGAACACTGGTGCAAAGCAATGCCATCCATCACCAACTTGGCTTTTTTAACCTAACAAGAAGTTCAAAACACTTTTGTTTTCTTAGATGTATTTTAAAATCCAAGCTTGAAACAAAGTTAATCAACAATAAGACACACACATCTAAAGTGTGTAGTCGATGGGTTCTGACAGCTGCTTCCGCCTGTAACCACTACACCTCCTGAGATATTTCCACCACCTGCAAGTTCCTCTTGCCACATCAGGGTCACTCATCCACCGCCTTCACCCTCACCTCCTGCAGCTCCTCTCCTGCCTCCTAGCCCATAAGCACTAGCTTAGGAGAAAATGGCAATATCCTGACTATAAGCATTTGCTTGTTTATGATATATCCCCTATGTAGCCCAGACTGGCTTATAACTCAAGATCCTCCTGCCTGCATAGCCACCCTGAGCATACATTTATTTTATATTTAATTTGCGTTAATGTGTCTCTGTGTATAGGTATGTGTATCCATTTATTTTATATTTATTTTGTGTTAATGTGTCTCTGTGTATAGGTATGTGTATCCATTTATTTTATATTTATTTTGTGTTAATGTGTCTCTGTGTATAGGTATGTGTATCCATTTATTTTATATTTATTTTGTGTTAATGTGTCTCTGTGTATAGGTATGTGTATCCATTTATTTTATATTTAATTTGCGTTAATGTGTCTCTGTGTATAGGTATGTGTATCCATTTATTTTATATTTATTTTGTGTTAATGTGTCTCTGTGTATAGGTATGTATGTGTCACAGATTGAATGTGGAGGTCAGAGGACAACTTGGGGGAGTTGGTTTCTCCTTCTACCATATAGGTCCCAAGGATCAAACTCAGGTCACTAGGCTTGGCAGCAAGTGCCTTTACCCACTTGAGGCATCTTGCCAGTTCCTGTGTGTATTTGTAGATGGCCCAGCACCATGGTTTTGGATATAAAGTCTTTGCTCAACTTCACATTCATACCTCACGCAGCAAACCACAGGGTACTGCGTGAGGTATGAATGTGAGGTATTAATGTTACATTAAACCACAAGAGTAGTAACCAATGAATCCAGACATTCTTAAGTAGAAGATAATCTTCTAAGATCTGGGGATCCCCCTGCCCATGTTGGGGATGGGCAACAATACCAGGCAGGGGTGTGGGCAATGATGCCAGGCAGGAGATGCTGCAGTACAGTTACCTGGGTTTCATGGGGAAGTACTCTGGAGAAATGGAATAAGGGTGACTTGGGTCTATCTGGGGAAACAACGATTTTTCAAGAATAGGAACCTTTCCATGTCAAGGATGAGGGGTCAGTTGTGTGCACAGTGCCCACAGCGAGGCAGTCAGTGTGTGGGAAAGAGCAGGGACCAGAGCAGTGCAAGAAAGGTGCAAAGATGCACATTGTGCCCCGAGTCTTGAAGCTTCTAACTGAAGCCTTAATTTCTATGAGATGAAGATATTTCTTAAACTTTCTTAATTTCTATGAGATGAGATATTTCTACTGGGAAATGGGCTTTACACTATTGCTTTCCTTATGTAGAACGAAGAGTTCATCGAGGAGATTATTAGACAGTCAAGAAGCAGATCATTTCATAATAAGCCTTTTAGAAAAAATAAACAGTAATAAAGGGAGAGACTATATCATGGACATTTTAAATCTACAGTGATTAAGCCTTGAGCATGCTGCTTCTGCCCATCTCTCAGAAGCTGACGGAAGATACCTGTAAGGCTTTCCTGGGTACTGCCTTCAGATTTCCAAAGACAACTGTGTCAGTCAGAGCCAGCTGCAGTCTGGAGAAGTCCTTTGTCTGTATGTATGGAGCTGTGATTACAGCAGGAAAAAGGAGAAGCTAGACTCCAGTATTTTCCCCTTCTGTGGGTTTAGTCTGAGCACTTTAAACAGATCATCTTTACACATGAATGCAGCTTGCCCATCTGGGAGATGATGCAGAGTTGGCACTCATTTGTCAGATGACAGCAGTGTGCACATGCATGCCTGACGTTCCCTCACTCTCAGATCTTAGCAGTGACAGTTCTCAGCATTCAGGGAGGCAAAAATTAAATGTGAGCCTAGGATCACTCTATGTTTGTATGTGTATATGTTTGTGTGTGTACATCTATTTGTGTGTATATATGCGAGTGTGTGTTTGTGTACTTGTGTGTGCTAAGTTTGCATGTGCATTTGTGTATGTGTTTGTATGTACATTTGTGTGTATGTATATGCGTGTGTGTGTGTGTGTGTGTGTGTGTGTGTGTGTGTGTGTGTGTGTGTGTGATCAGTTCTTCCTTTCACCATGTGGGTCCCAGGAATTAAACTCAGGTTGTCAGGTTTGGTGGCAGTCACTTTTGCTCACCGAGTCATTTCAGTCATCTCACTGGCCTCACTATAATACATTTAGTCTGGTTGTGGTATATATGTGTCTCATGATCTAGAGCAATCTTTATCTGTACATAAAGGCTACATAAAATCCAATTCGTTTTTCTTGAAATTAAGAGGCAATGCTAAGCCTCAAACTCACTTTGATAGCATTTCAGGTTAGTTCATAGCATTGAGGGGATTTTAGGAGCCCGTCTATATATTCAGAACCTATTTTATGCCTGACCAGATACAAGACTATGTTTCCAATCACCAAATAGCAATTTGGTAACAATATAACTGGCTTCTCACTATTCCACAATATGACCTTGCTACCCACAAAGATCCTGAGGTGGCTGTGTCAGTTGGCTGTCCTGTCATGGGCACCTAGAACATCATGGCACATCTGTATGCACCACTCAAGACACTTTATCTACAGCAGAAACACGAGAGGGCCCTCTGCTAAGCAGGACCTGAGTCATGACTCTCTGCTTCCTGAGTTCTAACTCAATGTGAGAAGCCACTTCTCCATCCTGCTACAGTGGACCATACACACACCTTGAGCCAAGACAAAGTCTTCTCCTCGTGTGGGCTTTGTTGGGTACTTTGTCACAACAGTGAGACAAACAACAACCTCAGATACTCTTTCTCAGGAGCTGCTCACCTTGTTTCTACTTCTGGGGTATTTACATGTGTATGGGTGCATGTACATGTGAGTATGCACCCAGAGGCAATGAGAGAATGCTTCCCTTTGCTTTTGATTCAAAGGCTTCTGCTAAAATCCACCAACTTTTGCCAACACAAATCGTCTCCTTACAGTAACGCCAACTGACAGCCTCCTCAGAGATGTAGCCGCAATAGGAGTTAAACAACAAATGCAGATTTAAACGAAAACGGATTTCTCATAAACCATTAGCTGATGTAGGTCACAAGAATCAGATTAAATTGCTTTATTGAGACAGCTAGTGTATTTGAGAAAATAATTCCCTAATGCTCTCAAGTTATTGAGTAACTTAAAATAAAACAAGGTCAAATTGAACCTACATATGAAGGAAGGAGGAGAGAACAAAAGCTCAAGAAACGTGAGTGTGATGTGGCGCGCACAGCCTCAGTCCAGCGCTCCAAAGGCACGCCCACTTCCTGCAGGGACTCCTGCCCTTCAAATGACCATCTGAATCAGCTGGCACCTCTGCTTTCCACCTGGCAGAATATCAAGGAGAACACAGGCCCTCGCTCACACATAGACGTGATTTCCTCGGAAGCTGATGCCAGCCTGGTCTTCTTTAGCTGATGAGGAAGCAGGCCAAACAAGGCCATACATTTTAAAAATATCATCTAACCCTGAACCCAAAGTGTAATAAGCACAGAAAGAGACAAAAACAACTCGAGTCTGGGTTTTTCTGTCCATAAATCTAGAACAGATCCAGGTAACCTCTCTCAATTTTGGCAGCTCTCCAAGTCTAATCACCATCTGCATAGGAATGATCATAGCATGTGATAGCAAACACGCTAGGAATGCCGACTCCCTTATTTCTGAGGATGGTGTGTGGACTCCGCTACTCCACACATCATCAAACTGTCACTCATTGAACCAGCCTCCTTATTAATACTGATTAAGTACCTAACAAAAGCAACTTGAGAAAGGGTTTGCTTTGGCTCGCACTCTGTTACAGCGGGGAGGCATGGCGGTGCCACAGAGTCCGCTGGTTACATAGTGTGCGCAATCGGGAATCAGAGCGATGAGCGCTTATACTAAGCTGGCTTCTTTGTTTTCTCTTAGACAGGACCTCAGCCCATAGGATGAGTCTTCCCCCCTCAATAAACTCATTCTAGAAACTCCCTCACAGACATGCACCTTGTGTGGATCTGGATGTTTGTGCAGGGGTACACTTGAGTTCTGGTGCATGTGGAGACCAGCTGTAAACCTCAGATACTGATTCTCAGGAGCTGCCCACCCTGTTGCTTCCATTTCATGGGGGATAGCATGCATGTGTGTGGATGCATGTATATATGAGTATACATACATGTAGATGCCTACAATTGACATTAAGAATCATCCTCAAGCCAGGCGGTGGTGGCGCACGCCTTTAATCCCAGCACTTGGGAGGCAGAGCCAGGCGGATCTCTGTGAGTTCGAGGCCAGCCTGGGCTACCAAGTGAGTCCCAGGAAAGGCGCAAAGCTACACAGGGAAACCCTGTCTCGAAAAACCAAAAAAAAAAAAGAAAGAATCATCCTCAAGGTTCTTCTACCTTATACAAGCAGGTATGGTTTCTTAATCAAACCTAGAGCTCCCCCATTAAATCTTGCCAGCCAGCTTCCTTGGGGAGCCTGTGTCTTTACCTCCCAAGGCCAGCGTTACAGGTGGCTCCTCATATCTACCAGCAATTAGATGGTTTCCGACAGTCCCAACTCTAGTCCTCATACCTGTGCTGCAAGTGCTTTAGCCACTAAGCCGTCTCCACAGGCCCGACTTTATGTTTGGAGACAGGGTCCGTCACTAGTACCCGGGGCTCAGTAAGTACACTAGGCTAACTGGCCAGTAGACGGCAGGAATCTGCCAGTCTCTGCCTTTCCAGCACTGGAATTACAAGCACACTTGTAATTAAAGCTGGCTTCTGGGGATCGAAATCAGGTCCTCATGCCTTTGTGGCAAGCACATTACTGGCTAATCTATCTCTCAGCCCAGTAAGACATTTCTGGATAGGAACTGTGGACTGGGGGCTCTTACTGAGTTAGTGGTGACTTTTTTTTGGTGTGATGGTACTGTGGCTATGTAGACTCTGGGGATGCAGGCTTGAAGCACACTTCGGTCAGAGCACCCTGTCATCCCAAATGTGGCAGAAATTTACACCAGTGATTTGGTACCATATTTTCCACTTCTCTTCAGAACTGGATTTGTTTTTCTCAAAATAAAAAGTTGCAAGCCTTTCTACTTCTAGAAAACTCCAATGGTCCTTTTCATAGGTGTGTAAGGACCCACAGACACAAAGGTCCCCGATTCACTCTGCATTCTTCAGAATCTAGCAGTGCTCCTGAGGCCACTGTGCTGTGTCCAGCAGGTTTGGTGGGGAGGTCCACAGGTCCCTGGGGATCCAGTTTCAACACCTCTGGGCCCCCCATCTCCCACTGCTATGTCTGTCTGAGGCTCCAGTCATCCTCAAACTCTGACTCCTTACCTCTGAGCCACTCTTGGAAGAAACACATAGTTCTTGACTTAAAGGCCACCTCCTACACTGCACAGCTGGGGAGACTCCTTTCCTCCTTCCTGAGCCCTCCAGCAGCCCCATTGAAATGAGCCCTTGCCCCATCATGACTTGCTTATTCACATCTCTCCACTCCCCACTGTTCCCTCTAGAGCAGGAAACACATGGTCACCATCTCTGTGAACTATATAGCATTCAAGCACATGCTAGCCATTCGGATCTCAGGTAAACCAAGTCGACAGGAAACACAAGTGAACATGTAATTCCACTGCAGACTCATCCTGTGGCTTTCCATTTGCTTTGTCATGCCCAAAGGACCACAGCAGCACCCACAAATGACTCTAAAGAGCAGCTGCAAAGCCACAGACTGAGCAGTGGCATGTGAATCTACCCGTAGCATGAATCTTAAAGAGTCTTATTAATAAAAACAAACCCGGAGCCAAGTATTGGGGTGAACACTGGAAAATCAGAGAGACAGAACAAGCCACAGCTAACCTCACCTGGCCAGTTTCTCAGTTGGTCCTGTTTCCTCAGACTGGAAGCTTCTGTGTCCTCATCCCAATGACTCTCAGCTGAACTGCTGCTCGCAAGCCTGAATGCTTAACTAGCCAAAAGCTTCTAGTTTCTGGTTCCCACACCTTATATATCTTTCTGTTTTTGCCATCACTCCTTGGGATTAAAGGCTCACTTCTTGGGATTAAAGGCATGTGTCACCATGCCTGGCTGTTTCCAATGTGGCCTTGAACTCACAGAGATCCAGAGGGATTTCTACTTCTGGAATGCTAGGATTAAAGGTATGTGTTCAAGGACACAGCCAGCATGGAGATTTGCCTAGCTCTGCCTCCCAAGTGCTGGGATTAAAGGCATGCACCACCACCATCCAGCTTCTGCTATGGCTTGCTATTAGCTCTGACCCCCAGGCAACTTTATTTATTAACATATAAATAAAATCACATTTCAGTACAATTAAAATATCATCATCTCTACCTCCCAACTTACACTTTGAATCAGCCCGATTCTCAGGAGAATTTACAAACGAACAAACCTCGAAAGCCCAACAGTAAATGAAACAGACCACAGTGTGGTGTAAACTACACTTCTAGAGCACATTTCAAGATGCTTTAAGGGCCTTGATACCCCCCTTATCAACCCAAGAGCATCTCTAGACAGCCCCAGACTGTCCCCAGACAGCACTAATACTTGCGGGTGGGCCAGACAGGAATTCTGTTTACAGATATGGTGCTGGAACATGGCAAAGGGAGACTCACGTGGATCAACATGTCTGCTGTGCGAGGCACTCAAGTCCAGCACCCACCTCTGCATTCAGACCTGCCAAGGTCTTACCCAGCCTCTTCTGGGACCTCAATTATCTGACTTCTATTTGCTCCCTTTTTCTGCAGACTGGCACGTCTTCATCCTAAACTGACTGCCTCCCATGTGTTCTCTCATCCTTATCTCTGCTGGAATCTACCTTCTCAGCTGAAGACATTAGGTGCTAATTTACGCTAAAACTCCTCCGACTTCTGCAATCCCAGCTGACCTCTGACATCGTCTTCTACTTCCATAATATAACATACTTCCACTTTCCCACTGGGCCCCCACTTTGTTGCAAAAAATAAAAGCTCCCCTTTCCCCTTTCTGGGGCCATCAGTGGTAGGCTAAAAACTGGAGTCCAAACAGCTCTGCATATGCCAAGTACTTCTACAAAACTGCAGTGCAACCATTAAAATCAAGAAAGTGACCTAGAGAGATTACCAACAGATTCTAACTTTACCAATGACCAGATGAGAGAGACTACCAGTCTACGGTCACCTATAGCATTTCTCTAGTCTTTTCCCTTGTCTTTTGTAACCTTGACAGTTTGAGAAAGCGGCCTGTTATTTCACAGAATGTCATTTAATTTGGTGGTGTTCAGGAGACGTCTCTGATTGTGCTTTTCTTCTGTAGATGTTACAGAAGTGTCTCCATGGCTTCCCATCCACCCCACCGGGTGATTCTGTTATATTTTCTCTGTCCCCTCTGTCTCTCTGATATTTCCTCATCACTTTGTGGAGTAGAGCCCTGGGCTGTGTAATGTCCTCATACTCATCAGATTTCATTCCCTGGTTTTACCAGGCTTCAGAACTTGACTAAATGAATCCTGACAATGGGAGTTAACATGATTTTTTCCAGCCCCACCATCTGTTGCATCGACATTCGCATTCTCGTACAGGTAGAATATTCTCCTTTAGTCCTTCCTTCCAGTCAGAGGTTATAAGTTTCACATTATTCAGCCAGTTCTAATCTCTGCCTGTTGAATGTTTTGATTCTGTGACAGTGCCAAGATTGGCCGGTACAAACACTCACAGCTGGCTCCTGCACCCTTTGACACATCCTGGCCATCCTTTGAGCATTTCCTTACTCGGTGACACCAAAAGATATTTCAGGCTGATCTTTACTTCCTCTGCCCCTGGCCCAGATCCAGCCATTTCTCCAAGATGACAAATGTAATTTGGAAACTAAAACTTGAATAATAGGCCACCGTGGTTGGGTATACTGCTCCCAGATCTGTTAGACACAGCCAGGAAATACATGGGACCCATGAGCCCCTTAAAAGATTAGGCAGACACTCCATTCTAGATGCTTGTAGTTCTCCCAAACGCATCAGCTGAAGCCTCATCCCAGAGAGTGATGTCCTCAGGAGATAGGACATTGGGCTGAGTGTCATGAATGGGATTGGTGTCTTCAGTTTAAAGGGGGAGGAAATAGGGAGGCAGCTCAGTAGGTAAGCCAAGGGAGCGAGCATGAGGACCGAAGTTCAATCTCCAGCACACCGTAAAAAGCAGGGTGTGCCTCACACCCTGAAGTAGCAGCACAAATTGGAGTTGTTTTTTTTAAACAGGACATGAAGTTGTGGGGGGATGAGGGGGGACATGGGAGGAGTTAAGAGGAAGAGCCGGGGAAGTGAATATAATCAAAAACATTGTATGAAATTTGTCAGATAGTGGATAAAATATTTTTAAAGCAGGGTGTGGCCATGTGGATTCTGAGTTAGCAGAGCCAGGTGGGGCTCCTTAGTCAATGGAAGATCCTGTCTCAAAATACAAGGTGGATGGTCCTTGCAGAACAATACCTGAGCTTAACTTCTGGCCTCTACAAGCCTTTGCATGTGGGCCTGCAGAAAACTATGCATCTGCATCCGCAAATACCCACACACGCACACATCCAGTCTCACACACATGCACACACATGAACAACACACACACACACACACACACACACACACACACACACACACACAGCCCAGAAGAGCTGCCCTGCCCTTCTCCATCTGATGGCACAGGAATGTACTGTGAAGCTCGTCATAAGCTGATTGAAGCTGTGAAGCTGATTGTGTCCTCTTGGCTGTAGCCATAACCCCCGAACATGCCTGATTTCACCCAACTGTGCCATTTCTGTTGTACTGCCGTGGGCTTAACTCTGATTTGTGGCTTCATAGGGAGCCTTCAGGAATTCCTGGGTTCCCAAGGGCAAGTCACATCCCTCGAAGAGTTCTAACTCAGTCCCCAGAACCCAGGACCCAGCAAGAGCCAACTGGGTCCACAGGAGGACCCTCCCATTGAATGGCAGTACTGGAAAGCCCCCACTGATGACAGTCACGGTTCCCCCTGGCCGTCAGGTAGCCATGCATGCAGCACAGGGACAAGCACTTCTGTGGGGTTCCGGAACATGCCACCCAAAGCTCCACCCTCCTGCACTAGTTCTGCGCTTCTCTCCTTTCTCTGCCCCCCAAACCCCATGTTAACAGCGCCACAAGGCTTTCTGCCTTCGTTGTGCTGCCCAGCTTCTGTCTCCAGAAGTATCTATGACTCTGGGTGTTTCAGAAGCACAGATCTACCGCAAGAGCTGGCAGGGAGAGAAAGACCCCACTGGAGAGGCAAAGCGATGCGAGGGGAGGGCGGGCAGAGCAGACTTGACCCATTCAGATCTGCCTTTTAGAAATGACAACCAGGGTCCTGGCGTGATGGGTGTTTAACAATACTGTCAGTGATTTCTATTGCATATGCATTAAAAAGTTACCACAAAGGCCTAATATTCAGGACATTACAGCTTCCATTTCTTAAGGGAGAGAGAGGCATGTAATAAACATCCCTTGCTTGCTGTGTGATATGACACTAGCAAGGCCCAAGAAACCAATATCCATGAAGCAGTCTCTTGACCATTTATAATAGCTACAAAATGACACAGTTCACAAATCTATGCTGCATTTGAAGATAATAAATAAATATTCATACCTAGTCTGTAGATGTCCTCAAGAGAGACCTTTCAGGTGAGTAAAGGCTCCCTCTAACCTAGTGATTCTCAAGGTTGGGGGGTCATAAGCATGCTGAGACAGTACTGAGAGTGACAGACTCCTCTTCTGAGGAGTCTGGATGAAAACAAAACACACATTTGTGCACAGACCTGTGCACACATCTCCTGGAGGCTGACCACTGAACCTCTCAGCAGCGGCAAGTGAAGCATCACCCCCGACAGCTTTCAGGGGCCAACGACTGCTCTGTGCTGAGTTTTGAACAGCAACATCAGGGAACACAGCTCAACTACCTTCTCAAAGACAGATGGGAATGTTTTAGGCTTTGTGGGTCTGTCTCTAAGAATTACTCAGCTCAACCATGGTAGCAGAAAGCAGCCATAGACAGTGTGTAGGCAAATGGACATGACTATGTTCTAGCAAAACTTTATTTACAAAAACAGAAGTAGTGGCTGGAGAGATGATTCCGTGAGTAAGGCGCCCGCCACACAAGCACTAGGACCTGAATTCCCTCCCCAGAACACAGGTGAGAGAACCTGGTGTGTATCTGTAAACCCACCGCTGGGAAGGCAGGTGGGTCGCTGGGGCACTTGGGCTAGCTGACTAAATTCGGTCTATGGGCTGCAAGTGAGAGATCCTATCTCAAAAGAAAGCTGATGGAACCCAGAGCACAACAGCTGAGGTCTCCTGGCCTCCGCACGAACATGTGCACACGTACACGCACACAGAGCATTCTCCCAAGCCAGCACGGGGGATGGACTAAAGGCTAGCTCTCTTGCCCAGCATGTGTGAGGCTTTAGTATAATTCCCAGCACTGGAAAAATAAAAGAAACCTGAGTACAAAGAACACAATAGAAAAATCCCAAAACTAAACTGAGCTCTGGGATCCTTAAAGGTCTGTGTTTATTTCTGCCAGCAGTTTGCCACATTCGTTTGTTATTTTCTTAACCAGCAGCACCATGCATGACACTTTTTTCCTCCTAAACAGTTTGCTGTGAACAAGCCATTGTTCCCTTTTCGAGCCAACACAATGAGGGCAGAGTCATTCCATGTTATCAACATTTCCTGAAAGCCCCTTCGCGGCCTTGTTTTCTACCTCATGGTGCTGTTCTATTAACTGACAGCTGACCACAACCAGATGACATAGGAGCACACTCGTTCGTGTTCCCAGAGGTCCTTTCTGGAGGAGGCTGCTGTCACTGTTTAACAAACCTGGCAGCTGTCACACTCTGCCATCCCCACAAGGGTTTTGATTCCCTGGAGTGTAGAGCCACAGAGGTGCTCTTTGGCCTCTGCTTTCCTCTGAGGCAGGTCAGGGGTTCAGCCATGAGGTGCCCCACCTGTCCTTCTTCTGCTTACACCCCAGCCCGGCGGCTGTGGAATGGACGTGGGCTGGACAGGTTTCTTCCAGAGCTCCCATCTGGAGCCCAGGCCTGGACAGGCACTAGCCAATCTACTCTGAAAGCATTGCAGGAAACAGGACTGCTGGGCCATCCAGAACAAAACAATTGTTTTTAATTCTCATGTACCCTGTATAAAAGCCAGCTCTCACTAGAAGTAACTTAGGCCTGTGGTAAACCACAGTACCGATGCTTTGGAAAACCTTGCCACAGTTTATCAAAAAATTTAATATAGAATTACCATTTTGTTTAGCAATTCCACTGTGGGTACATACCCAGGAAAACCACAAGAAAAAGTAAAATACATTTAAGGCACAAGCTCAAGACACTGCAAGGCATGAGGACATCCTGCAGGCCACTCTCTGCCACAACAAAAGGAAGCCCTTCACTACCTCAGGCTGGTGGAGGAATCCATACTGACCCTGTTGCTCCTTGATGTTGTACTGACGTATAGGATACCCACAGGAGCATTTTTCATCTAAAGGGTAAGATTACACAGACAGGTCAGGGCATCGTTCACCTCAGGTCCACCTATGAAATAACGTAACAGCAGCATGGATACTCCGGTTGTGTGGTTTAAATCCTTTATCTCCCGTGAGGGCAATAGAACTAGATTTCTCAAGGGAATTTATCAAGTGCATTTAAACTTAGTTCTGAATGGCTCTGATGACCTTTAGATATTCTCATAGCCTAGGTTATTTACGACTCATCTAGTGATTAACGATTTAGAGCGAGTGGCAGGACCTGCTTCCTTCCCTTTATCCCTTTGCTTTCCCCCAAAGCCATCCGTGGACACAACGACCAGACCTGTGAGGTCTTTACAGCAGTAGGCAGGCTGGGCTAAAGTGACGTTCATGGTCACATGTAGAGGCGAGCTTGCATGTGTGAAGGGGGAAATAACCAGAGCTGGCACCAGCACCTGCCGGTCAGCTGCTGTCTGCTGACCCTGCCACCCAGAAGCTTCTTTACAGAAACAGAACAAAACAAATGATAAAAACAAAACAAAACCCAGCTCTCTTCCAATAAGATGTTGAAGTTTTTAGCTTATAGTTATAGAAACTGTTTCCTCCACAGCAGGTTCTGAAGATTCCTCTGTCACTTCATTTTAAGTGTCTTCGGACACAGCCGGGTTTATGCTAAATCAATCTGCTGTCAGAATAAGACTGTAAGTTCCTAGTTCTACCACACCAGCAAACCCACTCTTCTGGGGCCTCCCAGAATGGTGGGTATCACTGTCCCTTGAAAAGCCTAACCAGGAGCCCATTTAAAAGCTTAGTTAATGCACATTGCTACAATCTCATGTTGTGACCTGATCCCCAGTATAAAGGTATAAGGAAGAGACGAGGTCATGAGGGTGGTAATAACAACCCAAGTGAGCCTGTTCGTCCCCGTCCACTGTGCAAGGACACAGCTAGAAGTCACCATCTGTGAAGGGGGCAGCGAGCTCAAATCAGACACCAGATTTCCCTTGATCATGGGCTTTTACCTTCTAGAACTGTGAGGAATTCTGTTAGAGTAGTCTAGTGTGTGTAAGAGATACACTTCCCGATTCTCAGTGCAGCCAGGCTCTCTTGTTCTTGTCTCTTTTCTAAGTTGTGAAAGTTATCCCTCTCACACAGAGACTGTCTGCTATGGTATCATGGAATGAAAATCAAAGATATAAAAGTCATTATTACCAAACAGTGGGACACTTCCTCACAGCCACACATGTAGCCTCTAATTCAGTCCCCTCGCTACCTTGACCCCTCACTTCTCAGACCTCTGCTCCTCCGGTGAGGACATTCTTTCCCAGACCTCCAGAGGCAGCCTCTCGGCCCAGGGTGTCCTTATGCTCTTCTCCCAGGTAACTCCCTGTGCAGTGTTGGCCCCGGGGATGCTGGTGTCACCGACCTCAGCACTGCACTCACCACTGGGTGCAGTCTGTGCAGTGGCACCAGGCACAGAGAGGATGACTGTAGCTCCACGTCTTCCTGGTAAGAAAGCTAGAACACACAAAGCTTTCCTCCAGGCTCTGAACTGCTCCAAGACAGAATGTGGTCTGACTCATCAAGACCCTGGGAAACTCACCGGTTTGGACTTGAATCTCCCACAAAGGTACTGAGGATGTACTGAGGCAGAGTATTCACTTAGCAAACCAGAGGTCCTGGGTTCAATTCCCCAGCACCACCTAAACTGGGATGGTAAAGACACACAGGCCTGTGATGCAACCTCTAGCCACTCTAGAGGTAGAAGCTGAATTGTTCATCCTCCCCAGGCAGCCTGTGCTACATTAGACCCTGTCTCAGAACAATGAAAGGAAATTTAAGTCTCCCACTACCTTCAAACAGTATTCTGAGGATGTGTGTGTGTGTGTGGGGGGGGGGGGGTCAGCACAGCTCAGCACACATGGGAGCCCTCTCACACCTACTTGGGCAATTTCTCTGCTGGGAGCAACTGTGATAAGGGCAGAAAGAAAAAGAGAGCAGAGAGAAATGGACTGGGACTATAGCCCATGTGGCACGGTGTTTACCTACCATGCACGAAGTCCTGGGTGTGATCTCCATGGAAGCCAGGGGAGGTGACCCACGCCACTATGCCTTCCAACTTAGGAGGTAAAGGCCAGGAGGGTCAGAAGTCCAAGATCATCCTCAACTACATACTGTTAGAGGTTAACCTGAGCTATATGAGACACTGTATTTTAGAAAAGGAAAAGAAAAAAAACCTAGGTAACTAACCAAATCAAACAGGTAGAAATAAACAAAGACGGGCCATCACGGTGGCATGGTGAGTGAGTGAGTGCGTTGGCTGCATACCCTGACCACCTGACCACCTGACCACCTGTCCAGTCTCTGGGATTCGTGGTGGGAGATGAGAACAGACTCCCCAAGTTGTCCTCTGACCTATGCACAGGTGCGTTTGCGCTCTCTCTCTCTCTCTCTCTCTCTCTCTCTCTCTCTCTCCCCCCCCCGTCCCTCCCTCCCCACCTCTGTGTCTGTCTGTTTCTCTCTGTATGTCTGCCTGTCTCTCTCTGTGTGTGTCTATCTGTCTCTGTTTCTCTCTCTCTCTCTCTCTCTCTCTCTCTCTCTCTCTCTCTCTCTCTCTCTCTCCCTTCCTCCCTCCCTCCCTACCTCTGTGTTTCTGTGTCTGTCTGTTTCTCTCTGTAAGTCTGCCTGTCTCTGTTTCTCTCTCTGTTTCTCTCTCTCTCTCTCTCTCTCTCTCTCTCTCTCTCTCTCTCTCTCTCACACACACACACACACACACACACACACATACACACACACACACACTTAAAATATATTTTAAAAATTTATTTAAAAAAATCTGAATAACATGAAAAGCAGAAATGGAGTCAAGAACAAAGTCCAGTGGTCTAGCACTTGCCCAGCATGCCCAGGCTGTGGTTTCAGACTCTGGTACCACAGTACAACACATACACACACATGCATGCATAAGAGAAGCATTCAACTTATAAAAGGGCAGTAAAGACCCTTTATAGGTTTAACAGACAATCTGCTAAACAAGCCTTTTCTACTTGCCAGGTCTGCTCCTGTGGCTGATTCAAAGTCCTTGTTGCATAACACCAGAACACTTGGGACACTGGGCCCTCTGTGTGAGTGTGTGTGTGGATCATGCTAGGCAGTATAGTTAGTTACACACAGAGCTGGTAAAAGTGGCAGAAGTCCCTATTAGCCAGTAATGATCCCAGAATCTGTTCATTATACTGATGTGGCTTTGAATCAATGGGAATACAAATGCATATTTACCCCTGAGGTGAATTCTCAAAATCATCACCACAACCATGGTATAAACATTTACCTTTCTTAAAGCATGCTTCAAAGAGAGCACATCTCCAAGTCTTTAATTTAGAATGGCTGTTCAAACACCAGGGATGGCCACCCATTTGGGATTGCCACTGGGGTCTTTCAAGGATGTCTCAAAGTTGACATGTCCAAAGCAGAATTCCTGGTTCTCTATGTCCCCTGGAAGCCTGTTCTCCCTGTAGTCTCCCCGTCAGCTAATGGCAGTCCTATTCTTCTAGTGACTCAGACTGACACCATCACTTTTACCTTCTTAGTACTCAATTTAAAAAAATTTTTTTGTAGTACTAAGAATTAAAAATCTAGGACTTCCTATGTGCTAAGGAAGTACTCTCCCACTGAGCTCCAACAACCCTCATTCTTGTCAAAGATCTCTCTCTCTCTCTCTCTCTCATCTCATCTTGGGCTCACCCACAGGCTTGACCTTAAATACACTTACAATCCTTCTTCTCTGCTCCACTGACTCAGGCTCTCTTGTGAGCTACCACCCTCTGGCTGGGGAGCCCAGCATGGATCTCTGTTCACCTTCATGTGTCAGGTACCACAGTACTGGTGTCACAACCCCTGTCAGAGCTCACTGCCCTCTCCCAACATGGCAGTACCTACCCTGTCCATAAGAAATGCATACCACAGCTCCTGTGGCACACCAACACTTCCCCACAGCTCCCCTAACCCCGGCCTTGCTAGCTAGCCTGCCAGCTTCGGGCTGCTCCACACGCTTTTACTCGGCCAGGCCTCTCCCTGATCCATGCTGACATGTCGTCCCTCTTCACTTCCTTCAGGTCTAGTCTCCAAAGTCATTGTCCTATGTTTGGGGAGGATTAGGAGGTGTGGCCTTGTTGGAGGAAGTGTGTCACTCACTCAGGGTGGGCTTTGCATTTTCAAAAGCCCATGCCGGACCCAGTCTACCTCTGCCTGCAACTTGTGGACCAGCTGTGAACTCTCAGCTACCTTTCCAGCACCATGCCTGCCTGCTGCCATGCGCCCCACCAAGAGGTTCATGAACTAACCCTGTGAAACTATAAGCAAGCCCCCAGTTAAATGCTTTTTCTATAAGTTGCCATCTCCTCACAGCAATAGAACAGTAACTAAGATAAGGCCTTTTCAGAAATAGCAACATCTCCTAGCATCTCTTCTCCATTTTCTTTGTTAGCCATTAAAAAAAAAAAATGAGACATACATATGCTAAAACCTATGCCCTCCCCCCGTCTCCCCGTTCCAGGCTGTGTGGCATCATCCCATCTCCTTGATGATCAGATCCACGTGTGCTTTGCTCCTGCTGCGACCCCAGCATCTGGAGTTCTGCTCCGCACTCAGCACATTCTAAGATTAAAAGCTGCCCCTGGGCTCCTCTCCCATCAACCAACATTTAATAAGTCCTGTGAGGGGCAGGAAGAGCTGCTCTCACCAACTCTACTCTGTTCACATTCCACAACACTATTCAAACTTTCCTAGCTTGTTCAATGCTTTTGCAAGAGGCATCGATGCTCCTAGAATCTCTGTAACCATTAATAATTGCCCCATATGTCTGAATGACTACATATCCTAAGAGAGATGCTCTTGGCTTGTATGTCAAACACAGTGAGAGAAGAACCTGGGAGTGGCCTGTAGCTCAGTGTCAGACTGCATGAGTAATGTGTGTGAAGCTTTTGGTTCAGCTCCAGGGAAAAATAAGTCAGTATTCCTTGGCGACCACTCATCCTCCCTAATGTCTCTAAAAGTCAACTGAAGAAGAGCAAGCAATGTCCTTGCTTAAATGCACCATTATTATACTTTAGAAGAAGTTTTAGGAGGTACTGGGACCTCTTCCTTGCTGCAGACACAAAAAGGAGGTCTGAGGCACGGAGCTGAAGTAGCCTAAGGTAGCTACCAGAACCACACCTAAGTCTGTGCAGTTTGGTTTTTTTTAATACGTAGAAAGAACTTTTAGAAAGTCAAACTGGACATTGCTATGCTGTAGTTTCTCACTCCCATCCCTCAGACAGATGGATCTCCCTCATCAACTGAGTTTTAGGAGGCACTTGCCCCTTGAGGAAGCCCTGGCAAGTTCTGTGGGATGTAGGACCATGCTCCACATTTCTCAGAGCTCAGCATCTGTATTGCTTGGATACTAAATCTGATGCTTCTCTGCCCAAACTGTCAGGGAGACATGGAGGAGCATCAGCCATTCCACTCGCTGATCTAAAAGAGGCCCTTTCCTTCCACCTCCCAACTGTGGGTTTTACCCAAGTCAGCAACACCGCAGCGATGAAGGCCTACAAGTCAGAACCGACCGCCGGGCCTCAGATGGCAAGCCTTCCTCTGACAAGACATTGGCTCGGTCAAGTGACCTGCCTCGCTGTGCCTGCCTGCCTCCTTCCTGAAAGTGCTGAGCACCACCTTACACCACTCCTGGGTGGTGAGGTCAGGAAACCCGAGCAAAGCCCACGCACAGCGTATCGCCTGGCACACAACAGCCACTTGGCAGGGTGCTGTCACGATTCCAATCCCATCATTTTTCTTTAATAGTTTTAAGTGAAACTGGAGAAGGAACAAAAGTTCTCTGAGCACTTTCAACAATTACTCCACATCCTTAAAATAATTCTCCTGTAGGTCTCCAGTTAAAAATAACTCAAACGGCTGTTATAATTCCACCAAATTGGTGGCCAGCTCTAATTGCCAATAAAACTCAAGCTACTGAAAGGTAGACCCGAGCTTCATATAGCTGTTTGAAGCATAGAAAATTTGTACTGAGGGAATATAAGGAAAAGAGGATTTCACTTTGTACCATTTCTATGAAAAACATAAATATTCACATCAGGACGGGCAAATAGTACCTAGAAACGTTAAAAATGCAGCATGCAATTTTACAGCTGGCCCCAGCTACTCCTTCCAGCTCACGCTGAGGAAGGTTCACCCAGGTGGTCCCCAGAACTCATACCCAAGTGTGTCCCGGTCAGTCTCCTGAGCTGCGCAGTCCAAGAGGGACAGGAGCAGGGACAGAACACAATGCCTTGCCTAATCCTAATAAGAGCATGAGTGGGCCATCTTATCTGCCCATACATAAATAAACCATCAGAGCCCCTCAGACAGTAAGGGTCAGAGTCAGCTTTAAACTGAGACACTGTACCAGACAGTCTGAAAACATAGGTCTACTTAGTGTGGCCAATATAAAATCAAGCCTAGAAGTTTCTATTTAAACCCCAATAGTTAAATGACCAATAAGAAGTCACATGACACTAGAACAGGTGTCCCTATTTGTTCCCCATCCCAGTCTTACACAGCCAGGATCCCCATCTGTTCTTGTGCCTGAAGATAATGAGCTGGTTCTCTAGGCCGTCATCTTTCCAGCCGTGACCCAGAAATCCCACTGAAAATCTAATGGCAGCATCTGCCTGACATCTTATGATTTATAAAAAAAAGTTTTATCTACAACATCTTCCCTGTGACACCTGCAAAAAGCAGATAGTGTCACCGACTGTCAAAGGCCAGGGCGCACTAGGTGATGGGCAGCCTATCACATCACGGCCCAGAACACCCAAGGAACCAAGAGACTGTCAGGACAATTGTCTGGAAACAGTGGTTTCACAGGAAGAAACTCCACAAGTATCTGTTTCTCCTCCAAGCTGGAAACATAAGGACATACATAAAAACAATATTCACCAATTCTCAAGAGACGTTTGAGAATCTAAGAAGAAAGCCCCCTCTGTCTCCCTATGCTCTGGCACATCTGAGCAATGAACGTGTCCGCAGACACTAATGTGATTGCCCCCATGCTCAGGAGTGCTGAGTGACTAATGCTTCTGTCCGGCTGGCTGGAATGGCACCATAGCTCCTAAACTGATCCCTGGGAGGTGAGTCAGTGTCCTCCATGGGGCTTACCCCCAAACTAAGAGACCATCGCGATGATCAGCCTCCCAGGGACCCATCTACAACCCCCCTCAGCAGATCGTCTGCAGTGGATCATTAGAACCATCATTGCCGTCCCGCCTCTGCTGCTTGCTTGCTCTGATTTAATTATCTAGGCTGCAGTCTGGACGTCAGCTCTCTCTCTCTCTCTCTCTCTCTCTCTCTCTCTCTCTCTCTCTCTCTCTCCCTCCTCTCCTCTCCTCTCCTCTCCTCTCTCTTCTCTCTTCTCTCTCTCTCCCTCCTTCCCTCCCTCACCCCCTCTCTCTCTCCCTCCCTCCCTCTTTCTCTCTCCTCTCTCTTCTCTCTCTCTCCCTCTTTCCTTCCCTCTCTCTCTCTCTCCCTCTCTCTCTCTCTCTCTCCCTATCCCTCTCCCTCCCTCTCTCTCTCTCCCTCCCTCCCTCCCTCCCTCTCTCTCTCTCTCTCCCTCTCTCTCCCTCCTTCCCTCCCCCCTCTCTCTCTCCCTCCCTCCCTCTCCCTCTCCCTCCCCCTCTCTTTGTGGACATGTATATACAGGCCAGAGGACAACCTGGGCAGTCATCCCTCAGGTGCCATCCACCTTGTTTTTTGAAACAGGATGTCTTGTTGGCCTGGAACTTGCCAATTAGACTAGGCTGGCAAGTCAATGAACCCCGGGAATCTGCCTATCTCCACCCAGGGCGGGGATTACAAGTATGAACAACCACGACTCCTTTTTACTGAGGTCTGGGGATGGAACTCAAGTCCTCATCCTTGCATACAGGTCCTTTGTGGATTGAGGTGTCTCCCCAGACTATACTTGGGGACTTTAAAAGTGCACCAGGTGACTCCACCAAACATCCCAAATTGAGACCCACAGCTATAGAAAGTAAGACCCACACCTTCCTGCTCCCTCCACAGGTGCTGAGGGACACAAATCATTTCACAACTGAAAATTACTCAGTAGCATGGGTTAAAAATTCAGAGACACAGTCTGCTCACTGGGTAATTTAAAAGTCTTTGTTTGCTACTGGTCCCCCGGTCTTCCTGACCTACCACCCAACCTGCAACTCTGGGTGAATACAAAGTATCACTCTTAAAAGTAACACTGTGTAGACAGCATTCTGTAGTCTATAAACTTAGAAGATAAAATGTCCCAATTAACACGATAAGAACTGTGGAGTACATTCTTGCTGCTGCTGTGACAAATTTCAGCAAACTTCAAAGCTTTAAACATTGCTAATTTATTACCTGTTGGTCTGGAGATCACATACCTGCAATCCACCACACAAGCCACAGTCAAGACTGGCAGAGATGGTTCCTTCAAGGCTCAGGACGATTTGTCTCTTGTTCCTTTTTTAGCCTCCAATGGCTTCTGTACCCGAGGCTCAAAGGCCCTTCTAACCGCTCTCACCCCTTGCCTCTAGCAATGCGTTCTGACTATACCTCTTAGGGAGACTCTTGTGGTTGCAATGGGCCCACTCAGATACCCGAGACAAACTCCCATCTCCAGCAACTTGGGTTGAGCACTTTTGTGAGGTCTGTTTGCCATGTAAGCTTTTTCGATGAAGGTAAGAGCATCTTTGGGGCTGCTGTGCAGTCTGCTGAAGGTAGGCTCTGTCACTGCTCACACAGAACCTCCTCTCTTGCTCAAAGCCCAGGCCGGTTAGTTTGACACATTATAGACTCACCAGGAAGGGAGTCTCATTGAGGCATTTCCTAGATCAGGTTAGCCTGTGGGCATGCCTGTGAGGGATTTTTCTTAATTGTTTTAATTAAGGCAGGAAGACCCACCCTGAACTGAGTGGCACTACCTCCTGGGCTTCGGTCCTGAAATATGTAAGAGTGGAGAAGTGAGCTGAGAGGGAAGTATGCATGGCTCACTCTTCTTTGCTCTTGACTGTGGCTATGGCTAAGTAAGTGCTTCAAGTTCCTGCCTTAACTTTTCCCACAGTGAAGGGCTGGAACCTAGACCTGTAAGTCAAGTAAACGCTTCCTGAGAGCTGCTCTTGTCCAGGCATTTTATCCCAGCAACAGAAGAGGAACCTAGGGCGACACCCACCCTTCAGGTGAGGACACTCAAGCTCAAAGCTGCATGGCATCCACCCATGTCCCATATCCAGAACAGGGACAAACCTGAGCCTAATGTCATAACTGCAGAGACATACTTGATCACTGCCACTCAAATGGCCACCCTACAGTAAAGTGATGTTTGTGATATTTTCTTTCCCAAGCATTTACCATCCTGTTAACAAGAAGGGGTTTCACTCTGACTCAATTATCTCCTCTGCCATTGCATCCCCAAAGGAAACTAGCTGTTCCCTGGACTCCCTTCCTCAGTCAGTCCCCACCCTTGATCCAACAGAACCAGCAAGCCCCACTGGGGCAGAGAGCTATATAACAACATAGATTACATCACAGCCATTTGAACTTGGCCATTTGGAGAAAGTCCATGGGGAAAATGGGAAGTTCTCGATTTGAGAGAGACACACATTCACAAAAAAGTCTCAAGGAAAAGATTATGACAGGCCACATCCATTTCCTCTGTGTCGAACACAATCACATCAAAATCATAGGAAATCATGCTTTTAGTGACTTCCCATGGCTTCTTTCTCTCTTTCCTATGATATAAAGAGGGCCAGGGGTGGCACCTGCTACTCCCAGCTAGCCGTTTTCTGGGGTAGAGTGTTATTTGAGCCTGGGCCATCAGAAGGTTGTAAGGGTTACTGCTAATTTGGGATTTCTCTACCTCCCCCATTTCTCTCTTTCTTCCTCTCCTCCACCCTTTTCCTCTCCCCCTTCACTAACGCATCAGAATCCAGTGCTGAATCGTAGCCACTTTAACAATGGAAGAGAGCAAACAGAGCCAGGCAAATCTCACTGCCAAGCCTTTGTCTGTGTTCAATCTGATGTGAAAATAGTGGGGATCAATGTTGTATCGGGATGCAGCTGGCATCAGAGCAGCGAGCTCCATGACCTCCCCAGACTGCAGAGAACTCACTGGCGCTGTCTGCAAAACAGCATCACAAAGGCTTGGGAAGGTCACGTGGAAGAACTCAAGGGAGGGGGTAAGTTAAAGGAGCTAACGGTGGGGGCGGTGGGGGCGCAGCGGGCAACTGCTAAAGGATGGCAGAGCTCCTGGGCAACCGCCATCCCACAGGATCATAGTCCGAAGGAGCAATGACTCTAAAGTACAGCAAGAGTCCCTTCACACCCCAAAGGGACCTGAGAGAGGCAGCTGTGGTCATTAGCTCAGAAAAGCAAGCTACTGGATTTTGTAAAGTTTTTCCATAAAAAGGGTATGTTAGTTTGTTTCTCTGTTGCTATGATAAAATACTGACTAAAGGTAACTTGAGGAGAAAGGTGTTTATTTCAGCTTACACCTCCAAATCACAGTCTATCATTGAGGAAGGCAGGTCAGGGATCTGGGCACAGGAACTGAAGCAGAAGCCAAGGAGGGACACTATTTACTGACTTGTTTCCCAGGGCTTGCTCGACTTGATTTGTTACACTACCCAGGACCACCATCCCAGGGGTGGCACTGCCACCCCTGGGCTGGGACCTCCTGCATCAATACTCAATTAAGAAAATGCTCCCTAGAGACGTCCACAAGTCAGTCTGATGGAGGCAAGTCCTCTCCCCAGGTGACTCTTGGTGTATAAAACTGACAAAATCCAGCACAAGACATGGCACCAGGAATTCTGATTTATCAGGATTTACCTATTAAAATGTAGCAATATCATTAGTTTGGCAACAACATGCTGTGGGATGTTCTGCATGGCAAATGTGTTGCTGATTGGTCAATAAATAAATCACTGATTGGCCCGTGGCCAGGCAGGAAGTATAGGCGGGACAAGGAGGAGAATAAAGCTGGGAAGTGGAAGGCTGAGTCAGAGAGACACTGCCAGCCGCCACAATGACAAACAGCATGTTAAGATGCTGGTAAGCCACGAGCCATGTGGCAAGGTATTGATTAATGGAAATGGATTAATTTAAGCTGTAAGAACAGTTAGCAAGAAGCCTGCCACGGCCACACAGCTTGTAAGCAATATAAGTCTCTGTGTTTACTTGGTCGGGTCTGAGCGGCTGTGGGACTGGCGGGTGAGAGAGATTTGTCCTGACTGTGGGCCAGGCAGGAAAACTGTAGCTACAACAACACAGCCTCAAAACTAAAGTGACGGGCAGGACCGTGTAACACACTTGTAATCCCAGCATGGTGTGGGGGAGGCAGAGGCAGGTGGATCTCTCAAGAGTTTCAGGCCAGTCAACCAGCCAGGACTACAAAGACTGATTTTATCTCTAAAAGAAGGAGAGGGGAGGTGGAGGGGGGGAGCTTAAGCAACCACTGCACGGGTTAAACTGGAAACAAAGTGCTCCCTTTTCCTCACACTTTAATAACGCCAGTGAATATTTCCCTACTTTCAGGTACCAAAAGGTCCCTGGGTTCTAATCCTAGCTATGCCACCAACTTGGTATGCCATTCCAGACAAGTTATGTAACCTCACTGGGCAACAGGGTTTGCATCCCTAAAGTGAGAGATGTGATGACCTCCTCAGGGCTTTCCCAAGAGCTGATTCTAAAAGCTTCCAAAAGACTCATTAACAAAATTCACTGACTGCTTTCTGAAATTTGCTTCTGGATGGTGAGCAGAAATGTTGAGAGCAGGGCCAGCAATCAAGACTCTTGAAAACTAGATGCTGGAGAAAATACCAAGGTTGGGAAAACACACTTGCCGAAACATCAAGGGCTTGGGCCTGGGAAATTAGAAATACTGGGGACCCAAGAATCATTCCCAAGGGCCTGTGGGCTTGTCTGCAGGAGAGCTTTTATCATGCATGTCACCTCCAGCACCCAGAGCCAAGGATAGGCCAAGAAGGAATGGACGAGGGGGGCACAGGCTCAGGATGTGAGTCCCAGACAGTCATGGCCAAGACCCTTAAGCCCATGAACATGTCTGGCTGAGACAACTATCTCACTGGTCTGCAGACAGGACTCTGGTTTGAATCTGAAAACCCTCTCAGTGTCAGGTATTGAAGGCTTGGTCCCCAACTGGTGGGTCATTTTGGGAAGCAGTGGAAGCCCTAGGAGGTAGGGTGTGGCTGGACGAAGCCAGTTCATGAGTTCTACACCTTGTGCTGGACCCTTCCTGTACTCTCTGTTCACTTTTCTCCACAAGGCAAAGCTGTTCTTCACCACAGGCTCCCACCACCATGAGGTTCTGCCCAACCACACAGGACATAGAATCATGGGCCAAACCCCCTGAAGCCAGGAGCTAAAAACTCTTTCCGCCTTTAAGCTGTTTCCAACAGGTATTTGGTTACAGGGACAAGAAGGCTAACACAGAGGGCCACGCTTGCACTTGGAAACACTGTGTTTAGCCTTAGTTCATGTTCCCACTGTTGTGCTTTCTGGTTTCATGGCCTCACACACAGTGCAGAGCGAGCCACCTTGGTACCCTTGAGGACCTAGAGAATTAGCCACAGAAAACACAGAATAAATTCAGGGAGCTGCCAAATCCACCAGGGACTTAGACCCCTGACTGGCTAGTGCCAGTGACAAATGTGCCTACTTAAGTGCAAGAACCCAGGGGGAAGTGACAGGAAAATTGAGGACTCGCCATAAAAGCCATCTTCAAACAGCCATAATCATCACAATAGCATCACCTAAGCATTATTTACAAACACCCTCATGCCCGGCCCTTCCTCTCCTAATTGTCTTCTTCCATAAGTACAGTAACAACATTTTCAATTAATTGAATAGTAAAACAAGGGGAATCTGGCATTTTTCAATCAGAGCCCTGGGTGAATGAGAACAGATACAGCAGCAAAGGGAAAGAACCTGACCCTCTACCCCATGTGCAAACAGCTGCTACAGAGTGGTTCTATCACACCCCAGCTTCCAAACCCTGTCATGATTGCCCCCAGCATTATAACAAAGCATAGAAACTGTTTTATTGTCAGCTTTTAAAACTAAGACCTCAAGCCAGACATGGTGGCTTTCACCTTTAATACCAGCATTAGTGGTCATCCTTGGCTACAGGGCAAATTCAAGGCCATCCTGAGGCATATGAGACTTTGTCTCAAAAACTAAAATAAAACTACAGTTACAGTGGTTTTATAAACTTTCGTTGTTGCACAAACTCTAATCACATCACCTGGGAAGGGTCCTAATGAGGTGTTATCTGTATGGAACGGGCCTGTAGACATGTCGGTGGGGAACTGTCCAAAGTTAATTACTGTGGGAGGACGCAGCCCACTGGGGAAGGGGTCTGGCTGTGTGGAAGTGGAGAACTCAAGCTGAGCACGAGCGAGTGCCACACACTTCTAAGCCCTGCCACTGGCCTTCCTTGTTGTGATGGTCTATGACCTGGGATTGTGAGCTAAAATAAATTACCCTTTAAGCTTGTGTGTTCAGGGTGCTTTGTCACAGTAACAGAAAGGGAACTAGAACAAAGACTTAGGGGCATGAGATGACTCGCCCAAGGTCACCTCATCTAATTGGGGCTGTCAATGCTTTCTCCTCAAGAACGTGACCCACTGGATCCACATGATGTTATTTTCATGGTGAAACTAAAATAACTTTTATATTAAAAGCTGTCACATTTTTCTATGCCCTTGGGGCCTCTGAACACTCTGGTTTGTATCCTGGAAAACAAAGCAAATTTTCACACATACAAAAAAAAAAAAAGGCATTTTCAATGTAAGTAGTAACAGGATGGAGAATGCTCCCACAGCCCACTGTTGCTGCAGGGCTTCCTCTGACCTTCTGGTGTCACCTTGAAATGGCCCACCCTTCTGCTTCATGGTCTTGTCAGGGTCACTAAGGGCACAAAAGTAGCAAAGAAATCTCATGCCACAGTTCTATAGCCCCCATGGGTTGGCCAGCCATTCAAAGCAGGAGTTTGGCTCTGCTCATGCTGTTTCAGGTACCAGCCTGTTGAAGATCCTTCTTCATCAACAGTTATTTAAAGTGGTTGTCTTGGAAGCATCTAAACGTCAACCTAAAAAGTGTTTCCCAAGACGTGCATCTGCCCTGTGATGCTGAATCAGTGGACATTAAAACAGCAGCAGCAGACTCCACACCCCGTGGTGAGGGAGTCGGCAAGTCAGCCTGACATGTAGCTGTGCCAGTGCTAAGTCTCTTAAAATGAACAAAGCCAGTTAACCCTCTCGGGGGATTAGAAAGACTCAAGCTGGTCCAGCCTGAAACATAATCAGAATCCGCTATTCAAGCCTCAGACGCCACTTCCATTAGCAGCCCCCACACGAGCAGAGGTAGCTATGCAGTTCTGGGACACTCTCTGAGATTCCAGTTGGGCCCACCCACATACAGAGTAGCTGTGACCTCTTATCCACGTCTGCTGGACACAGGAAGCCTTTGTTGGCACCTTAGCTGTCTATATCTGAAGCTGACTAGAGTTCTGTCAGCCCCTCTGCCCCCAAGTCACCCAGAAAGCCATACCTGTATGCTTTGTATCCATGCACACTAAGATGTGGATTCTGTCCTGATATCTAGCCTCCTTTGGAACTATTCTCCCATCTCACCTCCCTAGACTTCTCATAGCAATTCATGACTCTGAAGCTTACTCACATCCCCCATCTCCTGCAGGCTAATTTCTCATTGGACAAACCTTCAGGACTCCTTCCTAAGTCTAGCCAGTCCAAGAGTCAAGACCTCAGTGGATCCTCTGCACTGAAGACCTGGTCTTAATTGGTCCCTCAGTCCCAGTCTAGGTCTCTCAATCCCCTGCAGAGGAGGTTAAAGTGGCTGTCCTCATGATCACCTCTACTGTTTCCATGAAAGCTGCCAGAGGCTCCCACACAGCACCCTATTAATTGCCTTGCAGACATCATGACTCAGCAAATTCCCCTATTTTCACAGAGATGAGAGAACTGGGATCCACTTCAATAAGAAAGACGTGTTATTTGGCACGACTAGATCAAAACCAGGACAAGTGCTGGGGTCTCCTGGCTGGTCCCTGGGGTGTGAATCACACCTGGGGAAACTCCAGGTTTCCTCTGTCCTGGGTGAAGTCAACTGGAGAGCAGAAAAGGCATTTCCTAACCCACAGGGGCCCCTCTAAAGAGTCTCACAGCACAATTCCATACTACAGACAAGTGTGGGCAACTTCCCTCAGGTACCCACCAGTCACAGGCGCCGTTCAGCTGCAGACATGTGCTCGCTCTACCTTGCAGAATGAATGGGACAGAGGCTGCATCTGCTCAGATTCCCATCTCAGCGGTTCTGATAAAACCAATTGTTTCGAGTACAACAGGAAGGGCTCCAGTACTCCCCACTGGCCCCATCTGAGCTTCTGGGCTGCAAGCTCAGCTGGCTTAAGTGAAATCAGCAATGGAGCATAAGAGGAGAGTTGAACAAACGCAAACTCAAAGCTGCCTTAAAGTGCTTCAGGATTTTAACACACCCCATTCCCAGGACACCATGACAGAGTCATTAAAAACAGCCAAAGGCTCAGCTCAGAGTTCTGGGGAGAGCTGCATGCCATCCAAGCGGCCATATGCTGTCTTGAGAAGAACTGAAGTGTGGATGGATCTCAAACTATGGGAGGAGGTTGTGTCCCTCAAAGGATATACTGGAGCCCTACAGTCCCCGGTAACTCGGAATGTGGGCTCATCTGGAAGTGGGGTTGCTAAAGGTATAATTAATTAAGATGAAGTCATGGAAAGTAGGATTGGATCTTCGTCCAGATTGAGGGGTGTTCTTGTCAATAGAAAGGTCATAACCAAGAGATGGTCCCACGATAGAGACAGCCAGCAGTGGAATATCTCCAGCCTGGGGAACACCAAGGATTGCTAACAATGTGAGAAGATACAAAGCCAAAGAAGGAGTCTTCTCTGTGGGCTTGGGCAGGGCACAGCCTTGGACGTCCACCTTCTAGTACACGAGAGCCTGTTTTCACTCATTTATGCTATGTGGTTCATAGATGCCTAGGACATTAATGTAACTGAAGAATCACACAAACATGCCAATTTGGAAACAGCAGCAAAGAGCAAAGAAAGAAGTTGACAGGGGCCACTGGTGGTGTCCAGGACAGAGTGGGACTGCAAGGAAAAAGTTGGAGAGGATGAGCATAAGAAAGGGCTTAACCAGAAAAGCTTCCCTTTCAAGTGAATGTCAGTGACTGCAGGGGTGCATAGCTACTCAAAGTGCCAAGAACAAGAGACAGTTGAGTGCTCAGCCCTGAACAGCATGTTTAGACCACCCCCTCTAAGGCTCAGGAATCATGGTGGAAGAGGGGCCAGAAAGAATGTAAGAGCCATAAGATAAAGAGAAAGGCAATGAAATGCCCTCACACAGCTGTGTCCCTGCAATAGGCCTACAACACACTGGGCTATCAACAGCCAACCATGGATCAAGGAGGAGCCCACGGGCCCTCACTCTCTCTTTGTTGAACTGCTGGCAACTGATGGAGCCTGTGGGAGGAGCAGTCCTTGTCTTCAACTGTGTACCGTTGAGAACACATCAGGTGCCAGTGGATCGTTCCAAACCCGTGTTACACATGGTCACACCAATTCTCCAGCTTCCTGGACACTGATGGGGTATGGATGGTTCAATTCAACTGTGACGCTAACCACCTGACATTTCTACATCCCGTGTAGGTTAAGAGCAGAGTCAGACCCACAGGCTGTCCCCACTGCAGATGTTGGTTGAAGGTTACAGGCCTCCCGTACATCTGACTGGAGGTTCCTATAACTCTCCTCTCAATTTCAGTAATTTTCTAGACAATGGCCCACAGAGCTCAAGAAACTTTCATTACTACTGTATTATTATAAAGGATCAATGCAGACTAGTCAAATAGAGAAGACATGCAGGGCAAGGCATGCAGGTAAGGGGCACACAGCACCTTAGTCTCCCTGGGCATCACCCTCACAACACTTGCAACACATCCACCAACTGGAAACTCTTTAGTCAGGCTAACTGTGATGTCCGTGGAGGTTCCTTTATATAGGGTGGTTGAATTACAGTTGGCCAGTGAGTCCAGAGTGAAGCTGAGACTCCCTAAGTTTAGACAGCATGGTGGTTCCTTTGATGATCCCCTCCATTCTAAGGCCCTTGAGAGTCCACTGAAGGTACCTCATAGGCAAAAGCTCAGGTGTAGTGGAGAGGAGTAACAAAGGGCTCTTTTCTCACCCTACCATATAAGATGTTCCAAGAGTTTCAGAAGCTGAGTGTTAGGAACCAACACAATGGCCAGGCTTTTCACCAGGATCCTCTTGGAGACAGGGAAGATGGCTTCCTCAGTAAACTGATTCCTGTACAAACAAGCACGTGTTAAGTCCCCAAACTAGGGAGGTGAAGAGAAGGCAGATCTCTGGGTCTCACTAGCCAGCTGGCTTAACCTACTTGGTGAGTCCCAGGCAGGTGAAAAACACTGTCTCAAAAAACAAGGTTTGTGGCACACGAGGAATAACCCCTGAGGTTGACCCCTGCACCCATGCACACACATACACACATGCACATGCAATATGAACAAACATACATATTTTCTCTCTCTCTCATTAATGAAAATTGCTCATGAAATCACAAAGATTTAGGAATTCTGTGACATGTCCTGGGGATGGACGCCAGATATTCATGTCTTGTCACAATATCATCCCTCAAACCTATAGCTGAGTTGCCAGCATACATACCCCATGGAGACCCCTAATCATAATGGGAAATCAAGGCCATTCTCCACTTTGTATCAGCTTAAAAATATTAAACAGCACTGAAAAAAATGTAAGGTTTCTTTTTCAGATTTAAATGTCTTATTTCAAAATGAATTAGTCGTGCTCTGGGCTTTGTAATGTTTAATTCATTAATGATAACTCCAGCTCAAGAATTGGAAAGGAAATGTCTTCTAGGATAAAATTAAATGAGAAATTCTAAGCAATGATTCACCACTGTTCTATCTAAATTACTAATCCATGTGACAAACCTGGTTGGCAAAAGAAAAAGAAAAATAGGGCTACCCCCACCACCACAAACACCATTGCCTCTATATACTTTGTTGAATTGCTTTGCAAACAGCCTAAGTTCCCCATAATCCCCTGCCAACAGCTTCCATTCCCTTGTGGAATTTAGTACTTACTTTCTATTGCCAGAAAGACATTCATCCTGGGCTAACTCACTTGTCCTTCAAAATAGAGTTTTTCTAAACACGAGAGTTTAGACATACAGCCTAATGGAGTTTTAAGACCAAGGCGAAATTGCCATGTTATCTGTCACAATCTCCAAAGAAACCCACATAAAGCCTTCCTAAAACTCTAGAAAAATTGCAATTTCCTCTTAATTGGCAGGGAAGACTGGCCAACTGGGGTTCAATTACATATCCCCCCATTTGATCAATGGGCACCATTATGACCATGTTTCCACAAACCTGAAGATACTGTAGAAATGTCACCAAGCCTCCTAACACTTCCCAGTTCTGCTCTTATGCCGTCACCAAGGCTCACAGCCTAGGCGAGCATAGAAGGGCCACAGCAGAATAACCACAGACCCCTCCTCCCTAGATCTCAGGGACACACCACCCTGGAAACTCTACCCAGATCCCGGCAAAAGCCATGCACACCAGGTCCTGACTGCAGGTTCTTCCCAACCCCAGCCAGCTTGTCTACGGCTCAAGGCAGAGTCGGATAGCCCCCAGGGAGCGTTACTTCATCCCCAGTGCTTTTCATACCAGGCTCCTTTCAGAGCCAAAACACTTGCCTATGGCACACAGCAAGCAACTGGAGAGCCACGATTCATGCCCACACTTCTGCCCACTTCCCTGTGTCCAAAACCCTCTAATGATGACATGCCATGGTGTGTTACTGGCTCCCATCACCAACTGGGGGAGGCCCATAGGCCCTCACCCTCCCTCTACCTCACCCTGCTCCAACTTTCCCAACATGCTTGCCCCATGCTGTCCCTTGGGCTCCACTGCAGATCCTCAAGGACCCCTCAGATACCCCTTCTCTGCCTACTGTGCTCCTACAATGCTCCCTTTCATCCTTTTATCCACTGTTCACTACTTCCTGCTGACAGTAAGTGACACCGAGTATGACCTTCCCCAAGGCAGAGTGGCTCTGACTTTTCTGCCATCTGCCCTCTATCCCACCTGCTGCTTTTAGTGCCTGGCTGAGATAGTCCATCCCTTCGCACTAAGAATGCACCTTGGCAAATCAGGGACACTTGAAGCAAGAGCAAAACCACAGCACACATTTAGCGGCATTTCCTAAAATGACAAGTCCTTGTGAGTAGCTGTGGGAGATGAAAAGGAGCTTATGAATCTTTCAGAGGGCTCTGTCAAAGCACCAAACACTCCAGCCACTCGAGAGATGGCTAGACCTCCAAGAATGCTGGGTTGGGCAAGCAAGCCTGTTCAGACTTGTTTATTTATTTAGTACATTTATCATCATCATCACCGTGTGTGTGTGTGTGTGTGTGTGTGTGTGTGTGTGTGTGTGTGTGTGTGTGTGTAGGCCAGAAGACAACTCTGTGAAACCGATTCATTCCTCCACCTTTACATGGGCTCCCAAGATCAAACTCAAGCTGCTTTGGGGCAAGCCTTTAGCTCTAGGCCATCTGTCACCCCGTTTGGTAATTGAAATGGGTAGTTTTCAGTATGGAAATCAGGAGTCCTAATGCATAATAAAGTAAACAGGTGACAAATTCATCTTCAACTGGGTTTCATTGTTGCTCTTTGGGATGAAGAGAAGGGAAGAGGGAGCAAAGATCCATTTAAAAAAATTTAAGAGGCTAGAGAAGGGTCTTAGCACTTATGGGCAACTGATGCTCTTGTAGAGGGCCCAGGCTCAGTTCCTGGCACCCATATTAGACAGCTCACAAGGATTATAATTCCAGCTCCAGAGGATCTGATCCTTTCTTCTGGCCTCCATGGACACCCACACACATCCACTCACATACATAAATACACATGCCTACACCCACACAGATGTGTACAAATATAGATAAAAATAAACCTAAAATTTCAAGGAATTCAGGACATTTTTCTCTTAAGGTGATTTTTCACCCTTTAGGGAGGGTGCATGCCCACTCTCCATGCAACTGTCAGTCACAGGGGGACCATGTCTCAAGCAGACTGGACTCCATGGTGCCTGGACTGCCAAGGAGACATGATTCTGACTCGAACTTGGCACCAAACAAGTCCAGATAGCCTCAGCAATTTGGGAGGAGAGGCAGCTATGGCAATGAGGTTCAGAGTCATCATTCAAAATGTAAAATGTTGCTTCTAGATTCCCCCAAAACAACCACATATATCCTGTGTGTGCTAATTTTGAGAGACTCCACTGAAGTTTAAATACACATTTAAAATTATCACTCAACTCCACTATGATATCAATTGAATATTATGCTAATATGTAGTGATAGATTGTGTACCCTAGTAAAATTTGCTTGAAAGTCAGAGAACAGAACAAGCCACTCGATTAAGCATAGATGCCAGGGAGTGGTGGCACACACATTTAATCCTAGCATTCGAGAGGCAGAGAGATCTGTCTGGATCTCTGTGAGTTCAAAGCCACCTTGGACTATATGAGACTGATTCAGTCTAGGAGAGAAACAGAAGAGCCAGACAGTGGTGGCACACACCTTTAATCCAAGCACTTGAGGTCTCATGCCTTTGCTTGGGAAGTCACATGCCTTAATCCCAGCACTAAAAATGAAGTGATGTGGTGGGCGGAAAAAGGTATATAAGGTGTGAGGAGACAGGAACTAAAGTCTTTCACCTGAGGAAACCTGTTCAGGCTGAGGAGTCCTAGAGGTAAGAGGTGGCTTGTTCCTTTGTCTTTCTGATCTTCAGGAAAATTTTATTAGGTTACACAATATATCACCACACTAATATGCTAGCTAAAACACCAATTTTGCTCACCCTTTTAGGACTTAACCAGTCCTAACACACTTGGACACTCAATACATCTCCTCACTTGACCAGACTCTGTCACTGGGAGGAACTAATTATGGAATTATGTTCCCGACTCCCTAGGACTCAAGAAAACCTCTTTGCAGTAATGTATAAACTAATCTGCAGTATTCTCCTTTATGCTCACACCTTCAGTAGAAGGTGTGGAAGCTTAGTCCCCAAGAATTCTCAGCTGCATACACGCATTCATGCATCTATGCACCCATAGATGCACACATGCCCCTTCATATCAGAAAGCATCACCTCCAGGAGCTCAGACAAGCCCTTCAGCACCAACCACCTCCTCTTGCACATGTCCATTAGCTTGGCATGAAAATAAGGTGAGAGTTCACATGTTAACAGGCTTTGGACAGAATACCGTAGAGAATAGGGCAATTAAAGTGGACTAAAAGTGCTTGGATTTCATTTTTTGTTTTAATTTTATTTACATTCGTGTGTGTGTGTGTGTGTGTGTGTGTGTGTGTGTGTGTGTGTGTGTACATGTACATGCATGCCTGCTCATCTGCCTGGGTACTGCGTGTGCTCAGTACCTTCAGAAACCAGAAGAGGGTGTTGGGCCTGCTGGAACTGGAGTTACAAGGAGTTGTTAGTTGTCATGTGAGAGCTGGGAGACAAACTGCAGTCCTCGGTGAGGGCAGCCTGTGCTCTGCCCACTGAGCCATCTCTCAAGACCCTTCATTGTTTTTCTGATGAAGGCTTCTAGCTTAGGTTCTTTTACAGAACTCAATCCATGGAGGAAAAGTTCAGCTAGTCCACCAACTCACCACCAAGGATCTCACGATGCCTAGGAAGGTATTCCCAGGTCTTCCAAATATCACTCTCTCGGAAAGAAATCACTTGAAAACATAGAAATGTCAACCTTTTGCTGCGTCCACATTTGTCACCAATATTCTGCTCTTAGGACGACAAAGGTACCGAAGTGGGTGTGTGGCATGGCAGCTTTGGTGGCCAGATGCTGCTGTGGCTGTGATGTGGCCCTCACTCAAAAGGGAAGCAGCATTTATCGTCCATGGCATCCCAGAACAGAGTTCACTATTGTCGATATACACAGGCACAGCGCGGACATTTCAGGTCTGGTGGCCCACATTTCCTTCTTTATTCATTAAACTCTAAGTTCAGGCTTACTCTGGTTTTCTTCCACCCCAGCAAAGAAAGGAGGGAACCAAACCTGTCCCCCCCACCTCCCCAAATGTCTCTACCTTAAGAAAAACCTCCAAATCCCTTGAATTCAGTGAAGCCTGTCCTGGTCTACACTCTGCCCAGCCACTTTTTCCTCTCCTGGTATAAGATGTGAAGGAGTGGTGAGGGGAAGTGGCTCTTTTAAAGTTAACCAAGAAAGAAACAAAGTCTTATTTTTCTACCACACATTGTAGACCTCATTTCAAGCCCAACAAAAAGGACCTGACTGTAGCCCAGGCAAAATGGCCCAGGGGGGCAACATAGGGGCGCCTGATGACTGAGCTTTGACCTTCTTTTGGTGTCCCTGTTTCCTTCTGAGGCTCCTCTGGCTTTTCATACGACACCCCCACCCTTAGCCAAGCATAGTGGAGCCCACCTGTAGAGATACGACAGTCCACGGAAGTGAGGGTCACCCTGCATGTGGGGCAGAAAGCTAAAAGAAACTGAAATGGCACCGGTGCTTGCCATTCATACACCAACCAGCCTCCCACCTCATCATCATCACTGCATTCCCGGAACTGCCCCCACCTCCTACCTTGGACTACTACTCTGAGAACTAAACCACACAGCCCAGGTCCTTTGAAAATGTTCCACACCTGCGTTATCAGTGCTAGCCTCCCTTTGAGCTCCCAGGTGGGCTCGCCCTGCCAGCAGCATCAAGGCTGAGTAATTTTCCAGGACCACAAGGCTGATGAGAGGCAGAGAAGACACTGGACCCATCAAGACCAAAATCCACATTATCTTTTCTACAACACAATGAATGAGAATTGTGTGTACATGTATATATAAACATGTGCATGTATATGGAGGTCAGAGGTCAGCCTTAGGTGCTACCCACCTAGTCTTTTTGAGACAGGGTCTCTCACTGGGATCTGGAACTTTTGGCCAGGTTGGGAGACTAGTGAGGCCCACTGACCTCCTGCCTCTATCTCCCTGATGCAGAGATTATAAGTGTATGACACCCAACTCTTTTCTCTGGGTTCTGGGGATCAAACTGAAGTCCTTATGCTTATACACCAAATGCTTTACCAACTGAGCTATCTCCCCAGCCCAAAGAATGAGACTTTAATGACAAAATCCAGGATGCCACCCACCAGCCTGCAAGGTGGGGATTTGGCTGGTGGTATATGATGCTGGGCCATCAGATGGTCAGGCTGGATTCCTGAACCATGAACAGAATGTCTTGTTCTCTGAGAAACAATTAAAAGTTCACCTCAGGGCTACAGAGTACTTGACCTACCAAGCTAGCCCTTCCCGTCTCAGGCTTTCCCAGCGATTGTAAATGGAAACAATGTACTTAGGAAGTATGGATAGCCCGACTTCTCACCATGTTCTCAGCAAGAGCTAACCTTTTTATGAGGATCACAGAAATAGTTCTGAGTCAGGAAGAGCAGCAAAGCTGATGGTTAAAGTCTCACCTTGGTCAATGCAGCCTCTCCAGAGACCAACAATATTTGAATAAAACTCAATGTGAGTGCTAATGACATAGGTAATGTCTGATAAAAAGAGCGAGGGGGAAAAAGAACTCCGAGGTAAGCCTGGACAATTCAATTTTTAATTTCCCAAACATTCATGAAACTCCACCCATCTTCATATCTTACAAATTCCTAATTCGGCCTCTTTCCTTCCTGGCTTGCCTTGCATTCAGAAGGCATTTGCTACTCTACTGAAGCAGTCTTCCCTCTACGTAACCTCATCATTTGCTACTTCCACAATTATGTCATTGATGTAATTACTGCCATCATGACTCTAGCAGCGATTTGTTGCACTATAATTTCCAGATAAATTTCTGGTGTAGAAACAAAATAGCCACAATAAGATAATTAATTACAACTCTATTATTACTATATCAAAGAGTGGCTGGAATGAAAATCCTCAGACTTCTGAGGACTACATTTTTAATGCCTCTCTGTAATGGATAAACAATTAGTAAAGATCATGGTTAGTTTTCTTTGTTTCTCAGAGCATCTTTTTCTCATTGGCATTTCTCAATAACTGCTACTATAAACTTTGTGTGTATGTATGAATGTGCATGTGTGTTAATAGGCTTTCTGTAAATCAATAATAGGTTTCTCAGCCTATGAAGTAGCCAGATCAAGCCAAATTGAAAAAGTAGAACAGGTTTATTTGAACAAAGCAACACCTGGGTGAGTCCTCCAGTCCCAGAGACTGGGGCCAGAGAAGTCACGTACCAGAACTAAAGCAGAGAGCTTATACACTCTCTGTATAAGTGGGGGCGCAGGGGGAGTGGAGTGTTGATGAGTCCACCACAAGCTGGGGTTATGCCCAAGTGTGGTCAAAACCTGACCGCTTTAGGTGGGGTCTTGGGCTACTGGCAACTCAGGGGAGGAGCTGCCGGAACCGGGCCTTCTGGTGCCTTTTCTTTGTGGAGTTTCTCTGAGAGGGTGGGGTTTGGAGAGAGAGGAATGGGGCTTTCTGATCAAGCAGGAGTAAGTTGGAGGTTCCATCTGAACATGTGTGTGGTGTGCATATGTGTGTACATGGGTATGCACACATAGAGGCCAGAGATTATCATGGCTATTTTTCTCTATACTCATTTTTTGAGATGGAGTTTCTCACTGAACTTAGAGCTCACTGACTGACTAGATTGGTTGCCTGCCCAACAAGCCCCTAGGACCCACTTGTGTCTGCTTCCCTGGTGCTGGGATCACAGGTGTGTGACACCACACCCAACATTTTAGGGGGATGCTGGGTTCTACACTCAAATCCTCATGCTTGCACAGCAAACACTACCCACTGAGCCATCTACCCAACCCCACTACTACAAAAACAGCAGTATTATAACAACAGAGAGCCTCTCAGTGCTACTAACGATGTGACTCAGGGCTTCCATCCTCATTTTTTCCCCACTTTCTAGAACAATTAGAGCAATTGCTGTACCTTCTACCTGATCCTCTCAGAAGACAGAAGTTAACACAGAGACCTTTGACTGCTCAAAGTGCAGAGAATAGATGACTGTGTAGTGTTCAGCCCTAAATGGAATGTACACACTCCCCGTCAGAAGGCTCAGGGGTCTTCACAGAGGAGGGAACAGAAAGACTGTCAGAGCCAGAGGTGGTAGATGACACCCAGGAAATGATAGTTTCTGCACACAACAGGGCAGTTGCGCAAGATCTGTGCAAGTTCAAGCCAGACAAAATCCCAGTATGAGGGGTGGTGAGATGAAGAGGTGGGCATGAAATGCCCTATCAGCATTTGGCAGCTTCTGGGACAGGTCAAGTCAGTTTTCTTTAATGACCTAGTAGGTCAGCCATGTTCCAGGGCAGGCCCCACTCCCAGGAGGAGTTGGGCAACACAAACTGGCCTTGATGGGGAAAATAAAGAGGAAAGTTCAAAGTTCAATTGATATAGAGGGGAAAGTGGAGAGGGTGGACATGGGAGGAGTTGGGGGAGGGGTGGACATCGATCAAAGTACATTGTGTGAAATTCTCAAAGAATTGATGAAAATACTTAAAAATATATAACCTATTTCTAAATTACTATGACAATCCAAGTGGAAAATATTTGGAGGGCTTGGTAAAATGCTTGGGATTTAGTAGTTAGTTTTTAAGTTTCAAAGGTACAAATACCAAAGTTACTAACTACTTAAAATTTCATTCAAAACTTGCAATCTTCATATTTAAAATCTGGTTGGAATTGCCATTTGCACATGTGCATGTGCATGCACGTGCATGCACGTGCGGGTATACATGCATGGATGTGCATATTTGCAGACGCTATAGGCCAGCCTCAGGAATCAAGTCTCAGGACTCCATCCACCTTGTTTTTGAGACAGGGTTTTCCTTGGCAGGAAACACACAGACTCAGCTAGGCTGGCCCACGAGCCCCAGGGATCTGCCTCCCATGCTGTGATTACAGGGTGCTGCTTCTCCTATCTTCTTGCAGGGATGTTAGGGATGGGACTCAAGGTCTTCATGCTCGCATATCAAAGCACCTCACTGACTGACCTGTCTCCCCAGAGCATTGTTTGCTCCTTTCACAGTCTACACAGTAAGGTTTCATTATACAAAAGTTAGTTGTAAGGGAGCAGTTCAGTGATAGAAGGCAAACCTATCATACTCAAAGCCCTGGGTTCAGTTTCTATAACACACACACACACACACACACACACACACACACACACACACCACAACAGAGAGACTCACATGTCAATAAGTAATAAACACATTTCACTAAGTCAGTGGTAATAACCAACCCATTACGATTCTGACTACATATCTAGCTAGCATGCTATAATTGGTGTATATAAAGATAAAAGAGTTTCTTGGTGATAGAGCACTCAATCAATCAGCACCACGGCAGATACAATATCCAAAATAGTGTGGAGGAATGTTACAAACAAAATAAAAACCATGGTATTACTACAGTCCTTAAGGAGATTTGAAACTAGGTAGAAATACAATGTTTCATGCTTTTTAATAGTAAAAAGAACCAGCTATGGCCAGGAATGTGCACATCAGCCAGGCCCAGCCTTCAAAGAACCCACATCTCTCACTGCCTGGTCAGCAGCTGGGTGTGCAGGGGGCAACACTAAAGCCTGCAGGATGCTGGAGGCAGTTGAACCTCAACAGGGATTCAGAGGCAGCCTCCAAGGGAGTACTGAGGAAGAGTCCATATTTGCATAAGGTAGAAGAGTAAAGGCAAAAGATTCCTGAGGAGCCATAGCTCGGGCAGTGTCTGTGGACTGGAGAACTAACCAGTGTGTGGAGAGAGGACCTTCCACCAGATTCTCTGTGCTCCAGGCAGGCTACTTCAGGAACTAATGTATGCACAGTCTGGGAAATATTTTAAGTAGTTTAAATCGTAATCAATTTGGTAGCAATAAATATAAACCAAGCTACCCTATAGATTTAACATACACCATTCATTTCAGTGCATGAAAATACTCCCTATAAAAAACATTTTTTCCTTTGTTCTGTCAGCTTTTTGACCTGTGTCCTTCTAAGGACAACTTTCCAGGGAGTCCTTCTCACTGTGGACAACGAGGTTTAGCCTGAGTCATGTGGACATTTGGAGATAGACTCCCACAGGTCCTGCTAACCTCTATTCAATGCTGTTTCCAAGGTCAATGCTGATTTCTCCGAGTCTGGCCCTTACTGGAATTTGTCAACACTGCTCATTAAGTAACTTGGATTGAAAAAAATCCATTTACCTGCTTCTTACCATTGGGCCACCTCGAAATTCTATGAATGTCGTCTCTGAGGGCCCGGTACTCATTTACCCTTTCCACTCTTGCTGACTGCCCTTGGGCTCTTCACTGTATCTTCTGTGGACCCTGAGGATAACCTCATCTTTTCCCCTCTGCTTCAGTTCATGCTAAATGCTGCTGGATCTGAATGCATCTGAATACAGCTTCATGCTCACTTCCTCCTCCTGATGCTAAATGTATCTTCTTGCCAAATAACTATCGAGGCCCTGTCCTCACCAACCACATATTTCTACTGGGTCCTCCATGCTCCAGCCATGCATCCCCCATGCTCCAGCCATGTACACAATTTGCTGTCCACAGGATAAGATGCACCCTCTCCTGCCTCCTGTGGTTGTTGATTTTGTTACTGCCTCAGAAACGCCTTCCCCACCTGCCATATATCCTGACAATTGCTGCCAAGTATTCAAAGGATGGTGGATACTACTTTTTTTCACAAAACCTCTCTAAGTTCTCTCACAGGAAGTTTTCCACCCTTCCCCCAAGCTGCACTATTACTTCATCTAGTATCACCTGGCATTTCCATCCTGTGTGCAAACATTCTTACTCCTGCAAAGTAACCCCTTTCAATAAAAATAATCCATCACCTCGCTAATTTAGGACCTTCCTACGTGAAATGCTAGGGACTACATGACACAAAAGGCATCAGCCAAGTTGGGAAACTACCTGACCCACACACATGAAGCTGCAATACCAAGAACATTTTCATTGCCACACACAGGAGTTCTCATTACAGAGGTGAAGTTACAAATCTCTGGACAGAGTGAGAAAGCTGAGGCAGCATTCTGCAACAGCAACATGGACCAACAACCCGAGAGCCATCGTCTTTGGGTTCTAATCCCAGCTTTTTGACCATGGGAGAGTCATTTAACCTCTATACCTGACTGTCTCACCTGTATTTCAAAGCCCCTGACATAACCTTCTACCTTTCCCTGTAGGGCCATCGTGAGGTTTAGACACATACACAAAACACAGAGCATCACAAGCAGCTGGTGCCACTGACGGCAGCTGTTTTCACTTTACTGTTGTGGAAATATTTTTGATGGATAAATACAGGAATTTGGTAGGTTAGATGTCTAGCAGCATTGTTACTAGAAAAAGGCTTCGCTGTCTTGGTGTCATGTCTGATTGTACTCTGTAGCCTGGCAAGGGCTGTGACAGACAGAAAGGTGAAATTCACTGGAGTGGCCCTCTGTAGAATGGACTGAATCCCGTTCTACGGAGCAGTCACATGAGGCTCCAAGTCAAACAGAAAACTTTCAACAACCAAAAGACTGGTACAAACAGCCATTGTCTCCTACAAATACCCCTTTGTTGTCATCCAGATGGGCACCCAAGGAAACCATCGGACTTACAGACTTTGGCCAATGATTCTACATAAACACAAGCACAGATAACGGCTACAAAAGAAACCTAGCCCTGTACACTGAGTTTAGTCTGATAAGCAAGCTCTGTGCCCAGGTTTTTACGCCATGTCGTTTAGCAGGACTTAGCATACAGGAGTCTGCTTCAAAGATGTTCAAATGATACAGTGATTCGTTTATTAATGGTGTGGTTAATAGCTGTGACTGCAGGGCATCAACATCTGTCATTCCTCTCCCCACAAAATGTTAAGATGTGTTAAACACGGGCTGCCACAAGTGCCTCAATTGTCTTATGCTGCAGACTCGTATACACGGGGCAAGCTGGAAATAGCTGGTGAACTTGATGTTTTCTTACTTTTCCCTCAGAATCCACGCAGCTGCTCTCACATCCAAATGATTGCAGTGCTAGGAAGAGCAGGCTCAGTTTATCATCTTAAGTTTGGACAGAATACACTAACTACAAGGGTTACAGCAAGCAGACTGATACCACACAGAGCAAACACACACACACTCTGACCTTGTCCCACGAGGGCTGGAATCTCTACTTTCCCTCATACCTGAAAGACTGGCCCATGTACTTCAGTTTGTTCCCTTCACCCCAAGTGTCAGGAAAAAGTAGTCAGGGTAGACTGAAGGCCAAAGCAAGTACCCCCAAATCTCAGTAGCCTCATGCAAAAATGGTTTACCACTTCTTTACCTTGCATTCTAAGCAGCTGAATATTAGGGGTTCTGTTCCACATGGTCATTTGGGGATCCAAGCTTCTTTCACCCGTCATTCATCATATACTAGAGATCCAGAGACGTCCCTGGACCCTCAACAACTGATCAGTAGGTCAGAAGGAAAGTAAAAAAAAGTTACCCCTCTCTGAGCTTTATCTCATATCTGTATATATCCCATGATGATAAGCAATTGCTATTTCTATGTAGACATAAAAGAGGATCTATTATATAGCTTGTCAATCCAGGGTAAATTTTATCTCCCAATGTCTAGGAGATTCCTCTGATTGTTATACAGTGGCAACTAGTGGGTAGAATCCAGGGACACTATTAAACATCCCACAGCACAGCTGAATGCCTCCCCAACAAAGAAATACCCAATCCCACTGTTAAAATGCAGAGACTTCAATGGGGTAGTCTCAGTCACGGTCATATACATGTCTGTGTATGACTGTGCCGAAATCCGAAATCTATCATTGCTTTCTACTAATCAATCCCAGCAAAGCCACATGCGTCCTTCACTCATCTGCTTCCTCCTTCATCTGAACTCCTTACCAAGCCAAGGTCCCAGCAGTCAAAGAATTCATAGCGGAATGGGGCTGACAACCTTATGCAGTGACTACATAAAGAGAATGAGATTAATTAGGACAAGTGGAAGGAAGGTGACTTGGGAATTGGGAGGAGATATATAGATGGGTGAGATAGGAATGAAGCTTTTGGGGCACATCCTACAGCTCTTCTTCAGCATACAAGGAAACTGCATGAATTAAGGAACAGAGTTGTCAAAGGACAAGTCATTATACTTCCTGGTATGAAGGGTAATAGTAGGAGAAGAAGGTTGTAAAATGCTTTTCTGTTCAAATGTGGGGTTTGGTACCACATTCAAGAAAGATGTAGGTCCTGGCATCTGATGGACCAGCTGACACAATGACAAATACTGACTTTCAGAAACAGTTCACATCACCAGACTTCACCTAGTGAAGCTGCCCAACACAGCTCAATGTTCAAATAATCGTGAAACCCACTCCTAATCTCCTGAAAGAATTTGACACCAATGTTTTCAAAGATGGCCCTTGAGTCAACAGCAGAGTGACTAGGGCAAATAGAAAATCCAAACCATACACCTTTTCCCCAAAGACAGGCTCATGTAGGGCTCTGGTTCTCTTACTAAACTATGGGACACTGAAGCATCTTCTAATGAATTTCCCTTTCTAATCCCTCACCCTTATTTTGAGTATGGCTCACATTGGTGAGGCTAAGAGGATGGGCAAGAGCCTTGGAGATAGCTCAAGTGATAAAGTACTTGCCACAGCAACAAGAATGAGTCAGTTGCCCAAAACCTGAATTAAAAAGCCAGGTGTGGTGATGTATACTTGTAAGCCCAGTGCTGGGGACCTAGGAGTAGGTGTGTCCCTGGGTCTTGCTAGCCAACCAGCCTAGTCTACTTGGTAACAAAACTCACAACAAACAAAAACCAAAGATGGACACTGTCTGAAGAACAATGCTTGAGATCATCCTCTGGTGTCCATACACATGCTCACGCATACACACAAAAGAGGACAGATGTGACCACATCACCCAGGGCCATAGCCTGCTCTGGCATAAACCTGCCATGTATCCTGGGCTGTCACTTGACGTTTCCAAGCTCCAGTCTCCCAGACAAACAGGTCTTCAAGCACTTTAAACTTGGACTACTTGAAGTACAGGACAGACACAATCTATCACACCTATGCTATAGTTAACCCCCACCCACCCACCCAACAGCTCTTAGTTTTTGTAAAATAAATTTTATAACTCTACATGTTTTGGAAGAAAAATATCTGATAGCCTACCACGTCATTTGTGGACGTTTTCAATGAGCAACTTCTTCAACGTGCTTTGAGTAAGATGCTTGTAATATGAAGTCGAAATCACCACATAATCAGCAGAGATTTCTGATGTTGAGAATAAAACTGAACTTTAAAACTACTGTATTTCTATGAATATCTTTATAAACCCCCACTCCGCTGTGCTCACGTTTCCCCTCCCATCACTGTCTGTCTGTGATAAGCTTTGGAGGGATAAAGTATATTTAACTATTGAGCACTATAGATTATATAGGATACCTAGCATAAAAAAAACTCATAAAAGGAAGAAACTTGTTTCTTTACAAGTCAGAATCACCAGGGGAAAATAAATAAGGAAAGTGGCCCAGAGAGGCCACAGGACAACCGCTTCCACAGAGAATGAGAGGGGCTCTAGACGGCAGGCAGGCAACTCCTTTGCAAGATTGGAATCTAGATCAAGTCACGTTTGCCTTCAGGAAAATAGATAACAGAACCTCGTGGTGCCACCCCATATGGAATCAAAGAAAAGATGAGGCAAGTGACACTGGCTAAATCAGGTCTATACTTCAAAACTGGTTAGTGCTGCCCTCCCCATTTACAAGGAATTCTACACTGTCTAGATGGCATCTCTCTTTCAATTTCCATTGCAGACTAGACTCGGCCATGAGGGAATGTCGTTCTATGGGGTGCATACAATAAAAAGAGAAGGTTTGGAAACCTCCATGGGTAGGCTCGAAACATCATGTGATACAGGATCTGAAACCCAACATAGTTTTTTTTTTTTTCCTTCTTAGTGAAGACATTTTCTGTGGCAAACTAACAAACCTCTTGTAGGGCAGTGTGACAACTATCTTAGGATGTAATTCTGAAATACCTTAGTTACTATTTTGTTATAAAACCTAAGGGTAGATGAGCAATTAATTTTAATAGAAAGAAAAGGAAACTACCAACTAAACTAGCATTGAGTATTTTGCATTTAGAAAGGCTATTCACTAAATGCAATCTGTTCACCCAAGATTGCCCTGCACAAGCAAGCTATTTGCCTTTTACTTCGGTGAGGTAACAGGGAATGAAAAAATCCAGCTCCTCAAAACAGTGAACATGCTGTCTTAGTAGTCACGATGATTCCATGGGGAAAAAATGGTATACATGCCTTACAATCACCTTCTGTGCTGCATGCATGGGGTTACAGAAGAAACTACCAACAACCTAACCAAACAGACCAGTTGCTGGCAATCTGCTGTAGACTCTGCTCGAAACAACATAGTAGCCTTGGATGCACAGCTATCCCTCCAAAGGAGACAAAGAACACAGGGGTTATCATCTAACACATCAGGTAAATACTAAGAGAATCTATGGGACTAAAGGTCTCAGCAGTTTCCTCCCAAGAGATACTAGAGCATGGAGCCAGGCCTGGTTCACTTCCTACCACCAGGCGCTACGGCAGATGCATCAAGAACTCCCTAAGGGATCCTTGGAAAGAAAGCACTAGGTCTTGTGTGTACAGAGCTCCCAGACCAGCCCACACATCTGTCATGTTTACAACACTGAGCAAGTTCCAGAAACATCCTTGCTTCAAACAAAAGACAAGGCAGTTTGATTGTCCTTTGGGCTGTGTGGTTTCCCTAAGAAGAAAAACATCGAACACAGACTCCTACATAAATATATCCCAGATGCCACTTCACCAAGACAGCAAAGTACATCTAGTTACAAACCCCTCCAATCACTAGAGACTCAGCATGGACTGGTTCAACATTGATGGTGACTGGCAAACACAACCTGACCAGGACCTCAGATTTAAGAGGCTCTACTCCTTCCTTGTGTGGCCCTTTAAGTGATTTCTAAAGAACTGACTGATTCCAACAAGTCTTCATTGAGTGCTTACCGTGTTCCTAGCCTTGGACAACAGCCTGGACTAGCTCAGCAGCAGCCACTGTTAAGGGTGATTTCTGAAATAGCTCATTAGCTTCATATTTCTAGTATATATTTATATATTTATTATATTGCCTAGTTTCTTTGTCTTCATTAAAGTCTTTTTTTAAAAAAAAAAAAAGAGTAACAGCAAAAAAAGATCCATTCGGAAATGTAGATTCCTGAGCAAGGGAACTAACAACATCAGGCTACCCTCTCTCTTCTCAGCCTAACCCTCCCCTTCTCCTTCCTCATGCCCGAACTGGTTAAATGTCTACAATGTCTGCTTCAGGATGGCAAACCACAATCATAATACACAATAGGACTTCTATACAGAAAGGCAGTTTGTCCCAGTGTTGTGCCCACTTAGCTTTAAAATGGAGTTTCGTGACCTAGGTGTTCCTCTGTATAGACAGACTTGGGCAAACCCTCTGCACAAGCAACCTGAGCCCTGGAAGCCAAGGAGCTTCTGACAAGGGTGAAGACATTCTGCAGACTCTTGGGCCCTCCCTTTGACTATCAGACTACTGAAACAGTGGTCCCAAGGCATTGTAGTTCCCCAGGATTCTCACACCGGGGTAAGGAGGAAGCTGGGCCCTGGGTGCAGAGCTTGTCTCCCAGGAAGAGACTTTACACAGTGCTGACAACTTGTCAGACCCCATGGCATGAGAGCTGGAGCTGAGATGGTGATGGGTCAACGATGAGGGGACTATACCTTGACCAAGACTGCTTGAGTATCCACCTCTGCCCTCTATTTAAATGCAAACCTCATGTCAGCACCTGAAGATGGACTTTGGGATCACTGGACCTCTTTGTCTGTCCCTCTTCCCAATGTGCCCACAGTAAATAAATCTCTTTTCTCTCTTTTCACCATTGCTTGTCTCTTTAAAAAAATCTGATTTATTTGTTTTATATGTGTATGGGTGTCCTCCTGCATGTATGTATATGTACTAATGTGCCTGGTGCTCATGGAAATCAGAGGGCATTGGAGTTACAAATGGTTGAGTGCTGTGGTGTGGGTGCTGGGAACCTAATCTGGGTCCCCTGTAAGAGCAGCAAGTGCTCTTAATAGCTGAACCATTGCTCTGGCCTCTGTTGCTTATCTCTTTAACTGGCCTCCTGAGGATGGTAAAAGAGACTATATTGTTAGGGCTGCAAGCCCAGGCACTGACTCAACTCTCCAACAAGATCACTCTGGTGTGTCTTTCCCTTGGCTTGGAGAAAGGAGCCAGTGTCCTAAGTCAGCTCGAGCAGCTCTGGCTTCCTCATAGTCTTCTGACTTGTTGCCTCCAGCTGCTTCTAGCTGGCTCCAGCTTCCTCCTGAGAAGTAGTTCCTTTGAAGCTACAAACCACTTTAAGAAAAATGTCATAAAGATATTCCAGTATTTCAATGTTAAGGCCTCAGTGACAATAAAATACAAAGGGAACCCTTTTGTAAATATTGTAGGCTATAATTATTTAGGGGGAGTTATCTCCTAGGTTAGCTTACCTACTGGTTAGACTAGGCTGGCTCACTGGTAGGTGGCAGATGTTGAATAAAACAGGAGTGAATAATAGCTGCCATTTATTTAGTGCTTACCACAGGTAGATCATGTTATGTAATCTCTCAATAACCTCTCTGTCAACATTCTGTCTGTCTGTCTGTGCCTGTTTTGTTCTCACAACAACTTAAGGAGGTTGATTCTCTTTCACTTTTAAGATGAAGAAAAACCAATGCCCAGACAGATCTTAGCTATTCAAGGTCAAACTCAATGTCACCACACTTTAAAAATTCCATGCTTCAAACCACTCCACTGGAGTAGAACTGTGTAAAATACATGGTAAGAAATCAAGAATTGGGAGAATAGCATCAGACATATTTCTTTTATTCCCTTCCACTTTAACTTTTGATTTGCAAAAATATATGTTACATATTACATTAAACTGTAACAAATAGAGATTTTTGTTAGAATCGTACCTGGTAAAGAACAAGCACCCGCTATTTGAATAAATGTAATTGGTTATCCGATATGTGGCTTATTCACTGGTGCTTAATGTTTCAAGTGCTGGCTACATTCCACTAGGATCCTACGTTGGGGGTTTTGAAGTATCAGTGTCATGGGGTGGGAGATGACAGAGGGCCACTCAGTCTAGTTAAAGCTGGCCCTGCCTAGATGGGCAAGCCTCGGCTACTTGACTAAATAGGCAGCAATCTTCAAGCAACAAAGGGCAAATCCTCCAAAGGACACGGGTTTCTCTGATATGCTTCTGGATTGTTTTTTGTTTGGTTGTTTGGTTTGGTATGATTTGATTGTCTTGTTTCTGTTGTGGTGGTAGTTATTATTTTGACAGAGTTTCTTACAATCCAGGCTCCTCACTAATTTAGACTGACCTTGAACTTCTGATCCTGTTGCCTCTACCTCCCTTGGTTCAATGCCCAAACCACAAAATAAATAAATAAATTTGGCAAGGTGGTACATGCCTGTAATCCCAGTACTTGGAAGGCAGAGAAGAAGAACAGGAGTTCAAGGTCATCTTTAGCTACATATCAAGGTTGGGGCCAATGTAGACTCTAAGAGACTTTATTTCAATAAATAAAGTAAAATAAATGAGTGCTGAGATTAAAGGCAAGCGCCACCTGTCTAGCACTCCAACCATTTTTAATCTCACACTGTTAACCCAAAGGAAACCAATTTGCAATTGTCGAAGGACATCACTTCACAGACTGGCTTTGAGACATTTCTCCCAGCTCCATTCTCTATCCTTCCAACTGAGAATGTTTGTGGATGAATGCATTCCTGCCCAGCTTCTCCCAGAAGCCGAACATATTTCTCTCCTTGGTAATAACACTCTCCTCCATGATCAATCATGTGAATTCTAGAATCAAAAGAAGCCAGGTCACACAAAGGTAATTATGAAAGGAGAGGAGGGGGGCAGCCTTGTTACTCAGCCCATCAAGTACGGTCATCACTGGTTTGCACAGCCGTCTAGTGAGATGGGCAGTCCTGGTCTTGTGTCACCAAGGAGAAGATTGATTGGTTGGTTGGTTGTTGATTTTTAGGTAACGGACAAATGCAGGTTGAAAAACACCAATTTTGCTAGGATGACCCACAATGAGAATCTTTATCTCCCAAACATCGTGTTAAGCTCAGGGCAGCTGGGAATCAAATTTATTTCAATATTTAACCATTATTAGTGTAATCAGGGGAAGCTTTTAGAAATAAGCTTCTTTCTAACTTTAAGAATATAGGGCAAAAGTGTCTATAATTCCTTAATTGTGGTAGATTGAAAGCAGTTCCCATGTCAAAGATTCACCAACAGTAGGTGTTTGTGGATCACTCCTTGTGCATGGTGGGAAATACCAAGTGGAGACACATTCATCCTGTCCTCACATGTAGGAGCTTTTGAAGAAAAACATCCTGCAGACAGCAGTTGCTGTGGTCCCTTGGAGGGAAGTGCACCTCGGCTACTCTCTCTCACTGTTGGGCAGGAACCAGAAGGGCAATAGCTGAAGGGTCTCAGGCACTGGGGCTCTGGGTAGATGAGGCTTAATGGCAAAAGACATCCTGGGCCATCTCTTTCAAGCACTCCCTTTATGCTAATTAGCTTTGATAACTTTCTATGATACAGTGATTAAACAGAAAAACACTTCAAGTGATAGCGCAAGTGTGCTTTGTAATGAATGATCGATGAATAAATGAACAAATGAACAGGAATGAACGAAGAGGTTGAATGAAATGGAACAGCAGAGGCAATTTTCTCCAGAGAACTGTGGGATAATGAAGGATCACTACGGGATTAAATGACTCAGTTAAACCTTAAGTTGAGAGTGGAAGTGAGCCTTTAGCAGTAGGATGGAAAGAGGAAAAAAGGACATTGAGGCCGTATAGTGCACAAGAACCAGAAAAAAAGCAACAAAAAGCCTTTGGGAAAACTACAGACTAGCCACCCAGCTAATGGAGAGTTTTAAAGTCAGAATTGGAGGTGTTAGAAGATAACACAATTGGTAAAATTGGTAAAAAACACACGAGCATAAGAACCTGAATTTGATGCCCAGAACTCATGTAGAAAGGCCAGGCATCAGGCATGGTGGTACACACCTATAATCCCAAGATCAGGGAGGCAGAGACAGACGGATACCTGGGACTTGCTGGCCACCCCTCCCAGCCTTACTCAGAGAACCCTAGGCCAGTAAGAAAGCCATCTGAAAAATCAAAGTGGGTGTTACCTGAGCTAGAACAACACAAGCTGGTCCCTGACTTCTAATACATGTACACACACATAAACACACACGAGCAAAAATGAAGATTGGAAAGGAATTTTGGGGTCAAACCAGAGAAAACTAAAGGAGAGATGGGAACATGAGTTCCCTCCTAGAAAAATCCTGAAATATGTATAAAGCATGAGAGCTGACTATTTGGACCCACAGCCCAACGAAAGAGCCACCAGAGGCAGCAGAACACCCTATGTTCTTCTCTCTCCTTTCCAACTACAGTGTCTTTGTGACAGGAGGTACCAGGGAGCATTCATTTCTGCCACAAGTGTCCTCCACCTGAATAACTGACTTCATAAGAGCATTAAAGAGGTCACATAGAATATAGAAATACACTTTACAGTTGTTTAAATGTCCTTCAATGTGAATCTCATGGGGTTTTCTTCGCTTTCTCACTCAGACTGTGTTTGCCCTTGGCCTGACCCTGGAGCTGCCTCCTCAACAACTCACTCTACACTTCCCTCTGGCCTCATACCTCCGAGCTTTTCACTCCAATGAAGCTGGACTGGAAGGGTGGCCTCCACACCGCTAGCTAAGGCCCTGTGACTTCAGAGGCTAACTCAGTTCCCTGTGTCTCTTCTGTGTATAAGAGCTATCTTTGAAAAATGACTTCAAGGTGACAAAAGCATTACTATTTAAATTCAATTCTATGCTTATCTTTAAAGTACATATCAAATCTTAAAAATTCTGATCTGTGCATGCAGCTATCTCAAAGTGGGCAATGATGTTTAAGTGGCCAGCTTGTTCCAAAGCAACTGTCTTCCTGTAAGCAGCAAGGATTGCCCACTCCCTTTGCAAGGCTTGGTCCACAGCACTCAGTTCTTTGTATGGAGAGCACAGCAAGGCAGGATTTAAAACTCACTACCCTCATAGCCAACATGGTGGTTAATGGAAACATGAATGTCCTAGAACACGCTGGGTGTCCTGTGGATCCATTGACCTGAAAAAGCCTCTTGGCCAAATTGCTTTTTCTAAACATCAAAATAACATAAGTTATCCTAAGCCCATCCTCACCTGTTCTCATCCTTTCTGTTTTTCTAAGGTCTTTGCTATAGCAGGTCACCTTCTGGGTGACTCTAGACCCACCTGCCACTCCTTTTCTATCCTGGGCTGTTCCAAACAAAATCAGGAAGTCTCGGGCAAGAAGCAGATGGTAAGGGAGAGAAAGTCTGCAAAGGACATCTCGGTGTTACATAATACTGGGCATGAGACCTGCTAGCATCAGCCTTGGAGATAACTGCTGGCCCATCACTACACAGTAAACCAGTACCCTAAACAGTCATAAAGGAAAATTCTGCATTGTTCTTTGATAATTAGCATATAATCATGTAAGGAAATACACTAACATTTTAGTAACTAACAGGTTGGAGAAGATTCAACCTATTATTTTTAATGTGTGTGTGCATATGTGTGCATGATGCATATGTGTGTGTATGATATGAATTCACCTTCCTGTATTTGCATGTGTGTAAGTGTGTACATGTCACAACACGCATGTGGAGGTCAGAGGACTGGGTGTTGGTCATTGCCTTCCACCTTGTTTGAGAGGGTCTCTTTGTCATTCTCTGCCACATACACAGACTAGCTGGCACACAAGGCTCCAGAGACTCCCCTGCCTCTCCTTCCCCTTTGTTGTCGGAACACTGGGGTTACAGATGTGTCCTCCCACACTCAGCTTTACTCAGGCCCTGGGAATGCAAACGCGGGTCCCCAGGCTTGCACAGCAAGCTCTTTACCCACTGAGCCATCCCCAGCTGATGGAAAAGAGTCTTTAAGATATTTACCGTTGATTTACTCAGTAACTGCTCATGGAACAGCAAATACCTTCTAAGCCTTGAGCCAGGCCCCATGGGACAAGAAATGTATAAGTCACTAGTACAGCTCAGCTCCCTGTTCTTCCCACTTCCATGTAAGAAATACTGGATTGTGGCTGAAAAGGTCAGAGAGCGTGTTTGGGACGAGAACAATGTAACGCGCTTCTGGGCAGGACTATGGGATAGCCTGACACCTGACTCTTTCTTTCTTGAGTGCAGTGGTCCTATAGGACCAAGTTTGATCAAGCCTGTCTCAGTTCAGGGCCAGAGTGACTACAGTGAGCCTGGCCTTTCTACTCAGCAAGCCCAGGAAAGAAACTGTTGGGCATGGACATGTGGAGCACTCCTTACTACAACAAAATCTGTAACACATCGCTATTTAAAAATGGGTGAAAAGAAACCCACAAAAGTCTATTGGTCCTATTTGTTCTCTAAATCAGGCAACACAGAAATGTGGACGTTATTTCAAACTTGATGCACAGCTGGGTATGAACAGCACCTAGAAGAAGGTACAGCAGGATAGTCAAGAAGAAACGAGAACGGAATGACCTCCCCACATTGGTCAAGCCTCAGCAGCCATGGAGAATCCAACTCAAGAGTTCAGTCTGGAAAAAAAGGCTACCTCTGACCCAGCCCAGCCACTTAGGGAATAGAGAACACCCTAAAGAAAAAGACAATCAAGTAGAGGCGGCATGCACTTCCTCAGAGGCTCTTCCCTTATCTCGGTCACTTACAATTAAGCCTGCATTTCTCTGTCTCCTATAAGCTCTCTGAGGGTGATTCATGACTGTGTCTCTACCCATCACTCATCCCTTGGCACCTCTCACAGACCTGTATCTATTAAGTGCCCAAGAACATCTGCTGGATGAACAAGTTAGCACCGAGAAAAGCATTGGAGCCTAAGGTCAACTATGCCAGCCGAGAGCTAGACCCACTTCTGCATACCCCCAGGGGAAAGAGACTCCTTGTGGAAAAAAAAAAAAAGCCAATGAAACGCAACATTTCATTATGAGTTATTGCAGCACATGATTAAAAATCACAATAAAACCTAATACTACACTGTGGCTATCTTTGTTCTTGGACATGCAATTACATGTGCAGGCAACTGTTTTCTTATGTGGAAAATTGTATGTGAGCTTTTTTTCTATTAAAAAAGCCACACCCTTGGTTCTATTGCATTATTACATTCTCTGTTATTCCATCATGTGGTTTTTCTTCTTGCTGCAACCCAGGACACACCCTGAATTACTGCTGACAGAAAGATCACTTGTCAAAATACCTCCATCCTACCACTATTTCAGTAATCTTGTCTCTCCAAAGCCTTTGTTTCAGCAAGAATGGCGTGGCTGCTCCACTTCTAATGATTTTCCAAACCTTCAGTAGAACTAACACTGGTGTCACTCCTGGTTTTAAAGTCACCTTTCAAAGCAAAACTACTCTAGACCTGAATGACAAATGTCTCAAGTTTTTTAACTTTATCTTAAAAGGGATTTGAGGGGAAAACTAAAAAGCATCCACTATGGTCCTTGATGCTGTCATGGAGCAAGAGATCCTGGGAGTCTATGGCCCTCAGCAATCTCACTTCCTATGAGGAAAACCTGGGTTCAGCCCTGTGTGGGATGGATGCTGGTTTCTCGGAGAGTATGCCAGTGCAGAGGTGTGTGTCCTGGTCCAGCTGAAGGTGAGGTTTCCATGCACTCTGTCAAATATCTCTGATCTGGTTAGGTTGATCACAACAGAACTAGTCTTGGAAAGAGATAAACAGGCCAGAGTTTTTGGGAAAGAACCAAAGCCTACAGATAAAATGCAGGAGAGTCTAATGGTTCATGTCTGTAGAAGAGGAAACTTAAGTAAAGCTGCCTTCTCCATGCTTTTTCTGCTCCTGCCCAACAACCCTCTCTGCCGCCTCCCAGCGACTTAGTGCCGCCCACCCTGCTCTTTATATGACAAATACTATTACAATAAAAGGGTGGGAGAGAAATGGTACTTACTATCTCCTAAGACAGTCACTGTACTTGGCCAGTGCCCTAATGAGCACTTCACAATGATCAACCTTCCTACAATATCATTAGATGACATCCCTAGTGTGGACAAAAACCTGCCTCATATCCAAGCTCACATTCAGGTACAGCTGTTTGTGTACTGACAACATCACAATTCCCACCATCCAGTGGAACTGATACATTCCAATGTAAGCTGCCCCCAGTGACCTCTCCAAAAGAAAAGGATGAAGTCATTTGCAATTTGTTGGTGGAACAAGACATTCAAATGAAGTCTCTAAGGTAGGACAGATTTTCTCTGCTTGGTTGGGCAGCCCCCACTCCTTCACAAATGGGAATGCTGTGGAAGCAGAAACCACCCAAGCAGCCCTGTGTCAGCACCCAGAGACACCCAGGCAGTTACCCAGATCATCGGGGTTACCTGAATCTGTCACGCGTCCCTTTCACCCCCTTCTGCGTGATGACATCAAGTGGAAACCATATGCATTTAGGAGGCAAGAGGCTGACAAGCAGGAAGCGCGATTGGGACCCAGCTTTGTTCAGCCTGCAGTGAAATACATGCAGTAAGGGTTAGATACACGCGGCACAGACAAAAATCCAAGCACCCTCTAAGGCCACTGAGACAGGAGTGGGTGTCCCGGGAGGGTGAGACTGAGGGGTGGAATGCTGTCAGGGCAAGGAGGGGGCATCAGGACTCTCCCCAGTAAATAACCACCTCCCAGCTCCTCTGCAGTCTCCCCCGCCCCCAAGTTCTCCCGCGGTAAAGCGGTTACCAGCAACAGTAATTCCTCAGAAAGATAGGAGTCAGGATGGAGAATACCATCATCTTGGGGCAAAGATATGCTAGCAAAATACACTAGTTAAACCCACGCGGCTGGCAATGCGGGGCGCATAGTCACACGCCCAGACACACACACCAGGGCTGCATCTGCAAGCATCCTTTCTTCGCCCTGGCCACCACCTCATCAAGTCACTGTCACTGTTTTGTCAATTACCCTACTGTTTCCAAATCTGTGTAGCGCTCCCCCCAACACACTCCCAGGGTAGGCGGGATCCCGGACCAACGCTGTCCAAGCAGCTCCCTACAAGTCCAGCTGGCTTTGTCCTGCCGCTGTCCTTCCAGGAGCAAGAGCCCCGGGCCCATGGGTCCGCACAAAAGACCCCTGGAATCTGGCCCTCCACTCAGCCCCCTTTTTCCAAGAATGGCTCGGGGGCAACTTCTAGCAGGGCTTCGGGGAGTGGGAAAGCAGGACAGGACTGAAGTGGACGACCTGGGGCTTGGAAAGGCTGGGGGGCACAGCATGGACGCGCGCGCTCGCACCTCAAGGGCGCGCGCAGCGCATGCACAAGGCAGGCTCCCAGGACCAGAGCTCCAGGGGGCATCCCAGGACTCAGCGAAACCAGAGGCAGCTGCCACGGCCCCATCGCGCTCCCAACTCAAGCAATGCCCGAGAGAAACGCAACTCCCGGGACCACGTCCCCGGGAGACTCCACTCCAGCTCCACACTCCTTTACCCAAACAGGCCACCCCAATCACAGTCCAAGAGGTACTCCCAAATGTATCCCAGGTTACCGTTTCCCTTCCCCGCTTTCCCTAGGAGCAGGTATCCCCGCGTGCCCCTTCTGCACCCGGGACCTGGGAGCATACAGAGCCGGAAAACAAACCGAAACTCACTGACCTCTCTCGGCCGCGGGCTCGGGCTCTGCTATGCTGGCGGTGGCCGCAGCACCCTGGGCAGCATCCCGGGGGTCCGCGCTGCCCGCCGCGCTCTGCCAGATGCGCGCGGAGGGCCGGATGCCGCCTGCTCCTGCCGCCGCGGGTTGTGGGGCGGCGCGGGCAGAGTGGCGGCGGCGCCTCCCGCAGCCCAGCTCCCAGCCCGTCCTTCCCTTCGCTTCAGGCGGCGCCTTCCACCTGCCCCGCCGCCCTCCGCGTCCCAGATCGGACACCCTCCGCCGGGCGTTGGGCACCGAGCGGGAGCTTTTTGTGTCACCCCAAAGACCCGAGCGCTGAAGGGGGCGGGAGGCTGAGCTCTGCTCCACGGCACCGCCCCTCCCAGGCGGCTCCACCCCCTCCCGCACCCCACCCGGCAGCCTGGCCGGCACGGCACGTCCGTGTCTGTCTGTCTGTCTGTCCCCAGTCGCCAACCTCCTGGGTGTAGGGGGAAACAGGGACGCGCCCTTGACCCACCGTAGGCCATCAGCACCTGGACGTCTTGCTTTCCCCGCGCGGAAGCGGGACCTGAGTGGGATCAGGTGTGACCTGGAGCCCGAGCGCCCGCAGGCTAGAGCAGCTGGCCTGGCGGCGGTGGTGACCCAGCTGCGGCTCAGGACTCAGTACCACGGGGAGGAGGGAGGAGTCTAGACTGTTGCCTTTCCCGCGGGTTCTTTTTGGCTGCCCCAAAAGTTCACTAGCCCAACCAGGGCAGGAATCTGTCAGCGTGGAAGGGGCTATGCACTCGAGGAGGCCCACAGGGACACCTCACAGCTGGACCTCGAGTGAACAAAGCAGGCAGAATAGGGAAACAGGTGCGAGGGGTTATAAGGAAGCCTAGGGGGGCACCAAGCTCACCTGATTGCCCATGTTGAAGCCCAACTTCAGGCTCAGTGGTAAGGTGCTTGCCTAGCATGCACGAGGGCTCAGGCTTATCCCCAGGACCCCCAAACCAAAATGAAGCCTAACTCCTTCCTACCTTAGGGGCATGATCTGAATGTCATGTAATCCCAGAAAATCTAAAGGGCTCCTCCTGCTTCTTTGCTTAGCATATAGTGGCAAAATGGGGGAGGAAAGTGTCTGGGACACCACGCCTGAGTTCTGGCGCCTTTCGGGATCCATTCCATCAAGAAAAGTCCTGAGAAAAGTCCTGTGTCTCCATCTCCACGGTTCAGCTGAAGGATCCCTCTGTTGATGCACAGAACAGATGGCCTTTCCTAGGCTGCAGGTACTGAGAGCCTGGATGGGTCCAATGCTTCTTCCTGTACAACAGTGGTTCTCAGCCTTCCTCACGCTGTGACCCTTTAATACAGTGCCTCACGTTGTGGTGACCCCCAACCATAAAATTATTTTCATTGCTACTTTGTAATTTGCTACTGTTATGAGTTGTAATGTAAATATCTGTGTTTTCTGATTGTCTTAGGCAACCCCTGTGAAAGGGTCCTTGGACCTCCAGGGTTTTTGGTCCACAGGTTAAAAACCGCTGCTGTACTGGAAGCCCTGAGAGCCACGATGGTTCTGTGTGACCTAAGGAAACAGTGTCAGCAGCTGCTCCTTCTTGCTTTGCCCCACACTTACAACTTGTGGATGGTGTTCCAAACAGACTGTTAAGTACACTGGGAAAAATCTGCATCCAAGAAACTGATAAAGTTTGTAGGGTATGTGCAGTCTCTGGGATCTCAGTAAGAGTACCGCTTTCTCCAGTCACCAGGCTGGGTTGCCCCACTGTTCCCCTTTTAACCTCTATAGCAGCCCACAGAGGCGTCATACTCATGTCATGTCTTAGGAACCTAAGCTTACTTTGTATGAACATCTTAAACTTTAATGCAGAAGAAAAAAAAATTCTAGCCAGGTGGTGATGTTGGCGCATGACTTTAATCTCAGCACTAGGGACACAGAGGCAAACTGTGAGTTTGAGGCCAGCCTGCTCTACAGAGGAAATTCTAGGATAGCCAGAGCTACACAGAGAAACCCTGTCTTGAAAAACCAAACTAAGAAAAAAAAAGAAAAGAAAAGAAAAAAGTCTTTCGGAGACGGTCTTACACAAGTAGAATTTACTGTGCAGCATAGACGAGCCTTTGACATCCCTGCTGCCTCACCTTCCCAGTGCTGGATTTACGGGTGTGAACCACTATGGCTTACTTGAAAAGCTAATTTTTAGTCCTATTGTGTTTATGGGGGCACGCACCTGCCCCAGTACAGGTGTGGAGGACAGTTTGCACTTTCAGGAGTCAGGTCCCTTCTTCCTCAGGAGACTGAGCTAGGGCCAGGAATTGTTAGTCACGGAGGCAAGTGGCTCTGGGAAAAAAACAAAACAGTGATGAGAAGCTAAGCAAGGATTTAACAACTCAGATGTTGGTCAGGGGCTTGGAATAAAGGTGATTCATAACACCCAACATTTTACCAGTAGAGCTCAACCCAGAAATATTATTATGCATGGGTGCCTCACAAGATTGCTTTTAGGAAAGTAATTTCAGGAATCAGTAATTATTCTAAAATGTTTCAATGTCCCCCCCCCCCCCACAATTGCTTTCTAGACAATTCTTTGGAGTGGGAAATGCAAGGATTCGGCACGTGCAAGGTAAACACCTCCAACTTTATTCATTTCCACTGACCGGGATTTTAATTCACAGAGCATCATGGGTGTTCTGCCTTCTGTCCAGTCTTGTAAAGCTGTCACACCGAGAAGGTTAATTAACTGGGGCAGCCTGCAATGGGACAGTTCCTAGGACACACTGGAGGCGTGAATCTGGACAGGCAGCTATGGTCCAAGTCAAGGGAAGAACAGGCAGAACATGTTGTAACAAATTCATCTGTGAAACAGCCAGGAACAGGGCAGCTGAGACCAGTCCGGGTTCAGAGCTGCAAGCCGGCCACAGCCTGCCGGGGAAGCCGCTGTGGCTCTCACAACCCACTGCGCATGTGTGAGAGAGAGACTAAGTGGGCACCTGAGGGCTGGAAGAGCCAGGGTAAGAGGAGCGTGCACAGACCTGGAGACAAGATAAAGACCCAAATATCGGGTCTAGGGAGGTTGGTTGGTAAAATGTTCCCTGTGCAGACATAAGGACCTGTGTTTTATCTCCCAAAATCCACATAAAAAGCCCAGTGTGGTGGTGTGCAGTCTAATCCTTTGTAATCCTAACACTAGGGAGGTGGAGACAGGCATATCCCCAGGCCTAGCTGGGTAGCCAGGCTAACTGAATCAATGAGCTTGTCAATCAGCCAATGAAGAGACATTTCTAAAAATCAAGGTGGATGGCACCCGAGGTTAACCTCTGGCCTCTGTACACATATATGCACTTGCACACACATGATTCAAATATTGATGAGTTCAAACAGCCAATAGTCATAAAGTATGGACTATGTTCCAGGAAGGTTAGGATGAGAGGTGAGGGTGGGGTGGGGAACCACACATCTAATTTCCTGCAGTCACAGAACTCAGTTTCTAATAAAAGAAACAGATATTCCACAATAAAGTGAATTGTGTGAGCGACAATGAAGAGGGTGAGGGAGAACAAGGCAGGAGGGGAGTTGATGAAGTCTGCATGCTGGGGACACACTAAGCAGATGACTCAGAAGCTACTTTGAAACTGGGATCTAAAGACCATGGGAGAGCACACAATATCAAGCAAAGAGGAAGAACTATTCTGAGTAGAGAGAAGGTATGCACATGGCCAGAAGGGCAGTGGGTCTCACTGATGGATACTTCAACCTAAGGTTGAAGTAAAGGACAGGGCTTAAGTTCTTTTTTTTTTGTTTTTTTTTTTTTAATAATTTCTTTATTTTTTTATTTTATGTGTGTTGGTGTTTTGCCTACATGTAGGTCTGTGTGAGGGTGCCGGGTAAACTAGAACCTGAATTCTGGACAGTTGTGAGCTGCCATGGGGATGCTGGGAATTGAACCCAGGTCCTTTGGAAGCAGCCAGTGCTCTTAACCTCTGAGCCATCTCTCCAGCCCAGGGGCTTAAGTTCTTATCTTTGTACCTGCAGCCAGCGTGGAGCAGAGATACTCAATAAATGTTTATTGAGCAGAGTTCTTAAATTCTGAGAACCTAGGGTGGAGCTAAGATCAACTTGATGCCAGGCAGAGCCTCTACCAGGATGACACTTGCATAAAAGAATGTGATGATCTTGTAGATGACTTTTGTGATTCCCTTCCTGGTCTTTGAGGGCAAGGATCATCTTTCAACTTACACCATCAGCAACGAATGCAACAAGGAGGGATGGTGACAGCAGCGAGTCAAGAAGGAAGAAAGAGGAACTCAGGTGAGGAACAGGCCAGCTCTGCTCTGTGCTCTCGCTCCTGAAGGCCAAATGCAGCCCACTGATGAGGGTGAGCTTCTTGTTCTCCCCCTGCCTTTGTCTGGCATCCTAAATCCTAAAGAGAACCCACATGTAAATGACTAAGATGCCAACTGCCAAGTCATCTTCCTTCAGATTTATAGAACCCAGAGCAACTGGTGACCTTTAGAAACCATCAGAATGTGCAACATCCCTCCTCATTCTTTAATTCTGCGCTATAGCTAACATGAAACATGAACATTGCTCTGACACTTGGTTTGTATTTGTTTTTACCAGCATCAGGGGTTAAATCCAGAGCTTCACGCATGGCATGCAAGCAGTCTACCGCTAAGCTATGTCCCAAACCTGTTCTACTCTTTAGCTTAGGGAGAAGTAACATGCTTCTAATCAGCCCCAGGAGGTCAAGATCAGTCATTAGAGAAAAGGATAAAAAGGGAGCCGCAGGTCCTGGATGGCAGGACCGCACCCTGTATGACAAGATTGCTTAGTATGCTACTTTCCTGATCGCCATCCTACATTCATCCATTCCTTCTCTAAAAGTCCTTTGTACCACTGAGTCCTCAGGGTGAGATTCTGAGGTAACATCATCCCACCTTCTCAGATGTCAACCCTTGAAGTATACTCATTTCCTTCCTGCAAACACTGTCTCCTGAGGACTGACTGAGGACTGATGTCCAGGTGCTGAGCATGTGGGCATGGGAACTGTATCAAACATGTTTGAATTTATCTGTTAAAAAGTGGATCTTGAAACCAGGTCATCTAAATCACAAAATCATATTTATGATTGTGGGCTGTGTGCCACAGTGTGTATGGAAGTCAGAGGACAACTTGTAGAAGTCAGTTTTCTTCTTCCACCACATGGGTCCTGGGGTCAAACTCTGGTTATCACTCTTGGTGACAAGCTTCCTTACCCACTGAGGCATCTCACCAGCCAACCCAATCAATTTAATAAACTGGAAGACATTCTACAGTTTAAACAAGTGTGTTTTAAAATCTGTCTGTAAAAAAAATGACAGTTAAATTACAACCAAGTTGTTTGAAAACATCAAAGTAGAAAGCTACATCTAGACAGCTTTCACAGGCTGTCAGTGCCAAAACAAAGAGGCATCCTCAGAAAACATGCTAGCCTCCTCCCTAACCCGTCTACAATTTACATTCTCTAATGTAGTGCTAGTTACCATAAAGTATCTATACTCTAAAAAGTATCTGAAGACTCTTAGGGTATGAGTCGCCTAAGATTATTTGCTAAAAATGAATGCTAAGTGGAGTGTACATTTCAAAACTGGTTGTTACTTGGGCCTCTGTTTAAGCCAGTCCCAGCAGACCTATTATTCTGGCAAGGGATTCGGAAGGAGAAAGATTCTGTACTTGATATATTGTCTTACTTATGTAGACCCAGTGCTACCTCAGGCAATGGCATCTCATCTGTGGGAAAAAAAAGATAACTAAAGCATTTTGAGGATCTCAAAAGATTTTCATGGAAACTGTGTCTAGGATTGTTTTCTAAAAGCAGTAATGGGTTGAATGAAACATCTTTGTTATGCACAAAACATATTCTAAAGCCAAGTTGACATGGCCATGAGCAAATCCTTAGTTTGGGTTCTGACCATAAGCAATCATCAGTATGGCCATTATGGTTTCCTGGCTGAATGTCCAAATCCTCTGGATACCCTCTACAGCAGCAGGCATCAACTATTTTCTTACTATGTTCATATGATATGGGACTGAATAAGATCCTCATTTCCAGCAGTAAATTGGCATCTTTGATACAGGTATAGTAGAGGGATGTCATCATAAATTATGTTCCTTCCATTCTCAATGCTGAATGGGTTGGCATGTCCTTGTGTGGTAGAAATGTGTAGCTTCTGTCTCATCCCATTGTCCCTCATCCCCATTGTCTGTCCTAGCCTCCCTCTCTCCAGACGTCCCCCACCTTCCGCTCACCCGTGGAGTGACTACTGTCTTCCCCGTCTTTCCTCCTATCATCTGCCAGCCTGCCGGCATCCACACGCTCTTCATTGAACACCAATCCTGCTGCTCTAGCAGTCAGCAAAACAGTCCTGCTCCGAGATGAAAGAGAAGAACAAAAGAACCAAGACGGCCTGTTGTTGGACTTGAGGGTCACAACCTAGGCCCCAAATCAGGTCCGGCCACTCACCTGTCCCCCATAAGTCAATTGAAAGAGGAGTGCAGGAAAAGGAGAGGCATCCAATGTGACACACTGGGAAGAGGGACAAGGAGATGCAGCCTCCCCCACTCCCCACCTCAGGCACAGCCTCCTGGTCCTGAAGTGACAGTGAAGTGTAAATAGAAGACCAAGGATGTGCACATCTAAGCAGTCCCGCTCCCGCCCACCATTGACCCATCCTGTCTGTGCTCCAGACTCGTTCCCTAAGGCAGTCTGACAGGCTGTTAGAACTGTGTGAAATCTCTTTCCAGGAGACAAGCTCCCTCTCTGGCTGGCACCTTTTCCTTCTCACAGCATGAGATTGCTAAGGAAATTTTCATTTCTTTGGTGTCCACTGTTTCTATAGTCTGATAGTCAGATTGAGAAACATAGTGTCCCTTGGGAATATCTTCATCTGCCAAGCTGGTTACAGTTCCACTTCTATTTTTCAAAACTCCAGTTTGAATCTACCAACTTGCTTGGTCTCAGATGCTAACTAAACTCCCCACAGCCCCCCACTCCCCCACCCACCCACCCCACCCCCATCTTCTATAGTCTGTACCTTGCCTAAGTAAGCCTGGACCCTGTCCCTGCTCCAGGCCCAGAGCAGGTTTCAGACAACTCCTCCCCATCCTCTCTGCCTTTAGCTCTACCTCCCTCATCATTCAAATCCAACTGAATCAAAATGTCTGTTTCTCTTGCACCCAGTCTAGAGGACTAGTCAGAGTGCCCTCTAGTGGTGAGGAGGAGAAGTGACTCCCTCTGAAAGAAGTGGGGAGGCGGCATCCCTCCTCCCCCCAATCCCCCAGGTCAGGCAGGTTGCAGGTCATGTCAGGACAATGCCCACTGGGAATTCCCACATGCTTTCTCTCCTTTTGCTGATTAAATGCCTTTCCTCTGCTGTTAATTTCTTCCCTTCTCAGCAGGTGGAGGGAGCTGGGAGAGGAGACAGTCAAGACTACTCACTGGGTTCTCAACCCTTTCCCTTCTGTCTCCAGAAATCTTTAATAACACTTGTGTTTAGTGTGTTCACATACTGTTTTTGCTCATTTGTTTGGTCTGATTTGTTTTTCTGAGATGGGGTCTCACGTAGATCAGTGTCTCAGTCAATGTTCTATTGCTGTGAAAAGACATCATGACCAGGGCAACTTATAACAGAAAGCATTTAATTGGGGGGGTTGCTTACAGTTTCAGAGGGTGAGTTCATGACCATCATGGTGGAGAGCATGGTGACAGGCAGGCAGGCAGGCACTGGAACAGTAGTTGAGAGCTCACATTTTATCTGCAATCAGGAAGCAGAGAGAAAGTGAGATTGGGCCTGGCTTGGGCTTTTGAAACCTCAAAGCCCACTTGCATTGACACACCTCCTCCAACAAGGTGACATCTCCTAATCCATCCTAAACAATCCACCAACTGGAAACCAAACATTCAAACATACCAGCCTATGGGGCCGCTCTCATTTAACCACCAACACCCAGACTAGCTTGAAATTCATTGTCCCTGAGGATAAGCACTTTCCTCCACCTCCCAAGAGCAGGAATCACAAGCATGTACTACCATGTCTGACTTTCATTTGTTATTTTTAAGGACACAAATAACTTGGCTACAGGACCAGGAGACAAGACACCACCCACATGAAGTGAAACATCCCACATGAGTGAGCTCCCGGCTCCTCTTCTGGTGAACGTGTATTGATTCTGAGTCTGATTTGTTGCTAGCCATCCCCTGCAGTATCTCCATGCATGCCAGAACCCAAGAGGCAAAGGGATGCCCCCCACTTTGCAGATGAGGTGGCTAATGCCTGGAGGACTTGGGCAAATTCACAAGGTGTCGTGATAGTGAACATGCAGTTGCCCCAGCTCAGCCAAACATGAAACACCTCCCTTAATCAGTGCATGGAGTTCAGGCAATTCTGTGTGGTGGCCTGATAGGCACCACAGTCCCTTACAAGCCCCTCCTACTTCAGCTGAAGGGTGGAGTGTGACTGACACTGTGGCTCCTCCTACTGCAGGGCTCTAACAGTTCACGTGAATTGACTCTCAATGTTTCTTTGTCCCTTTCCTTATGCAGCTACTTGACTTCCATTTGCATCTGGGCAGGGCACAAAGAGAAGATACTTGCAAGATTTCCAAAGGCATTTACTCTTCTGCCAATGTCGAGCTTTTCCATCCAGCTTCATTTTGTCTGCCTTGGATGCTCTTTTTCTTCAAGTCTGCCCTTCCTGTGTTCTGCTTTACATTGGAGCTGTCAGTCTACACCTCTACAGCATGGGAAGATCCCTACAGACTGGCACTGTACCTCATTCCACCCACCCACACACACACACTCCATGGCTTCGTGCAGAAGGAAGTACACAGACTCTGCACACAGGCTCTGCACACGGGCTCTGCACACGGGCTCTGCACACAGGCTCTGCACACAGGCTCTGCACACAGACTCTGCACACAGGCTCTGCACACAGGCTCTGCACACAGGCTCTGCACACAGACTCTGCACACAGACTGCACTCAACACATGCATGTGTAGAGACGCCCCGCTGGGGATTTCTATTTGCCCTTCTGGGGACACACTTCCTCCAGCCCTGCTCAGAGAATTGTCTCTGAAATGTTTCTTCACAAATCTGTTACCCCCCAGTTACAGCAGGTCAGCCAGAGTGGGATTTAGAGTTGTTTCCAAACCCATTTAAAGTGCAAAGGCTGGAGAAGGGAATGAACACGAGCGAGACAGAGTTGTGACTGACATGAGGATCCTTGCTCTGGCTTTGTAGGAAAACAGGGGTCCCAGCAGCAACTCTTTTCTTAAAACTCTCTTATTACATTTATTTATCAAAGGGTGGAGCACGTGTATGCCACAACACATGTGTGGAGACCAAAGGACAATTTACAGGAGTTGGTTCTCTCCAACATGTGGGTCTCAGGATTGAACTCAGGTCTCTGGGCTTAGTTGCAGATTGTCTTAGTTAGGGTTGCTATTGCTGTGAAGAGACATCTTGACCACAGAAACTCTTATAAAGGAAAACATTTAATTGGAGTGGCCTGCTTACAGTTCAGAGGTTTAGTCCATTATCATCATGGTGGGATGTGGTGGTGTGCAGGCAGGCATGGTGCTGGGGAAGGAGCTGCTGCATCTTGATCTGCAGGCAACAGGAAGTGGACTGTGACACTGGGAGCAGCTTGAGCAAAGGAGAATTAAAAGCCCGCCCCACAGAGACACACTTCCTCCAATAAGACCACACCTACCCCAACAAAGCCACACCTCCTATTAGTGCCAATCCCTTTGGGGGTCATTTTCTTTCAAAACACCACACAGGTGCTTTTACCCACTGAACCATCTTACCTGCCATCAGTATTCAATTCCCAGCCAAGGGGTCCTTACTCTGCCTTTTGGGCTGGTTATTGTCCCTCAAAACTCACATGTTGAAACCCTTAGAATGTGGACTTATTTAGAGATAATAGTCTCTATACTGCCGAGATCAAATGGAGTCATGAGGGGATTTCTGAACCAGATTGATGATTTAAGCAAAGGAAAGGAAAACTGGACACAGATGATTAAGGAGGGAAGATAATGTAGAGACACAAGGAGTAGACAGACATCTGCAAGCCAAGGAGAGGGAACTGGAACACAGCCTTCTCATAGCCCCAGAAGGACCAACACCGCAGAGTCCTTGACCTTAGACTTCTAATCTCCAGAAATACATTTTCTGTATGAGCCACCCAGTGTGTGACACTGATTAAGGCAGCCCTGGCAGACTCATCCACTCAGAACTCTTATAAAAGAAGAGAAGTGGATCCCACAGCCCACACGGACTTATTATATCTGGGCTATTTATTTCCTGTGTTTACCTACATGGGTGGACTAACATAGGAAATGGTGCATTTATCCAATAGAGATGAACCATTCACTGTTTGTGTCAGTAATGAGATAATGCTTGATGCAATAATATGAATAAATTCATTAAGTACTAGGCACTCTGTAAGCATTGTCTTGATCCCCCTGCCACCCAGTTCATGGGTGTAGAAACTGAGGCACAGAGGTATTTGTGGAAATTTCCCAGGATACACTATTTCTAATCATACTGAGGTCTCAACAGGAACCCATTGGCCATTAGTTTTGTCCTTCTGCATTGCAGATCCTTTCTTCTGTCTCATGTCTGCTGTGTGCTGCAGACCATGCTAACCAGTCTAGCAGGTTCATGGAATGGCTTCTCTTGTCACTGGTTGATGCAAGAATAAAAATGTGATCGGGTTGTGTGCAATGCGACCAGAAAGGAAGTTGGATTTAAGGGTTCTTCACCCTTAGAAAGTTGGCTACGAAGCAGTAGCCTCTCTCCTGTTGCTAGATGTTGCACAACCTACATGTGATATCACCATGGTAACAACCCTCAGGTGACAATGGCAGAAGTCTCCCTAAGGAGCAAAGGAGGGTATAAGAACAAGGCTTGGTGGCACCCCTTTGCACAAGCAGACCAAACCCAACGGTGCCCTCCTCCCTGTTTCTGACTAAGAAAATAACTCTCCTACAGTCCAAGCAATTCTGTGTTGCTCCAGCTACTTAGGGTTGAAGTTATCTCCAGGTGCTATTTCTATGAGTACATTTTGATTTCTCTATCATAAGAGCCATTTTTAGATAGATTATGAAAAGCCAGTAGCTGCAAATTTACTGGCCTGTAGAACTTCAAGACTCAATAAGGAGACAAATTTCTTTATTTTCTTTACAATGTCAAAATATACATTAAATTTGCCATTTAATTTTTTTTAGAGTGCACAAGTCAATCGGTATTAATTACATCTGCAAAGTTGTATGCCTATTGCCACTACTCAACTTGAGAAGTCTGTTGTCACTCTGTTCTGAAATTCTGTGTCTGTTAAACAGGAAGTACCTGTTCTGTCTCCCCGGACCTTAGTGACCACCACTAACCTGTCTGTCTCTGTGAATTTAATTTCTGTTAAGTATATCATGTAAGCAGAACCATATATTCTTATCTTTTTTTCATTTGGCTTATTTCCTCGAGTCTAGTGATTTCTAAAGTCATCTGCCTTGGAACATATGTCAGAATTTCCTTCCATTTTAAGCTCAAGTGGTATGACATTAATAGACCACACTCTATTAGCCACTTGTCACTGAGGGACGGACATTTGAGTGTTTTCCATCTGTGGTGGTTTGAATGAGGATGGTCTCTGTAGGCTCATATGTTTGAAAACTTGTTCCCCAGTTAGTGGAACTTTTTGGCAACGATTAGGAAGTGTGCCCTTGTTGAAGTCCATGCCATTGACAGTTTGCTCTCTCTCTCTCTCTCTCTCTCTCTCTCTCTCTCTCTCTCTCTCTCTCTCTCTCTCTCTGTTGTAGAATATTAATTTAAGATGTATTACTTTTGTTTATGCTGTGGAACATGTACTTTAGTGATGCAAAGATGTGTTGTATCTTTTATGTTGCATTTGTTTAACTCTGTGAAGCTGTGTTACTCTGCCTGTCTAAAACACTTGGTGGTCTAATAAAGAGCTGAATGGTCAATAGTGAGGCAGGAGAAAGGATAGGTGGAACTGGCAGGCAGAGTATAAATAGAAGGAGAAATCTGGGAGAAAAAGAAGGAGGAGCAAGAGAGCAAGAAGAGGAGAACACAAGGGGCCAGGCACCCATCTACACAACCAGCAATGGAGTAAGAAAGAAAGATATACAGAAATAGAGAAAGGTAAAAGCCCTGAGACAAAAGGTAGATGAGATAATTAGTTAAGAAAAGCTGACTAGAAAGTGCACAAAACTAAGGTCTGGCATTCATAAGTAAGAATAAGACTCCTTGTGTGATTTATTTGGGAGCTGGGTAGCGGGCCCCTCCTAAAAAAAGCAAAAACAAACAACTACCTCTCCCTCCCTTCCCCCCCCCCCTCTCTCTCTCTCTCTCTCTCTCTCTCTTTCTCCTCCCTTTCCATCTTGTGTCTATGAACAGATGTAAGTTCTCAGCTACTGCTCCAGCACCATGCTGCCATCCTCCCTGGCATGATGGTCGTGGACTCACTTGCTAAAACTGTAAATCCTGAGTAAATGCTTTCTTCTGTCCTTTGCCTTGCTCACAGTCCCTTATTAAGCAGAAGAACAGTGACTAGGACACCATCTTTTGTATTTATGACTAATGCTGCTCTGAACACGGTGCACAAGCAGCTGTTCAAGTCTCTGCTTTGAATCTTGTAGATACACATCAGATGTGGAATTGTTAGACCATGTGGGAATTCTCTTTTAAAGCCTCTGGAAACTGCCATACTGTTTTCTATGCTGCAAGACCAGGCTCCATTCCCACTCACGGTGTACACAACTTTCAGTTTCTACACATTCTTAGGGCACTTGTTTTCTGTGATGTGAGTGTGCCACTGCCTCCTCCTCCTCCTCCTCTTCTTTATAGCCATCCCAATAAGCAATAAGTACCAGTTCACTGTGCTCTTCATCTGCCTTTTTCTGAAGACTGGCAACGCTGAGCTTCTTTTCACACGCTCTTTGCATATGTTCTCTGAAGAAATAGCTGTTGGAAACGGTTGCTCACTTCTGAAGTGTGTTGTTCACTGACTTTTGATTTCAGTGAGATTTAGTTCCTCTTCATAGAGTCTTGAGTTTCATCCTTTATCAGATAATATTCACACGTGTTTTCTCCAGTTCTTTGAAGTGGTTTTTACTCTGCCGATAGGGTTCTTTGACAATAGCATTGCTTCCTCTACTGAATTTTTTTTTTATTTATGTGTGTTTGTGTGTTTGCACATATGTGTGCCACACATATGTGGGTGTCTGTGGAGGCCAGAAGAAGGTGTGGGATCCCCTAGAGCTAGAGTCACAGTGGTTGTGAGATGCCTGCTGTAGGTTCTAGGACCTGATTTCCAGTCCTCTATGAGAACCGTAACGCGTTCTTTACCTGTGAAGTATATCTCCAGTTTTGACAACAGCACATTTGTAAAGGAGGGTTTCCAAAAACTATGGATTTCATCAATTCTTCAAAGTACTCTGAAGTCTATCTCTGAAGTAAGTTAGCCCACCAGAGTGGGATACCAAGTCTTACATGTGTCCTTCCTCTGTCTGGACTCGTTCATTGAAGCACTCACGCATGCATGTATTCAGCACATAGGTGAAGGCCTCCTCCCGTGTGCAAGGCTATGCTGAGTAACTTTCCTAAATTGTGTGTTGCCACTGATTTAAGGAACTGATTTTATAAAAAATAAAAACTGACCCAACGAAAACAGGCTCATAGAGCAGTGGAACAAAACAAAGGACTCAGAAATAAGGCTGCATAACTACAGCCACCATATTTTTAACAAAGAGTCAAAAACACACATGGGAAAAAAGAACACCTCTTCAATAAACGAGGCTGGGAAACCTGGGTATCCATATGTAAAAGGATGAAACTGGAGCCGAGGTTTTCATACTGTAGGAAAAATCAATTCAAAATGGATCAAAGACCTGAATGTAAAACCCAAACTCTGAAGTTGCTAGAGGGAATCAGAGAGGGGGCTTTGGGAGTCAGCGCTGGCCAGGGCGTGCTGAAAACAAACAAGAACCGGCAAGGGAGTGCAGGACATTACAAAGTGTCTTCACAACAAGGGAAAAAGCAGCAGGGGGAAGCGACAGCTCAGGGTGCAAGGGGTCTCGGTCAACAGTACATCTGACAGGGGATTATTATCTGGAGTTCATAACGAACTCCAAAAATCAAACATCCCCCAAACCCAAATCTTCTAAGCAACAACTAGGCAAATGAAGTAAACAGACAGTTCTTAAAAGAAGAAATGTAAATGGCCAACAAATATATATAGTTTTCAAAAAGTTTAACATTTTAGCCATCAGAGAAATGCAAATTAACAGTTCATTGAGACGCCACCTCCACCAGGCAGAATGGTTATCGCTAAGAAAACAAAAATATTAAGTGCTGGTGAGAGTGTAGGGAGCTGGACCCTTACAGACTGCTGGTAGGAGTGTAAACTGGGGCAGCCACAATATGCAGGTTCCTCAAAGAGTAAACCTAGAAGTGCCATAAGATCCCGCTATTTGACTCCTGGGTATATATCTGAAGGAATGTAAGTCACATGACCACAGAGAGACCATGTTTATCGCTGGCTGTTCACAATGCAACCAGTCAGGATGCTCATCAACAGATAAATGGGTAAAGGAGATGTGGTATATGTACATGAGGGAATTTCTCCTTCATCTGTGTCTACAGATGACATTGTGCCATTCACAGGAAAATGAGTGGAAGCCAGACTCGGTAAGACAAATATCACATGTTTTTGCTCACATGAAAAATCTAGATTTAAATGTAAGTACGTATAAGGCCTGGGAAGACAGTTCAGTCAAGAAAGTGTTCATTACACAAGCGTGGGAACCTGAGCTGAGTTGGATTCCAAGAACCCTATACTAAAAAGAAAAAAAAAAAGTTGGACATGGCACTGCATGTTTCCATTCCCAGTGCTGGGGATGCAGAGACAGACAGATCTTTGGGGCTCTCTTGTGAGCCAGACCAGCTTCATTTGCAGATTCTAGGCCAAGTAAAATACCCTGATTCAAAAAACAAAGTGGATGGCACCTGAGGATAAGAACCAAGTTTGTTCTCTGGCCTCCACATACACGCACATACACACGCGCACACACCACCTCCCAGCATACACATATATACACACAAAAAGATTATATATACACACATAAATATGTGATGTGAAAGTTGGAGGAAGGCTGTGAGGAAGGAGGAGGCTTGAGAAGAAGGCAAATGACAGGTTAATGGGGATAAAGCATCACATTTCCTTCATACATGGACTCTAGAGATGCGGATCACCACATATCACACAGAAGCAGAAGGCGGATTAATTAGAGAAAGGAAAGGATAAGTTAGGAGTGAGGCAAAGGGCAGGGGAGGGGACGGAGGCAAATGTAAACAAGTTAATGACATACATGTATGAAAATATCACAATGAAATCCATTATTCTGTACACAAAGTGATTAATAAAAGTTTTTAAAGAATATACCTTGAGCTAGATGGTGGTGGCGCACGCCTTTAATCCCAGCACTTGGGAGGCAGAGGCAGGTGAATCTCTGAGTTCAAGGCCAGCCTGGTCTACAAAGTGAGTTCCAGGAAAGCCAAGGCTAAACAGAGAAACCCTGTCTTGAAAAATCAAAGCAAAAAACAAAAAAAAAGACTAAGCCTTGATTAACACAGAGACCCACAACTGGTCACATGAAGAGAGGAAGAGACTGTGCAGTGCTCAGCTCTAAAGTGCTCAGCTCTAAATGGGACAGCTGTATCACACTGCTTCTCCACAAGGTCATCCTGCAAGAGGGCCATGACATATTATATGCGTGTATGAAATTATACAACAACAACAAAAAAAAACAGCCTTGTGACACCAGTTGCTGGGTGCACAGTATGTGTATTTCTCACAATGTCACTAGATAACATTTGAGTGTCCTCAAACATGAATGTTTGAGTGTTTTATCATGGACACACAGTTCTCCCTCAGCTGCCGATCATGGGGTAATGCACATCGCTTACCTGTATATCCCTGGCTTCTCATCATGGCTGCTTGAAAGCCTCAACTCACATTTGTGCATAATTTCAAGAAGGTACATTGGACATTCTAATGTACTTCCAATGTAGTAGGCTCAGTTCCATTTAACTTTCCTATCTCGTATTTCCTTTGCCTCATTGAAAGTGGAGTTTAGGCAGGTATGACGGAACATGTCTACAATATCATTTACTCAGGAGACTGAGGCAAGAGGTTCAAGAGTCTAAGGCCAATGGGCTACTTAACAAGGCCATTTCTTAAGTAAATAAATAAAATAAATTAATGAGTTGCTTCTTGGTTTTGTTACATACATCCTTTTGTTCTGCCCTAAAGCCTCTTAAAAAGCAATAAAAATGTAGGAATAACCAAATGCTATCTTATACTATCCTTTTGAAGAATCAAATACAAAATGAAATGTGCATTCTTGCCCAAAAGTTGTTAAGATTTCAAGACAACGGCAAAAACAAAATATTAAAGCAACATTGGAGTCTTTTTTAAACTATGTTTTGCCATCTCTGACCCTTCTAAAATTAGGAATTAACATTACATATTTTCATCTCTTAAGGATTTTCAAGAACTAAAGAGACAATATATGCACTGTACATGCATACATTTGAACAGAGGCAGAGGGATGAGACAATTAAAGCTCACTTAGGGAATTATTTCTGACTAAAAGTAGGGTAGTTTGTTTTGTTTTTTACTATCCAGACAGTTACTTTCTTGGTTCATTTCTGGTCCATCTTTTCTTAACATTTACTTACTTATTTTTGAGAACTTCATACACATGTACTGTATTTACATCACTTCTCCCAATTCTCTCCCTTCTCCAATTCTTCCCATGTCCCCCCATGTTCTCTCAAATGTGTGACCTTTTCTTTAGTGTTGTTTATGTGTACATGTGTCTAGGGCTGATCACTTTGGATTGGACAACCTATCAGGGCTTGTCCTGGAGAAGAGTGATCCTCCCTTTCTTAGCAGCCTTTACATTGCTAGTTTTGTTTTGTTGGCTTTTTTCCCCAGAGCTTTAGTGTAATGCTCTCAAAGTTTCTACTGACTAGTGGGATGGTGAGTAGATGCACACAGGTGGCTATGGTTGGATGTAGATTGTCCCCTCTAAAATCCATGCTGAAATCTGGTCTCCAGTGTTAGAGTCATGACACAGAGTTTTAAAAAGGTACTTGGATCCTTTTGTGGATTCCTGCCACTCTCACAGCACCCTGATTATCTTTCTGAATTGGGTGAGCAGTTGGAGCCATGAGCTGAAAGCAACATAAAGTCCTTATCTGATTGCAGTTGCCAATCCTGGACTTTCCAGACAGAATAAATCATTTTTCTTTGCCAACTCTGGGGTATTCTGTTACAGTAACAGGCTAAGACATAAACCAGATTTAAGAAATGGAAAATGAAGTGATAAAAGTAGTTTGGGGTTTGTTGTTGTTGTTCTTTAACTTACATGAAGGCAGCTTATTAACAGAACTTAATCTGGGAATTCCTGTTCACTGTGCAGGCATTGTGACCCCTGTTTTTACAGGTGTTGTTTTAGGGGGCTGGGGTGAGATTCTCAGTCTGCTCTGAGAAATGACTAGCCCCAGGTTCAGAGGTCTTAGTCCAGCTCCAGATGATGTCCTAGAGTTTGATATGGAGGGCAATGATGCCCAGCTCCTCCAACCACGGAACAGTCAACATGGCCCCTCCAGTGAGGAGGATGCATCAAGTCAGCCTTCACTGTCATTCCAACAGTTTCCTTGCTGGAAAGATCAGTGGCATGGGCAAGGTGTCACTGAAGGCTGCAGGGGTGTGGCAGGCACGGAGTACCTTCTCCCCTTCAGCCATTGGAAGTCTGAAGGCTACTTGCTTCTTTCTCTTCCTCCCGCTCTCAGGTGTCACCTCTGCACACACCATCTCCCTGTTTGGGTTTTGACTTGAGAAGGTATAGACCGGTGGCCTTAGCTTAGTAGAAATGAAAAGCTGGACAGTTTTCAAGCCAAAGAGTGACTTAGAAAAGCTGACCAGGGCATGTGTGAAGATGAACTGGAGAGCAGAGCGGCTGCAGGCAAGCAGCGCATCTTGCAAACTGTAGCTCAAGTCCTCAAGAAGGTGATTAGGGCTTGAATTAGGCAGGTAGCAATGAGTGTGAGCCCCACAGAACCAGCAGCTGTTCTCCACATCCACCAGGCTTTCACACCACTCTTCCTCTTGCCCCTGTAATAAGTCTTTTGGGAAGGACCACATTGCAGAGAATAGCAAATTGATTCTCATGAAGGGTGAATGAATAATTGGTGAGGACAACTGGGCCACACAGAGCAGGGTGGCTGCTTCTTTTCCAGCTGACCCTCCTTCAGAGCTGTTAGAGGAACTTTCAAACCAGGAGGCACCTAGGATTCATCCCAGATAGTCTCAATTAATTGGCCTTAATGATGCCCAGGCAAGGGAGATTGCAAAGCTAACCAGAGTATTTAATTTGCAGCTAGGTTAAACACTTCTGGGCTGCAGCATGGCTTGCTAAACAGGCAAGGGCCTAGGGACCAGAGACAATGGGCAGGCAGAACTGGTGACACCTGGGCTGGGGAGATGGCTCAGTCAGTGAATTGCTTGCTTTGCAAGGCTAAGAACCTGAGGTCAACCTCCAGAATCCAAGTTGTTGCTGTTGTTGTCGTCGTCGTTACTGCTGTTGTTGTTTTAAATTAGCCAGATGTGATGGTCTATGCTTGTAATCTCAGTGCTGGGGAGGGAAAGAGGGGTGGGTGGATCTCTGGTGCTAACTGGCCACTCAGCCTAGCCTACTGGCAAGTTCCAGCCCAGTGAGAAACCTTATCTCAAAACAAAGTGGGCAGTGGGGAGAGGGAATGGGAGGAGAGGGTGGAGGAGAAACTGCAGTCAGGATGTAAAATAAATGAATAAATTTCATTAAAAATAAAGTGGGCAGTACCTGAGGAATGGCAGTCTAGTGAGCTCAAGTGCAGGAAGCCACACATTGCCTTCTTTATTTATTCACTAGTAGTGTGTCACTGAGTGTAGCCACACTAAAAGGTGGGGAGGACTAGGTTCTGCCTTTCAAGGGGAAGAGTATTGACGAACTTGTGACATAGTTAAAGCTACAGTTGTTACTTAGTAAGCATTCACAGCATAAAATCCTCAAGCAATGAAGAAAGACCAGTCAATAGGTGCTGCTGTTGCATGATGCAGCAAATGCCAAAACAAGATGGGAGGTGGGAGCCGCTCCACCTGGACCCAAGAAGGTCCCCAGGGAATGTCTCACATCTTTTCTCAGAGCCTCGGTTTACCCTCTCTTCTGTGGCACAGCTCCTCTTAGCACTGTTGTTTGGATTCAGGCACATACCCTGGACGTCACTGGTTTCAAACACAAGGCAAGTGCACTCCAAATTATACATTACTGCACACCAATGAACATTGCCTGAAACACCTGGACCCTGCCGTGTTTATTACAGTTGTTATTGTTTTTGTTTTCTTTTTGCTTTCTTTCTTTCTTTTTTAACCATTCCTGCTCTTAGAGAAACATAATGGTTTAATTATGGAAAAACAAAGACTTTTAATGTTTTCTTATCACCATTCCTTAGCATGTATCAATAATCTTTGGATTGGATTGTGTTAGAATATATTATTTTAAAAATTGTTATTTAAGTTGTTGACTTAAGCTTCATAAAAAATTGTTCAATAAATTTTGACTTAGAATCAGTACAGACTTCCAATGACTTCTAAACTGGCCTGAAATATACTTCTGCTGCTCTCTACTATGTATTTATGTGATATAGTGTTCTTAGCAATGGCAATTATAAAATCAAATTATCGATTGACTCTGAAAACATTAAGAGGCTCTATGCCCTGAGCCAAGATTAATTATGTAAAAAATAAACAAGCATGTCTCATTAGTATGCAAATTTGCTTTCATCTTTAACAAATGGTAAAATCACATGTATAGCAAGGAATCATTTTAAAATAAATTTCTTTATGATTTATTATCAGTAAACATTTGATTTGTTTGACAAGGTTTCTATGCCTAGGGACAGGAAAAAGCTGATCAAGCACAAAGGGGCTGTGAGTGGCCAAAGCTTGCACATCTGAGCCTGAGAGTCTGGAGAAGTCAAGCAAACATGGAAGGTGGGGGTGCTCAGAGTAGGCAGGTGAGAAAGAACCATGAGAACCCTGGATGGGAAGAATCTTGAACTTCAAAGAGAGAGGACGCCCATTATTTCTATCCATGATATTTTGTAACAACTCACCTCTGCTTTGGAAGGGCAGAAGAGATAAATGTTGAACACATAGGCACTGTGCTTACTAATTATAAATTAGAAAGTTCTTTGGATTACATTTGATACCATTGAACATTTGGAGTCATATAAGGGCAAACATAGTATACAGGAAACAGTCTGTGCAACACTAGGTAAGAATTCTCTTTAAGGTGGATCCCCAGAATACATGATATAGATTGAAGAGGAACTAGGAACCCCCACCCGGGAGAGCGGGGAAGGTCTGGCAAACCGTAAACTGCAAACAGTCCTCTCTGGGTTCCAGCTGGTCTCAGCAAAAGCAACAAGGGAGTTTCAGAGCATTGAGGAGGGCCTCCACCCACTGCTTCATAGAAACTGGTCTTGCTTTCTGCTCTCTTAGCCAGAGATGGTCAAACCTGTCAGGGTGCCCTTTCTCCTCCTTACCCTCATCCTCCAAAGGGGATCAGGAGAAGAGAGTGGCACAAGGGGGTGTGTACTAAGAGATCTTAGACTCTGCCTCTGTCCTTCCATCTCCCCATGTCCTTGGGAGAAAGCTGTCTGTTGCAGGCAGAGCCAAAGAAGTTGATGTGTGCTTTGAAATTCACCCTGGGGCTTAACTATTTCATGTTCTCATGCCTCTTGTGCCCTCCCCAGAGTGAAATTTCAGAGAATGTTTAAAGATTTGAATTTTAGGAAAACAAGGGCCAGGGCTTGGGGAGATGGCTCCACAGCTAAAGTGCTTATTCCACAAGCAAGAGAGCCAGAGTGGAGACAGACTCAGACACAGCAATGGAGAACTTCTGCTGTGAGTTAGAGTTGTGCAAAGAGGTATAGTGAGGGTTCAAGGTGAGAGATGGCAGACACGTGGCAGGGGCCAGACAGCAGGACTGTTTCCAAAGGAGATAATGGCATTGGGCATGGGTCTTCCAGAAAACTGTGAAACACATGTATATACAGAAGAGAAGGGACATTTCAGAGAAGAGAATGAGGAGATGGAAAAGCAAAGATCACACTAGTACTAGGGACAGCCTATAATCCACATCTAAAGTAAGACACTTCAGTGGGAAATGAGTCAGGAAACATGAATAGGTCACATGACTAGAATGCATTGAACCCTTCCTGCTTCTCACACAAGCTCCCACTTTTGCCTCACATGAGACTTGCTCTGCTGCTCTTTCTTTGTTGAAATCTATATCCCCAGATTCCACATAAATGCCAGATGGGATTGCCATCTGTAATTCCACTCTTGGAAGGAAGATTCTCAGAGCAAGCTGGCTAGTCAGACTAGCTGTATTAGAGAATTTGAGTTTAATTGAGAGACTATTCCTCTATGGAGAAGGTGGAAGAGTGATGGAGGAAGATTTGCAATATCAATCTTGGGCCTCCACACTCACACCCACACATGCCTCCCCCACTATGAATACACACACACACACACACACACACACACACACACACACACACACACATCACAAAGAAGAAAAGAAGAACAAGAACAAAAGGAAAACTAAGTAGTCATGTCTGGAGCTTATATGTGTAGCTGTCCTTTCTAAATATTACTATCACCACACAGGTAAGAGCCAGGACTGCCTCAAAGATACACCATCAGTGAGAAAATGAAGAAGAGCTTCTTAGGCTGGTGAGTACCTGTGGGGTATGCATATTGGAGAAAGAGACACTATAGAGTCTAGTCATAGTTGACTAGTTAACTCTAATAAATATTGTAAATATATGTATGAAAATGGATGGCAGATGGAGATACATACCCCTCTCTCCAATACATACGCAGATTACTATATTATATTTATTATATTATATTCATATGTGTACACACATGTGGGAGGCCAGCTCCCACATTTTTAAAGGGCTCCTATGAGGAGGGGAGAGGGATAAGAAACTTTTAGATAGAAAGATAGTGAAGAGGAGAAAGAAATACAGGTAAGCTTCAGGAAGACCTAGATCAAAACCCATTGGTCCCTTAGGCTTCTTCAAAAGGGCTTTTTATAACAATATCAAGGGGTAGGGCAAAAGACCTCCCCCTTGCTAGATCAAAGTACACCACCCAGACAAGTGTAGATCCTTCCAAACACCTGGTAACCATGCCCATGGTCAAATCATCCCCTTATGCAGCCCTGCTGGGTAAAGCAAGCTCAGATTCTCAGAGGATCCTGAGTAAGTTCTCACTAGGAAACCTCTATGGGATCTCTACAACTCTCCCTTCTTAATATTTTAAAGGGCCCCCTCAGACCCTCTCAGATAGACTGTGCCTGCCTTAGGTAGCCCTTCTTCCCTAATCAGCCTTACCTGTTATGGAGACATACTTTCCATCAAGCATACTCTGTCTTAGGTTGGCAACTAGCAAGAAGAACTATCAGCCTCTCAGCTCTGACTCAGGTCCCTTCTAAAAGCTTTCAAGTAGCTGGAACAATCACAGCAATCCCTAGGGCTGCCACATAACCCAGTAAAGGAGTACAGAATGACCAAGATGGAACATTTTTTTTGAATGGGTCTAAGATGTCTATAACAGCCTTAGCTGTGCTAAGCACTTTTTTAAATCAATAAACTCTTGAGGCAAATGCATCAAATTAATCAATAAACTCCTGATGCAACTGTATCAAACTTAGACTCCCTTAGCTTCACCAAACTATGGTTCATTAATATCAACAGATTAACATAATTCTAGAATGAATACTACTACATATATTTGCAATTCTTACAAACTTACATTCAAAAGCAAACTCTCTATAGGACTACTTATACTTTACAAACTTCAGCAAACATTCAAAAGAGATCTCTTAACAGAAATAGTAAATAGTTTTTTCTTCCAAAAAGACAAAAGATACATGAATTGTGAGTCACCACAGTTAAAATTGTAGGTGAACTCAAAACTGTTTCATTTCTGAAGTTCAGAGTTCAAAAAGTCAGTTTTAATAACAGTCTTCAAGTTACCCTGAAAGTATGAAATAAGAGCCTAATTCATTGGCAGCTCTGGAGTCTTAGTATTTGGCTCCCTTGGCCCCATGATTTGGCAAGTGCTGCTGCCAGTGGGGGAACTGTAAAACTCCAGGCTTTGTCACCACCACCCCCCCCAGTCACCTTCCCTGTTGGGCCCTCCTAGCCATCCTGGAAAGATAGTGAAGAGGAGAAAGACAGAAACAGTTGCAGCACACCACCATGGTGGATGTGCACCCAGCAGCAGCTGGTCACCAGCCGGGGAGTAGTCCCTTTAGCCAAATTCATTGCAGTCCCCCTGAATGCAACAATTTAACTAAATTCAAACAAGCAGCTCTGAAGCTTTACTCTCAGCCATAGAGGTACTTTCAGTTAGCTTTCCCTAGGTGAAAACTACTCCAGGGAAAATGCTGCTAGCTGGTTGGGAAGAGTTCTTTCCAAAGAGACTTTCTTACAGTCAGCACACAGAAACGGCATGGCTTTACCTGTTAGCTCTGTTCAGGCTTTTACAATCCCAGTCCTGAGGCCTGAGCACTCTCAACTTCCTTTTCCCCCAGGGGCTCAAGTTTCTTTCCACTACTATGAGCCGCAGCTCTCAAGCAGCCCTTGCTCCAGGAGAAAACCCAGCTGCTACGAGCTGCGGTTCTCAAGTAGCCCTTCCCCAGGTCTGGGAGGAAACCCAGCTTTGGCCAGTTGCAGCTGCTGCACCCCCCGGCTCCATTTACATTCACTCACACTATATTACCCTGGGTGTCTGGCTGTTCAGTTACAGGGAACATCTGAAATCCTTGCACTTCCTCCCTCTGCTAGCTGCTTCCCTAATACTGGCTTGAAGGGGCCTGCAAGACTAGCAGTGAGAGTTTGCCATGGTCCAGGAGGCTTTTGTGCCAGGGCAATTATGGGTGACTTTGCCATTCTGATAGATGAACCCCCAGGGGAGTCTAATTCTGCCACTACAGAAGGAAGATGAGTACTCTTCTGAGAAAGAAAGACCTAAAGAGCCTCCATTTTTTGGGAAAGAGAAATTACTAAGTCTTTTAACCTTTAAGTTCCTCCTTTGTCTCATCCCAAGACTTCCATTCCTTAAACTCAGCTTCATGGCCAAGAGGGGACTAACCCTGATTGAATGATTTTGTGAAAGCATTCTCATCTAGTGGCAGCTCCTACAGAGTGGAGGGTTTTATTCCAACTGTATTCACCTCAGGGAAAATTCCCCCCTGCCACTCAGGCCTTAGATCTAAGGTGTCCGGAATTAATGCCCACAGGCCAAAAGCTTCCATGGGAAATTTTTCTGGCCCATGGTCCTCATTATATTGCTGTATTTTGACTCTGATTTTCCATAGTTGGAAAACCAAGGACACAGTTTCTCTACAAACTCCAAGAACCTCTGTACTTGTTGCAGTTCTACCTTAACTCCCTAGTTTTCAAACTTTTTACAAGCGAATATACAAACATCTGCTTATTATTTCCCTGCTCCATAGCAGATTTTCTTTCTCAGACTGCTAAGCCCACAATGGCTGCTTGTTCCTGGATGCTGTTTTCAGGTCCGACACTAGGGAAATTCTACTCTTACCCTAAATTTCTTTCTACACAATATTCCTATACCTAACCCTATATTTTTTTCCTAATTTAATAGATAGAAATTGAGAGAAAGAGAAACATAGAGAGAGATATTTGCTGCAGTCTAACTTTTCTATGTACAGTTTTTGCTCCTGAAGAATAAAATGCCACCACCTTAACCTTAATACAAAACCAGGCATGTCCAATTGCTTCCATGATGCTTCCTCCCCCACTTACTTCCTGTGTACCCAAGTCCCTAGTTCTGGCACCATCTGTGGGAGGCCAGCTCCCACCTTTTAAAAGGGTTCCTATGAGGAGGAGAGAGGGATAAGAAACTTTTAGATAGAAAGATAGTAAAAAGGAGAAAGATAAAAACACAGGAAAGCTTTGGGAGGACCTAGATCAAAACCCAATGGTCCCTTCTGCCTCTTCAAAAGGGCTTTTTATAATAATGCCAAGGGGTGGGACAAAAGACCTCCCCATTGCTAGATCAAAGCACACTGCACAGCCAAGTGTAAATTCATCCAAATACCTGGTAACTATGCCTGTGGTCAAATAATCCCCTTATGCAGCCCTTCTGGGTAATGCAAGTTTATATTCTTGGACCCTGAGTAAATTCTCACTAGGAAACCTCTGTGGGTCTCTACACACACACACACACACACACACACACACACACACATACACGCACACACACATGCACAGAGAGAGAGAAAGAGAGAGAGAGAGAGACAGAGAGACAGAGAGAGAGAGAGACAGAGAGAGAGAGACAGAGAGAGAGAGAGAATAACACACAGCAGATAATGCCACTCCTATAAGATACAGGTTACCAACTAAAAAGTCCAGTGCCAAATGTGAGATACCTCACCTCAAATTCTTGGTCCTAGATTTCCTAGAGACCTTCAAAATAATACAGGCTATTGCTGCAGATACCACACGCTTTGATCAGAGGTCATGAAGAAATCAGGTAGGTACTGACCAGGAAGTTTTGTCTCTGCTGGCTAGCTTTCATGGCATTGGAAGGTGCTATACAGAATTCTGGAGGTAAAAATGTCAGCAATTATTACAAACTCTATGAAGTGCAATAATGACCAGAGTGGCATGATATATACCCATGTGCTGTGGGATGGTCTGTATGTCAAGTGTGTTACTGATTGGTCAATAAATAAATCACTGATTGGCCAGTGGCAAGGCAGGAAGTATAGGCAGGACAAGGAGGAGAAGTGGAAGGCTGAGTCAGAGACACTGCCTGCCGCCACAATGACAAACAGCATGTGAAGATGCCGGTAAGCCATGAGCCACGTGACAAGGTATATATTTGTGGAAATGGATTAATTTAAGCTGTAAGAACAGTTAGCAAGAAGCCTGCCTCGGTCATACAGTTTGTAACCAATATAAGTCTCTGTGTTTAATTGGTCGGGTCTGAGCGGCTGTGGGACTGGCAGGTGAGAGAGATTTGTCCTGACTGTGGGCCAGGCAGGAAAACTCTAGCTACACCCATGGGTACAATGATAGCACAAATGTTGTTGGGGGGGTAACCAAATACTTTGTGGTTGGGTATAAGGCCTGCTCCACAGGAGGAAGCTCATCCCTGGTACTGTAAACAATGTCAAGAACTTACATAGGACCTAATAGGCCCTGGTGGTGAACTTACTACTGTAAGTCTACTAAATTTACAGACTTCCCTATAAATCCATCTCCCTGTACCCATAGATGAGTGCAGTTCTCAGATCTCATCAGAGAATTTCTCTGTGTAGGAGATGGAATTAACACAGAAACTCACATCTGAGCTAAGACCAGAGAATAAGTGTCAGAAGAGTGCTTGGACACAAATGCAACTTCTCTATCACCTCCTCAAAGGCTCAAGGACCTTTGTGGAAGGAGGGGCAGAGAGTTGTGAGAGCCAGAGGTTTGGAAGACCAAGTAAAGCTGTGTCTTCCAGACATCACAGGTCCATTGCACTTACGAAGTCACAGCAGCTATGGTTGCCAGCATAGGCTAAGTCAGTCAACATTTCAGTGATGTGCAGTGAGGAGCTCATGAGCCCCCACCCATCCCAAGTTATTAACAGTTGATGGTTTCTGGGAAAGGAAAAGATAGCTTTCTTTAAGGGTATGGCCTCTGGTAGGTCAAGCACATTCCAGTGGATAGTCCCATTATCAGCACCAATTAGACTCAATGGATTTTAGAAAAAGAAAAAGGATGACTCCAATGTGGGAGAAGGATGGATCTGGGAGGAGTTAGAAGGAGACTGGGAGGAGATAAATGTGATCAAAATATAATCACAATACATTAGACATACATTATGTATATATACACACAAACATGAAATTGTGAAAAATTTAAACTATGTAGTTTTAATTAAATGTCCTTAGGAAGGACACCTGAGGTTGACCTCTGACTTCCAGTTTTATTTACACACATATACACACATATATGCATGTGTATACTCAGGCTGCTGCTTGGTAGAAAATCTGGTTCAAATCTTTGCTCCTCTGAGCTTAGCACCACAACCCAGCACATAGTTACACTGTACAAATGTTATTTCAAAGTAAATCAAATCAAATTTCATCTAGCTAAAATAAAGACACAAGAAAATATGGAGGGAAACAGTTTCTTATTCTGCCTGGGGAAATTAGGAAAAGACAAAATAAAAACAACACTGAGTGTTCTGAGCAGTTATGCAAACCCTTTTAACAATTCAATTTAATTGCATGGAGAAACATGCATTTAATTTTAATAATCCTTACATTTTTTAATGCAGCATTTTAATCTTTGAAAGCCTTCTAGGCACTAAATAATTGAATTTTCTAGATTGCATTCTTCAAAAATCAACCACATTGATTTAATGTTCCCATTAAAGTAGTTAAATGAAAATATCAACAAACTAAAAACAGAGGTAGCACGAAGCTTAGAACCCCTGCCCGTGTTGCTCAGATCACATGGTCCTCAAGATGGGTACAGGAGGAAACAGATGTTGCCTCCTTTGGTCTCTAGTAAATGGGAACCCACTGTATGTATCAATGTGGACTTCAGCACAGTCTCACCAGGTATCCAAGGCAGACAGCACTCCAATCTCCCTTTAGCATGAAAAACAGGATTCAAAGCTTGAAAGCCAGGCCAGGTTGGGCAAGCCTATCATAGTAACTACTTTGGTGGTTGAAGCAAGGAGAATCTCGAGTTTAAGGCCTATCTGGGCTACAGTGCAAGCATAAAAACCAACCTGGGGAGTTTATGAGAATCTGTCTCAAAATAAAAAATATAAAACTGGTTGCAGATGTAGCCCAATGGTAGAGTGCTTGCCTAGCATGGCACTTGCAAGGCCCCATGTGATGTCCAGGTTCAATCCCCTGCAGCAGCACCACTAATGATGACCATACTTATGACAACAATGACAATAGACTGCCCCGCCTGCAGGGCTTCAACGGGTTCTCGACCACCCTAAGGACAGAATGATAGAGACAGGAGATACAAGGAAACACACCAAGTCTAGATTCTGATCAAGGTGCAACTTTATTTTTCTCCAAGAGGGTTTATATAGTTTCTGCAGGGTGGGGGGAGCAAGAAGCTGTCATCTGCATAAGGTGGGGCAAGCTATCAGGATGTTTGTATAGGATGTTTACAGGGTGAAAGGGTCAAGGGCTCTGCCTCAATGTCCTGTTGCTAGGCAACCTGACTGTAAGATGATCTAGTTCCCTGTCTTATGGGGGTCTGTACTTTTCCACTAACTAGAGATTCTATCCTTGTCCCTGACAATAGACTTACAACCCTCAACTGGCCATTCTATCCTACTTTCCTCTGTCTCGGTTTTCTTCTCTGTGGCTGTGATAAAGTGCCCAGAAATCAATAGTTTAAGTGAGAAAGATTTTACCCTGGTTCGTAGCATCTCATCCATCAAGACAGAGAAGTCTAGGGGTTTGAAGCAGTTGGTCACATCACATCCACAGTCATGAACAAGGAGCAATGAACACTTGCTGCATTTGAGTTCCCTGTCTCTACCTGCCCCATCCAGGACCCCATTACCCAACTCAGGAAATGGTGTCACCCACAGTGGGCAGGTCTTTCAACATTAGTTAATGAAATCAAGATGCCCTCAGAGGAAACTCACTGGAGTTCATCTCTAGCTTCTTCAACAAAGACTAGCCATTAGAAAGAGTAAATTAAGAATTAGAGAGGATGAAGTGGGTTAGGCTGTTAGTTACAGACTGGCAATGCATGGCTCGCCCCCACCCCATGCCCACTCTCTCAAAAGTGGGAAGCCACTGTATGACCCACCTCCAGAGGCTGGGAGGCAAAAGGAGTTTCCAGAAGTCAGGGGGAAGCAGGAAAAGAAAAGGAAGCCATGGCCCTTCCACTGCACCTTTAAGCCTCAGTTGAGCCCAGAGATGGGAGGAAGCTGATCTACCTCGAATGGAAGACAGTTTTGTTCAGGACGAGAAGAAACATTTTAGCTTCTGAAAGTGACTTTTAGCTTCCTAAGTAGGACTGTCTTTAAAACTGAAAGCCATTAGAAGGCAATGGGATCTGCCCAGGGTGCTATCCTGGGTCAGGAGACAGAGGAACAAAGCCAAGAAGAGAAAAATAAACAACCGCATCTGCTGTTTGTACCTAGTGAGATCATTTTACTTAATAAATAACAACATATCCTTAAAACACAGGCTTACTTGTCCTTACATGGCCAAAATAAATGTACTTCCATGTAGTCTACTCTGTTAGGCACAGTAATGGCTAAATTGGCTTAGCGACGTGGTGATCTGAATTCTGTGCAAAAGTCAACTGAAATTACTGTTGAAAACTCTAAACAGCCACACAGATATCGAGCAAATGACCCTGTATAGATGCAGCATGAAACTTATCTTCCTGCTTTCTCACACAATAATTCTCAATAAAACTAAATGATAAAGCAGAGTTCATGCTGTCATTAACAGGACATTACAACTTGTTTGGATAATGAAAACCTGGCAGACAGTCCATGTGTTGCTGTTGTTTTAAATAAACACTTTCAGTTTTCCACTGGGACACAGGCCAAGCAACTAACCTCAAAGATTATTAAGGACAAAGTTTAGCTGGAGAAATAAATTTCAGTCAACCCCTCAGAGGTACCAAACTCCAACCCCTTTTTGAAAGAATGAGATCCAGAGTGATGTTCTCCCCTCTCTCAGAAGACCATGTGATGTTCTCTATCAGGAGACCATTTGATGCTCTTTCCTCTTTCAGGAGACCATGTGATGCTCTTCTCTCTCTCTCTCTCTCTCTCTCTCTCTCTCTCTCTCTCTCTCTCTCTCTCTCTCGGGATCACGTGATGCTCTCCCCTCTCTCAGGAGACTGTGTGATGCTCTCCCCTCTCTCAGGAGACTGTGTGATGCTCTCCCCTCTCTCAGGAGACTGTGATGCTCTCTTCTCTCTCAGGAGACTATGGAAAGGGCTCTGGATTTTGAATTACTTGGACCTCCAAGGTCCATTCTTCACCTGGCCAGAATTTGGAAGCATTTATTTATTTATTTGCATATGCTTGTGTATGTGGCTTGCACACCTGCCCATGAATGCTCACATGTGTCATTGAATGCATGGGTACAATTATATATGTGCCTGTGTGTGTAGAGGCCTGGGGTTGACATCAAGCACCTTCCCTGACCATTTTACAGCTTACAAATTGAAGCAAGATCTCTCTCTGAGTCTGGAGTTTGCGGGTTCAGAACCTGGATTCAGCTTGTCTAGGTTGCTCCTGGGGTTGCCTGTTTCTGCCTCCCTGGAACTAATACTTAGGGGTCTGAGCTGGAGTCTTCATGCTTGAACTGCATGAACTTGACCCACTGAGCCATCTCCCCAGCCCACAGAAATACTTTCTGTCACCATAAGCTGCTTTTATTTTATTGGAAGGATCAGTAAGCCTGACCAAATGAAAACAATTAACTAGACAGGAGAATGTCAAACAAATTCTCCCATGAAACTTGGAATGCTTTGTGTTTGGATGATAATGTCAGCATTTTCAATAGTCCAAAGGCTCACCATTTGATTCTGCCATCCGTACTCACGCCATAAATCAACAGCAGCAAGTTGTTTTGTAGAAGCAAGATTATCTGCCTATTCATGAGGCTTCTGCCCATGTGAATGGATTCTATTATGGGTAAACTGGAGATAAAAATGGGAATTTTAATATGATTATAGGTCAGTGGTTTTTAAATTGTTAATGTATAAAACATCCCAGAGGCATATGCCGAATATATAGTCTGTGAAAGACACAATTAAATAAACAAAAGCAATCTACAAGCTGGAATGGGTTCTATGGAGTGTTCTAATGTGTGTCCTCTAGCATCCAACTTAACAGGGCTGAGAGGATAACACAAAAGGAGGCAAACAAATTAATTTTGCTTCATAACCCAGCAGAATGGTGTGTAGGAGAGCAGTCCAAATTGAAAATATGAACTTCAGGATAAACAACAACGCTTAAGGGCATGGAAACTCCATAGAAGACCAATCACAAGAGGTTATAAAATAGTAGAAATGTGATAGATTTATTTATAACTTTATTTGTGGTATTGTACCTACATCATAAAGGTCTCTTGGTGAATGAAAAAAAAAGTCCTGAGGTAGGAGACTATTTTCAGTCTAGATTACACAATGTTCCCAACACACATGAGACTGGGGAACCTCTGGTCATCTGTTTCTCTTTGACAGTTCAAGAATCCCTTGGTCAGGAGAACCAAACTCTCTTTATTTTCTTGACTCCTAGACCTATAGTTGCTCATCGAGGCCACCAGCTTCTCACCCTGCAATGCTGGACCTGTAGTTGCTCATTGAGGCCACCAGCTTCTCACCCTGCAATGCCTATCTGACAAGAGCACTTGAGAAAAGACTGCCACTCTCAGTGCCACAGCCTGTAGAGAAACCTCCCAGGATGATGGCTAGACAAGACGGCTCAGAACACTTATCAGAAATGAACACAGGCGGCTTACCAATTCTCTGATTTTCCTATACTGTGTGTCCAACAATTCAATTTATTCTCACACTGATACCCAGAGTGACCACTAAATTCCATAGGTTGAAAGGGTCAGTCCCTAAAGAGTTTCCTCCTTCAGATGCCAGATAAATGGTGCATAGTGTAAAATCTGAAAATGTCCCAGGGGCAGAAGCCTGGGGCACTGAGGGACACCACCCACTATGAATATGGGTGTGTCTGTCAACTCAGAAGCTCTTTGAATTGTGATGTTTGGGGATTTTAAAAGAGGGTCCATTGTGTAAGCTTACTGTTACATCACTGGCCATGATGATTAAATTCAGTCTCCAACCCCTCTCCCTTGCTTGAGGATGGTACTAAGAACTTTCCAATAAAAGCTTGCTCTTCCTGGCTACCTGTGGCCATCCGGTAGCTTGGTTCTAGTTCTAGTCTGGAGTCACATGGAAAGGCACTCCCAGTGATTAGCAAAAAGCTTCCCTACCTCCCTGTGGAATGCCTGGGCATTTTAGGAGCTTTGTTTCAGGAAACAGATACAAAGATCATATAGAGAGACTCTTCTAGCACAAACCTAAAAATGTCCTCCAATGGCAAACTATGCAAACCACCTACTCACAGTAAAATGAAAAGCGACTTATTTCCTTTCCCCTTCCAGGAACCCCAGCATACACAATGGTGATTTCAACTTTGTACCATAAGTATCTTCTATAAGTCAATTATGAGTGATGGGCAGTGGCAAGGATATTACAATCCTCATAGTGTTATCTTTGGTTATTGAGTAAGCATTTTAGTTCATTGGAGAAAACTGTCATAGGTAGGTCTAACTATCAGCTTGACCCAGTCTAGAGCCACTTGAGAAAAAAGAGTCTCAATTAAGGGCTTGCTCAGATCAGACTGGCCTGTGGGCATGTGCACTGGGGATTGTCTTGGTGCTAGTTGATGTAGGAGAGTACAGTCCACTATGGGTGGCACCATTCCCTGAGCAGGCTGTCCTGAGCTACATGAGGAAGCTACCTAAGCATGAACCTGGGAAGGACTCTTCCTCCATAATTCCTGATATACTTCCCAGGCTATGAGTGTGTTCCCTGTTGGAGGTAATGCTGCATGAAATAGCTGGCAGGCCTGTCTTCAGGTTCCTGCCTTGAGTTCCTGCCCTGACTTCCTTCAGTGATGGAATGTGACCTAGAAGAATAAGATGGAATAAACTCATTCCTCCCCTAAGTTGCTTTTGGTTAGAGTGTTTTTATCACAGTAACAGAAAGGAAACTAGAAGTAGGTTATCACCACAGAAAATTTTAATATACTTAAAAATTAAAAGCAAAACCTCACCAGTTTAGATGCCACTAATTCATAATCGGTGTTAAATTAATAGAAGTTATGCAGAATTTCATCTTTGCAAACTGTTTCCTAGCAAATCAAAAAATTAATTGCACAGTTGTGAGCTTTATACCCGATTGGATTCTATAGCCCTTTATTCTACTGAACCCAGTTGAAATTCTGATTCTCTGATTTGACTGTTACCATTAGATTCAACCACACATGCAAACCTCAACAGAAGGGTCTATAATACAGAGTGCAGATGCTAAACTGTTTCTACAAGAAAGTCCTTTGATTTGGTTATTTTTCAAAATGTGTTTAACCAATTTGGCAAGTTTAGATTGTTTTATGCACATATATAAAAATACTGTACACTTCTGTGGTCCATTCAGTGTAATCCTTATAGAGAATATGATCCTGGAGGTTATTTCTTAGGCAATGACATCATTCATAATAAAAACTGCATCTTCTAAGACTGTAGTAGCATTGAGATTTAAAAGTTATTTAACAATAAAACTCTAGGGAGACCCTAAAGGTTCTGCCAGGCTATAAAATGTGTTCAATTTCATTGTAAGTGGAAAACAGATATTTTTCTTTGTACAATACTTGCTAGGCTAACAGATTTTCCCCTTGATTTAGGTTCACATAAGATACAGCTCTCTAGATCCATTATTAACCAATAAGACACACAGATACCTGTGGTCTCATTGACAGAGTCGGGCCTTTACTATTTAAAACATTTAATTATTAGTATTGTTGTATGAGCATGAATAAAGCGGGGTGGGGTATGTGTGCTGTGGTAGCTATCAGTCCTCATCCAAAAAAGCCTCTCTTTACAGCATATGGAGACCATCACCAAAAACCACAGCTGGACATAAAGCAGAGATTAATAGATTTGAGGGAGCCCATCCCCAGGGGATATATATACATCACAGCTCCTGCATCTACAGCTCTGCAACATCTCAGAAGGAACTGAAAGATTATCAGGAAATCTGCTAAGAAAGTCTCTCCCAGAAATGGCAGCATAAACAAAACTGGAACAAGGGCAATTATCAATTTACATATTAATTGAAAGGTGGAAAGTTTCATGGGATCCCCCCACTAGACAAAGAACTACAGGCAACTAAAGACTGCTGGGACGAGGAGAATCAGCTTCTCTCAGGGATGAGACCTCATTGGTTGTCCAATGCAGAGTGGTCAGTCTTGAAACCATAGATATAAATTACCAATAAAATGGGCTCATCATCAAGTGTTACCAACTTGACAGGGGTCCATGGGGGGTTTGAGGGAGCACAGCTGGGATGACTGAAGAGGGGAAAGGGAGAAGGGAAAGTAATATAATTCTGTTTCAATTAAAAACGTATTTTTAAAAGGTCTTAGATGGACCTCTGACCTCTACATGCATGTGCACACACATAAGCTGTCAACAGTAGTACCTGAAATGAAGCTGGACCCTAAATCAATTTACTTAATGTGATAGTTTGAATGTAATTAGCCCTCATAAGCTCATAGGGAGCGGCACTATTAGAAGGTGTGTCATTGTTGGATTAAGTGTGGTCTTGTTGGAGGAAGTGTGTCACTATGGGGCGGGCGTTGAGGTCTCCTATTTTCAAGCTATGCCCAGTGTCTCAGTTCACTTCCTGTTGCCTGTGGATCAAGATACAGGACTCTCAGCTCCTTCTCCAGCACCATGTCTGCCTGAACACCACCAATGTCCTCCATTTTCCACCAAGAAGATGATGGACTAAACCTCTGAAACTGTAAGCCACCCCAACTAAATGTTTTTACTTTATAAAAGTTGTTGTGGTCATGGTGTCTCTTCACAGCAATAGAAACCCTAAAACACTTAATGCAGTGGAGATGATAGGCTTTACAAAGGTGTAAATATATTTTAATACCAATAGTTTAGGAATGAAAGAGAGAAATAGAGAACAAATTTCACCATGAAAGGGCCCTTGGGATTTGAAGGCTGCTGTCAGGGAGCTGTCCTCTGATGAAGTACAGGAAAGTGCAGCCACAGTCAGTGTTCAGGATTTGAGATGCTCTGTGAAGTCATCGAATGTTAAGGCTAAGACATCTGAGTGAGCATGCTGCCTAGTCTCCTGAGTTTTCAGGTGAAACAGATGGAGAAACTGAGACATGAGACAGTGGCCTCACACAGTTGTGGTCATAGGGCAAGTTCCTGGAGAAAAATTTCTCCTTTCTACCACTCTAAGATAGCTGTGGTCACTGTCATAGGTTGAACTATGTCATCTCCCAAGAGATGGACTCCAGATTCCCATCTAGACATACCCAGAGAAAGCAGGCCAGAGCATAGCAGAAGCAGACACTGGAGTGATGCAGCTGCAAGGTAAGGATTATGGGTAACCATAAAAACCAGGAAGGACCATTCCCTAGAGCCCTCAGAGTCACCATGGTTGGGGCAACATATTGGACTTTTCAGCCTTCACAAGTGAGAGCAAATAATCACTTTTGTCTAAGCCACCCAGTCTGTGGCTATTTATCAAAACAGTCCCAGAAAGCTCACAGTTTCTCCACTCTAAGACAGGTTACAGTGACATATATACCAGTGACCATCCACAGCTGATCATATGCATGCCACAAAAGAACATTGATTACACAGCTGTCATTTCCTTAAGGAGGACCAGTCCATGCTCACAATGACTCAATGATGAGTGATTCTCTCCACTGGAACTGGAAAAAAGGGTTGGAGAATCTTAAGGAAACTGGTAGAAACAATAAAATAACAAATGTTAAAGATGGAATCAAATCTGAGAATGAATACCTCAAAAGCTGTGCTGGGAACAGCAAGATGGCTCAGCCAGTTAAAGTGTTTGCCATGCAAGTCTAACATCCTGAGTCCAATCCCCAGAACCAAGATGGAAAGAGAGAATGGACTCCTACACACACACACACACACACACACACACACACACACACACACACACACGTATGTATGTGTGCATGTGCACAAAAGCCATGTGATAGCACTAACTCCAGCTTCACAGATGGTGACTACCTAGCTACTGGAAATACTCAAATTGTACAGCATGAAGTCCTGGACTGGACAATGGGTACAGAATGACTCTACACAGATGAACCAAGGGAAATAGTCATGCATGGCAGAATTATCTCTTATGTCAGGCAGCAATCTGGATGGAATAACTGACAGGAATTCCAACCACGCCCCCATGATCGTGCATGCCCAGTGGGACACTTAGTTATTTCCACCTAGTCATTTCCTAGTCATTCAGAGAGCCTGTGTAACCCATGCCCCATGGCTGTGTGCATGACCACGTGATTTATGTGCATGAGTGGAGTAGCCACATGGACCTGTGTACTCAGGCATGAGCTGGCCCTTAAAAAGACAGGCCCCATGTTCCCCCACTCCCTTCTCACACGTGTCTTCCCGCAGGCCTGATCACATTTACCCCTTTCTCCTTGTCTTAATAAAACTCTTGTTAGTGGATTCTGTCATGTTTTGTGACTTTATCTCACAGGGTAAGAGCGCCACTAAAAGCCATCAATAACTATCACCCTGTCACCACCACCCCCATCTCCAAGTCCAGTTAGTCATCCATTTGTACAACAAGCACAGACCACACATCTTCCCATGCCAGCCACTCCCTTGGGGGCTTCCATGGGCCGATTAAAGCATAACATACTAACTTTGCTTACAGCACTCACGATGAAACTGTAAAGAGGTAAAAAGGCCTAAGTTCCTTGTTGAGAACTAAGTCATAAAGCTTTCCCTCAGACTCTAGTTCTTTAGTGAATTTAAGATTTTGTTCGCAGTACTAAAACTACAGTTCCGGAGACCCAGGGGGCTTGGAGTTTCTTTTCACTCACTCAAAGGTATAGAGAATGGGCCCCAGAAGAGGGGACCTGAAACAGAAGAGTGTGTTTCCCATCATGCTCCACAAAGACACGGAGAGTTTAATTTCCTGTTCTCCACAATGAGAGTTTGGGGGCAAAGAAGTGGGATTTCCAAGAGGCTGCAAAGAGGTATTGACATAGCCAGTGCATAGCCAATGGGAGAGCTGAAGTCGATGGAGAAGGCAGAGAGTGTGGAGGTCAGGGCAACCAAAGCACAGTGTGTGTACACGCGTGTGCTTGTGTGTGTGTGTGTGTGTGTGTGTGTGTGTGTGTGTGTGTGTGTGTGTGTGTGTGCATGGGCGTGTGCGTGTGTGCGCATGTGTACGTGTGTGTGTGTGTGTACATGTGTGTGTCTGTATGTCTAGTGTGCATTTGTGTCTAGTATGTGTATCTACATGTGTGTATCTGTGTTGCGTGTGTTTGTATGTGTATGTCTATGCATGTCTAATGTGTGCTTATGTCTAGTTTGTGTTCCTATGTGTGTGTGTTTGTATTATGTGTGTATGTGTCTCTGGGTGCTTGTGTATGTATGTCTATGTATATCTAATGTGTGTTTCTGTCTAGTGAGTATATCGATGTGTATGTATCTGTTATGTCTGTGTGTATGTCTGTGTAGTGTTTATGAGTGGTCACAAATATACATACACAGATAGGAGTATTGGGCACTGGTGTTGGCAAGAGGAGCTGGGAGGCAGCGCTCCACTGGACCTGCGTTAAACAGACTTCCTGATAACAGAGGACTTTTTTGTTTGTCTGTGTGAACTGTGGTTAGAAGAGGCTTTCAGTGAACGCTCCTCCTTCTTCCTGTCCTGCACAGTTGTCACCAATATCCAGTCCAACTCAGGGAAGCAGCACAAGCTCACTGCTGACACTGCCACTTTTCTGTGTAAATTCCGCTTAGGTAGGGCAACAGGCATCCTGTCACATTCTGTGTGGAATTAAGGGCCTGTGAATTCTTTCTGTGGGAAAAGACTATTCTCCCTCTTCATATCCTTGTTTAAAAAAATTCTGTAGGAATCTATCCAACACAAAGATTCCCTCTAGATTCATGGCTGACAAACCTTTTCTGTAAGGGGCAAGACAGTAAATATTTGAGGCTTTGGAGGCCATGTGGTTCCTGTTGTGCCAACTATTGTTACATGAATCAGTCATAGATCACATGTAAATAAATGAGCATGGCTGTGTTTTAATAAAACTTTATTTACAATATGAGGAACAGATTTGGAACACAGGCACTGTTTGTTGGCTTCTCCTCTAGTGAAACACAACCATGTCCCTTTGATTGTGAGCTAATGTTCAGCCCACCTTTGTCATTGGTCAGTTTTAATTTTGTTTTCCCTCTCAGCTTCTTTCTTCATGTTGACATTTGGATGAAGGATTTTTCCAGTAGCAACAGTTTGAGAGAGGGTTGTTGCAGAATATCAGTTTAAGATGTGTCACACTTATTTATGCTATGGAATATTTGTATAATGATGCAGATGTGTTGCATTCTTTTATGCTGCATTTGTTTAACTCTATAAAGCTGTGTTACTTTGTCTGCCTGAAACACCTGATTGGTCTAACAAGGAGCTGAACAGCCAATAGCTAGGCAGAGAGCAAACAGGAGGGGCTGCCAGGCAAAGAGAAAAAATAGGAGGAGAAATCTGGGCTTGAGAGAGGAAGGAGGATTAAAAAAAGGAAGAGAGAAGGGAAGGAAGAAGGGTAGGAGGAAAAGAAGAAGGAAAGGAAGGAAAGAAGAAGGAAAAGGGGAGAAAAGGGAACGAAAGAGGAACTTGTTTTAAAAAGTCAAAAAAGAAAAGGGACAGTAGAGGAGCTATTGCACGTGAACAGTGAAAACAGTCTAAGTATGTGAGCAAATAGTGTGGCTCAGACGGACGTGTCTACAGTTCCTGGTGGCATTTACTAGAACCAAACATAGCTAAATCTATTGGGAAAACCCAATTTCTCTTAAAATAACCAAAAATTTATCCTTTCCTAGTCATCTGACATCTCAGAGGAGGCCCTTTGTTAGTATTATCAGTGGGAAACTATAGACAATAAACAGACAAACAACAATGATCAGAAAGCCTTCTGCCACACAAAGAGAATTGTTCCCCTCTGGCACATTATGATGATTTTAATATTGCCGTAGGTTCTTTTCTAACGCACTATATGGGAAGGTAGAGCCTGATGCTCTTCACTTGAGTGTGGCTTATGCTTTGAGGAAAGAACCTGAGAAATTTCCAAGAATAGATCCTAACAGGCCTGTGGCTAATAACCCCAGGAGAGGTGGTGCTTCCAGAAGACAGCTCCAAGCTGTCTCACAGTCCAGCATTTGTGGAGAGGGCCACATGGTGAGAACTGGCTCTGGGCTGTGACACAGTCCAGCAGCTGTGGAGAGGGCCACATGGTGAGAACTGGCTCTGGGCTGTGACATAGTCCAGCAGTTATGGAGAGCACCACATGGTGAGAACTGGCTCTGGGCTGTGACACAGTCCAGCAGCTGTGGAGAGGGCCACATGGTGAGAACTGGCTCTGGGCTGTGACATAGTCCAGCAGCTGTGGAGAGGGCCACATGGTGAGAACTGGCTCTAGGCTGTGACATAGTCCAGCAGCTGTGGAGAGGGCCACATGGTGAGAACTGACACCAGTACTCCAGGGTGATATGAGTGATGATGTTAAATGCAGGTCCTCCCACCCAGGCAAGCCCACAGGTGCTGTGGCCAGCCTTGTGACAGCAACCTCATCAGAAACCTTGTTCAGGGACAAAAGAAATCACTGTGGACCACATCTGGGTTCAAAACCCTCAGAATCAATGTCAGCTAATAGATGTTTGATTGTTGCTGATATTGTGGGGTTTGTTTAATATTGTGGGTTCTGAGACAGTCTTATATAGCCCAAGCTGGCTTTGACTTAACTATGTAGCTGAAATGATCTTGAACTCCTCATCCTCATGCCTCCATTACCCAAGTCCTTGGATTACAACTGTGTACTCAATGCCTGGCTTTTTGTGTTAAAGCTGATGTGTTGTATGGTAATTTATCTTAGAGTTATGATATAAAACCAACATATTGAGAATGAATGTGGGACCAATAAGTCTTTTGAGATCATCAAAAATTAACAGCTTTTAATCCAAAAGTGGTAGAATTATTTCCTATAGTTCTTTGTTCTTCAACCTCAGCTGTTCCCAGTTCTTAGGAACATTCTGCATCATTTGTCAGCAACTTTTCATTATCATGTCTGGAACTGCATGCATTTTACTATGCCTCATCCTACCCCAGAGCTCCTCAAGGCAAATGTCAGTTCACTCTGCTTAGAGCTCCAGTACCGAGACCCAGCCTCCAGAAATGGTGGCTCTGCAGCCTTGTCCCTAGACCCCAGCAATGGCGGCTCTGCATCCTTGTCCTCAGACCCCAGCAACGGCTGTTCTGCATCCTTGTCCTCAGACCTCAGCAACGGCGGCTCTGCAGCCATGTCCTCAGACCCCAGCAATGGCAGTTCTGCATCCTTGTCCTCAGACCCCAGCAACGGCGGTTCTGCATCCTTGTCCTCAGACCCCAGCAATGGCGGTTCTGCAGCCACATCCTCACCACAGAGTAAAACATGTCTTTGAGATAGGAGGGAGGCACAGGCCATGGGCATCAGGCTGAGGTTTTACTCTATTAGCATGCTTCTATTCATGATCTTTTAACTCTCTCTTTTCCCATCCCCTTAAAAAAAGATTTTGTAATATCAATGTATGTGACCTACCTGATTTGGTGCTAGCCCATAAAAGTACCTTCATGTCTTTGGAGCCCTGTGTGTAAAACAGTCTTTAATAGCTCCGTGCTGCTGCAGGGAGATGATAAACAGTAGATTAGGCTGGGTGGAGAGCTAATTCTTGCTCCTTGATCCCGCTTTCCTGACAACAGCCAATAGGCTTCTCCTTGTGGTGGACTGAACATACGCTAGTTTCTTTTAGCCCCAAACAATGGAAACAGCTGTGTTTGCAAGTTATTGCTTGCCAGAACTTATTTCTCTCATACTTGTTCAAACATCTACGAGCTGAGAAAAGGCTGATGGAAGGGAAAGGGTATTCTGCTGTCCTCAAATTATAGGTAACTGGGGAAATGAATTCATACTGACACCAGGCTAGAAGCAAAGGTTTTTTTCCTACAGTTTTGTCAGCACTAGAGAATGAAATAGAATTCTGATGGTAAATATGTATGCTCCATGATCACAGAAGACAGTTTTCAAGTTTACAGTCGAGATGTAAGTCAGTAAAATACTCCCTTTCCAAGCATGAGGAGCTGAGTTCAACCTCTAGACCCATGTGAAAAAACCTGGGTGTGCTGGTGCATACTTGTAATCCCAATGCTGGTGAATATCTGGGAACAGTGGCCAACCAGCCTAGCCTGCTTGTCAAGTTCCAAGCCAGTGTCTCACAAAACAAAATGGAGTGATACTTGAGGTTGCCCTGCTGACTCCATACACAGGTCTACACACATATACACATTCCCCACATGAACATAGGAATTTTCTGCATTTTTGCAGCCTCCACATCAATTTGAGTGTGACTCACCATAGTCACCTATACTATAATCATCCTGCAAAAGAAATACATGTTTTACCTGGTAATAAAAATTCCCAGGGTCAATCAGTGATTTAAGAGATCCAGGCTGGTTGGTTTACCCCTCTGATCTCAGCCTTTCTGCTGCCCAAGAGTTACTGGGTCAAGCAAGGCCTCCGCCGGTCCATAAGCCCTCAATCCAGGATCCATGTTGGTGTTCTTCCATTTTCTTTTCTTCTCAATTTACACTTTAAATTCAGATTGTTTGAAGCTGAGCCAAGCTGATGTTTTTTGATAGTTTATTACTGTTTTGAACTATGAGTGGGATCCACAATGATTTTGAATCTTATGCCAAACCTGAAGTTATTCCAAAGTGCTTACTTTGGCAAAGAGCTCTAAAATGTCTGTCACACAGTAGGCACTCAATAAATACTTATGCATTCTTAGTACATATATACAATGTATTTCTTTACAAAGTAGAAGCAAGACGTTCCTGGCATATGACACACTGGCTGGAGATCACTTTAATGACAGAGGACACTAAACAAAGCCCTACTATGCCATCTCCCATGAGTATTTCCTCAATATCCATAGAAACATTCTGGACACAGTTTTTTGTTCCTGGGGATATATAATTCAGGCTAAAGGGATCTTTCAATCCCCAAATTGAACATATTCTTATGAGCATATATCAAAAGTACTCTGAAGCTTGGTCGAGTCTGTATTACATGGGAGGCAGAGACAGGTGAATATCCGTCAAAGCCAGCCTGGTCTCCACAGTGAGTTGGAGCCAGCCACTGCTCTTGCAGTAGACCTGAGTTCATTTTCCCAGAACCCACATGGTAGCTCACATCTGTCCATTACTCCAGTTCTCTGGGGTCTAATGTTCTTCTAGTTTCCACCCTATGCACATGGAGCACATACACACAGGCAAAATACTCATATACATAAAATAAAAATAAATAAATATTTTTTAAAATGTTATGATACTCAATTCCCTTCTGGGATGGAGAGGTGACTTAGAGGTTAAAAGCACTTGCTGCTCTTGCCTAGGACTTGGGTCCTGTTCCCAGCACCCACATAGTGGCTCACAATCATGTGTACTTTTGGTAATGGGGATCTGATCTAAATCTTTTCTAGTTTCTGTAGAAGGTAGGTACACACGTGGTGCAAATATACACATGCAGGCAAAATACTTGTACACATTAAAATAACTAAATCCTTAAAAAAAACTATGATAAAATTCCATCCTGAGAGTAGCACACATACACACACACACACACACACACACACACACACACACACACACGCCACAAAGTGACTCTTTCCATTTTCTTATTTTGGAGAAGAAAAAGAAGCAACCTATTCATGTACCCTTCATTCAAAATCTGTATAAATTAGAGCAAGACAATTTTAAATACCCAATAAATTTGTCCATCGTGACATAATCTCTTAGTCCCATGTTCTCCTTGTCAAATAGGGAGAGTAAATTTACACCACTTCACATTTGCTACATCTAAAGACTCTAGTGCCAAGGTACTTAGTCCTTACCATGTACACAGAATCTCAAAGAGCCCCATAAACATCAGATCCTTAAGCTACATCAAAAATCAGTTGACAACAAAGGTGAGCCCTAGGAAATCAAAGCCTTAACTGCTGTATTCTAGGACGACCCTGGGGATTAGTCTGGAGCCCCATGCCTCCTGTGCTGTCTAAGCATTGGCTTCACAACCCTGGTAGGCTATCAGTCAGGAAGTTAGGTTACGCTAAGGTCACAAACAGCCCCAAACCGCAGAGACTTACTCCTTGCCCACACTAGCACATCTACCACTGGGCAGCCATAGCCTTGAATGCCATCACCTCCAATCTCACACCTAGGCTGAGAAAGAAGTTCCTGTCTTGGACACCAGTCTTTTTTTGGCTTCTTTTAAATTTTTTTTTTTTTTTTGAGAAGTGGGTCTCATATATCCCACGGTGGCATCCAAGTCACCAGGGAGCTGAGATGACCTTGAATTTCTGACCTTCCTAACGCTATCTCCAAGTGCTAGGATTACGGGCACACAACCCCATGCCATGTTTTATGTGATACTAGAGGTTGAATTCAGGGCCTCACACAAGGTTAGCAAGCATTTTACCGTCTTGGCTACACCCCTGTATTAGGATTCTTTAGAGGGATAGAACCAGTGGGATGAATTCACATATATAAATAATTTATTAAGTCAGTTTACATTAACAAAGTAATATCAGCTGAATCCTTCTGAGAGCAGAAACTCGGGTAGATGCTTGGGTGTCAAGCATCTGGAGTAATCCAAAGTCACTGTCCCTTGCTAGGGAGGTTGACAAACCAGCAGTTGTTCTATCCACAGGCTGGAGGTCTCAATCTGGGTCCCCAAACACACAAGGTTCCTGGAGAGCTGCTGATCCTTAGTCAATGCTGGAAACCCCGGTTCTGAGATCACCAAAGGAATGAGCAGCAGCAGCAGCAGCAGTAACAGCAGCAGTGTGAATCAACTCGGGCAGGAGAGGAGGCTGTGAGAGCAAAAGGCAGTCATCTTCTTCCTGCTATGGGCGTTTTATGTGCCTGATACCAGAAGGGACCATCCACAATCCAGATGGACCTTCCCCATAAATGATGGCAGCCAGGACAGTTCTTCAGGATTGGGTTCCTACTCAGATGACTCTAACTGTGGCATGTTGACATTAAATCAACCTTAACCTCCAATTCATTCTGGTCAGCCTCCAGCAAAGGGACAGGAGCACATAGAAAATAACAAGCTGGCTTTTCAAATCCTTCTCATAAAATGGTCCTAGGACATCCTCAACTGAAGTCCAGGGCCTCTGTCAAGAGCATGCAGATGCTTAAGTCTTTCACAAGGAAAAGGCATGTGTTGGAATAAGATATAATCGAGAACACAAAGGGGGCTTCTTTTTACTTCTTATGACAGTTGGGTGGTTACTGCTACCCAACTCTGCTTGAAAAAGAAAAATCTATGTGCTTCCTATCCAAATTGTGTTTCATTCTTTTATTCTTTCTTATTTTGGTGGGGAGAAGGGGGAGACATGTTCTTAGATAGCTCGGAAAACAACTCTGTGGAACTGGGTCTTCTCACCTTTGCATGGGTTCTGGGAATCACACTCAGGTTGTCAGGCTTATGTGGGAAGCATTTCTCCCTGATAAACCATCTGGCTGGTCCTGTAGTCCCAACCTTAAAAATGCTCTGAACATGAGAGTCAGGGAGAGACTGACTGAAGGTGACTGATAAACAACTCATCTGCTACAGGTTCAGAGCCCTTCCCAGAGATGCTTGGAGCCAAATACGTCTCTGAATTCATCATTTCCATGCTCCCGAGAACTGAGACACTGCACATATCACCTACTACTTAACATTTCTATTGAGGCACGAGGCTATGCCTCTAACCAAACATATGAGTCACATCAGCATCAAAAACATATCAACGTGCTGGCAAGTTACAAATGGAGGCAGCGTTTTCATATGTTAAGATCTGAGTTTTTCTATAAATGAGTCTGCTGCAGGCTTATAATAAACCTCTAGAGTTCTGACGATTTGAGGATTTGGCACATACAGATAAGAGACTGTGAGTCTGTATTTTATGCCACGTCTTAAATAGTGCTGTGATATATTAAGGTAGCAAGATGGAGAAAAAATCAGGAATAGTATGTAACCTTTATCTCAGAAAGCAGAGAAAAGAATATTTGCTTATATTTTTGAAACATGCTTCTACAGGGGCTGAGGACATGGTTCAGTGCGTCATGCTTGCAATGCCAGTATGCGGAGAGGACTTTACATCCTCGGCACCCATGTAAAAGCCGGGCATGGCGGCACACGTCTGTAACTCCAGCATGGGTAGAGACTGGTAGACACTGGGGCCTTTCGGCACAGCCAGCTTAGTTAAAATAGTGAGCTCTAGGTTCAAAAAGAAAGCTTATCTAAATAATAATAATAATAATGTGGAGTATGATAGAGGCAGACACCTCGTATCAACTTGTGGCCTTCACAGACACATGAATATACAGGTACACATGGGTACACATGTGCACATGTGTACATACAACACACACATACACACACAATTTTTGTTTATACAAAGAAAAAGGAAGTTGGTTGGTTGGTTGGTTGGTTGGTTGGTTGGTTGGTTGGTTGGTTGGAGGAGGGAGGTGAGAGAGCACAAGAAAGAGGATTAAGAAGGCTGGGATAGAAGCTAACCTTCTTTAACTAAACCTTGACTACACCAAACCTGATTTTTTTTTTAACTTTTAAACAGTTTTATTGAGGTAGAATGACATAAAAAATGAGAATATCTTTAAAACAAGTAACTTGGCAAATTTTGATACATAGATACATTTGTGAGACATCATCTTAGCCAAGATAGTAGACACTGTTGTCACTCGTCAAAGTAACCTTGTGTCCTTCTCTAGTCCTTCCTCACCCCACTCCATCTTCTGCTGACCCCCACACTCTACTACTGAATTTTGATGGACTTCTGGATAGAAGTCTTTTTTTTTTTAATGCCAAATGCTGTTTATTGAAGGAGGGAAGAGGTCTTAAATACAGGCTTACAGCACATTGGGAGAACCCTGGAGGGCAGAAGTTCGCTACCGATGTTTTACAATCTTGCATCTAAGCTGTTAATGCCCATTATGCAGGATACACAGACATGGAACTTCCCTTAAGCATTCAGGAGGGTGGAACCTGGCAGGGAATTAGCATAGGGAGGATATCAAGGTCAAGGTCAGCAAGCAAGGCAACAGTTACCCAAAACAGGGGCCACCAAACCTGAACTTTAAAAGGCCATTGCAAACCTAAAGCAATGTGCAGCAAATTAATGTGTAAGTGAGTCCAGAACCAAGGCAGCAAAATGATCACAGAGAGACTAGTCCATGAGCTGGCACCACAGCACTCAAAGAGCAGCCTTCAGTGTGATGTCACCTCAGGACAAAGCACTATTACAAATTGAGTTGTTTGCAGTTATCACCTTGTTGGCAGTTGCTCGGCAATTACTACTCCAAGGCTGTGGTCAGTGCATTCGGAGATAAAGCAAATGCGGGGATGGACTGGTTGTGTTGAGAGCCGGGATTTTCAGCATCTGAAAAGTGTAGCAGAGACATTGTGGGAAAAGATAAGAAAGGCACAGAGACTTTGGGCTGGAGAGTTGGTAAGAACTCAGTAACCAAACTAAAAGGAGACTACACCAGAGGATAAAAGAAAAACCTCCAGAAGGAAATTTTGCACTTCAAAGACACACCAGTGAGGTGCTCCAACTGGTGAAGCCACCCAGCCTGACAATCTGAGTTCAATCCCTGGGACCCATATGGTAGAAGCGAGAACTGACTCTTGAAGGTCATCCTCAGATCTCCATACAAGCATTTCCCCAGGCCCCATTCAAACCCACACAAAACAAAGAAATGTCAGAGAGAGACGTAATAGATGTACTGAACAGTTGTTGATACGTGCATTTCCTTGCACTCAGTTATGATGGGAAACTAGACACCATGAACAGGTTAAAAGCAATGAGCTGAAAAGCAGTGAGGTCTTGATTTGAAGTCCTGGGGCACTTCCCATCAAAATTAGTCAAGCACCAACTTGAAGAAGTCCCCAGTGGACCAAAATGGAGCCACCTCAACATCAACAAGAAAATGGCTACAACAGATGAGCCCTGTGCTCACCTTCAAGAAGTTCACCTTCAGACTAAATTTGGAAGGTTATTAAGGAGGTGAAAGGGTTAGGGAGTGCTTGGATTCCATTTCCTTGTTCTGGACTCTAAATTGCTTCTTAGTTCTGGGGCATTAAATCCTGAGACTGGAGAAAAATGTTTCCCTCCCATGAACTTCAGGATGCAGTTGGTTTGGGCTGCATATTGCTGGTTGGGAGCCCAGGGCTTCCTATTCCTCCCTCTCAGGAGCCATGATCTGCTGTGACTTCAATCCTTCCAGAGTATTTCACATCCTTTCCAATATAGCAGCCATGACAGCACAACACAGCATATCCCTAAGGCCCTAATCATGCTCTCCTTGCAAAGCCCAGGCACAAGCACGTCTTCAGAAAACAGTTCTTTTCATTCTCTGATGTGCAGATGCTGAGGGGTCCCTGCTCTTCGGGAACTCATCTTCCTTACCCGGAAATGGTGCCATTCAGCTTTCAAAACTTTCCGTTTTCCCTGATTAGTGTAGCTATTCGTTTCTTGTCTCATGGCTGTAACTGACGAAAGCAACTTAAAGAAGGAAGGCTTTACTTTGGTCCACAGTACGAAAGGACAGTCCATCATGATGGGACAGTTATGGATGGCAGTAGTGTACAGCGGCAGACCACTTTCCACAGTCAGGAAGCAGAGTGATGAATGCTGGTGCTCAGCAGTCCAGGAGCCCCAACCCACAGCATGGTGCAGCCATATTCAGGGTGAGTCTTACCTCAATTGACCTCACCTAAAAGTTCCATCACAGAAATGTCCAGAGGTTTATCCCTTAGGATAAACTGTAGAGTTGACAGTGTTGATGGTCACAATTCATGTCCTCATGGCTTCTTCTTTGGGCTACAGGCCTTACGCACAAATGGATCACTGAGCTTCGATCACACAGTCAGGTTCCTCTTCATACATTATTGCTTCTGTTCGTGTGAAGCCTTGCTAACCACACTGAAAGCTCTCGAAAGGCAGGACATATTCTGTCTGTTGCTTATCCTCCAGTGTAGGGCTTGACACTCAGGCATCATGCAGCATACACTTGTTATTCAGTAGGCAAGTATGTGGTCAAGAATCAAAAGTATCAAGAGGAGAATTCTTAAGAACCACCTGGAGCAACCACAACAGCATTTCCTTAAGTCCCCACATCTGCCTGTGAGTGTTCTCACAGTAGCTACTGTTCTGACATCACTGTTTCATGAGATTTACAATCTCACAACCGAGTTATCACCAAAACAATGTGAGGATAAAAACAATTTCAGCAATACACTGAAAATGCCACACTGCTGAATGTTAGAACAAACATCCCATTGAATGGGGAGAGAGGTCTTGTTTCGGGATATTTGATCACACTGTGACACCCCGAGACTATGTTAATAAAGTTAACCTTGAATCAGGGGATGGAGCCAGTGGCTAACTGACCGGAATTAGCCATAGAGAAACCAGGATTACAGATAGGGAAGATGCACAGGAAGGAGTAGGGAGGGACTTGGAGATTTCATGCTCTCTTTGATCTAAGACATGTGGGGAGAGAGGCACTTGCTGGGTCTCTAGTTAAAAAAAAAAAAAAGAAGAAGGTCAGCTGGTCACTCTTCCTCCACTTCTTTGTTCTATCAGGTTTTCACTCCAATATCTGACTCCCAAGTCTTTATTGGTAATAGAACACCTTAGATTAAAAACAACAGGGTCTCACAAATATTCTGAGATGGCACAAGATTTGTACTACAAGGAATATCACAGGGTCCTGTACAAGTATATACATATAATTTGAAATAAGCACTCTTTTTTGAGTTCCCACCAAAAGTCAGCTGGGGCACAACAAAGACATAGCCCTGCCTAACATGTCCCTTCCAGATTTGCTGGGGGCAACTGACTTCATCACTAGTCACCAGCAAAGACTAATAACTCCTCTTACTATGTAATAATTCATTAGAACAAGTACTAGTGTCAGGGACAAGGACAGAATCTCTAATTAGTGGAAAAATACAGACCCCCCCCCCCATAAGACAGGGAACTAGATCATCTTACAGTCAGGTTGCCTAGCAACAGGACATTGAGGCAGAGCCATTGACCCTTTCACCCTGTAAACATCCTATACAAACATCCTGTTAGCTTGCCCCACCTTATGCAGACGACAGCTTCTTGCTCCCTGCACCCTGCAGGAACTATATAAACCCTCCTGGAGAAAAATAAAGTTGCACTTTGATCAGAATCTAGACTTGGTGTATTTCCTTTGTGTCTCCTGTCCCTATCATTCCATCCTTAGGGACGTCCTTAGGGTGGTCGAGAACCCGTTGAAGCCCTGCAGGCAGGGCATACTAGGACCTTATTTCCAGAGAATAAGGATTTGGGATGGTGGAGAGGAATGTGACATTGCTAAAACAACCCCCACCATAGCAAATATGTGTTCTGGTGTTGTTTGTTTGTTTGGTTGGTTGTTTTTTAATTCATTCAACAAGTACACACTGCAGGTTTACCAGCTGCTACATGCCACTCATTCAGTCATTAGCATCTCAAAGTCCAATAGTAGAAATGTTCATGGACATACCACAACAACACTGAACATGTATCAACATAGAAGCAATAGACAAGCCAAAGGGGAGCCACCTCCTTCCTCCAGCCATGCCCCGGCTCCTAGGACTAGACTCTGTCTACTGCCCTCAGTGTATTTCCCTTAGGGACTTCCTGCTTCTCCAGCAGGTGTTAGACCTGTTGAGTGGCTTCAAGAGCAGCCACAGCAACTCAGAAGCATAGGTAGACAGACTTTAGCTGGCTGGGTGGCCTCTGTAAAGTCAGGCTGGCAGATGCTGCCCTCAACATGCTGTAGGCAGGCTCATCTGGGGAGCTGAAGACACACAAACACCCAGGCTTCACCTCCAAACAAATGAAACCTGAGTCTCAGGAGCTGAGCCTGACTGTTGTTGTTTTTGAGTTCTCTGGGATTTCTAGTGTGTAGTCAGGCTTGGGAAACATAGCTCCAAAAAGCTCAGCTACAAGTCACAGCAACTAGGTGCCAGGCTACTTGGTGTTCAGGGCTTGCTGGTTCAGCAGGAGATTGTCACCTGTGATCTGAGTACCCAGACATCTCTACAGAGCTGGTCTTCCCCACCTTCATCTCAATTAGGCACATGAATGTCAGAAGTGTTACCATTCCCGACACCCTAACTGTTTCCAGAATCCCATGGCTGCGCATGTGCTGTTAGCATTCAGGCAAAATGCTTAGTCACTCCAGGGCCTTGCATCCTACATAATCCATGAGTAGTGTGGCCATGTAATCTGTGCACATGCCCGGCGTGGCTACATAAGCCCCTACACACATGCAAGAGGTGATCCTTAAAAGCAGACTCCACCCATTCCCCCACCCTTTCTGTACATTTCCTCTCCAACAGTCCTGCTCACTCACCCATCTTCCCTATCCCCGCCCCCTTTAATAAAACTCTCAAAGTGGATTTTGTTGTATTTTGTGGTCCATTCTTGCACCTGGTAAATAACATTGGTGTCAAGACCAAACAGGCTCTCCTGGCACCCCTGCACTGGGATCCTGAACTGAGGTTGGTTCATCTACAACTGCCCATTTTCCATCTGCCCAGCCATTGGATCACTTCATACAACACCGGATACTTCGATTGGTGAGTTTTCCCTCTACCGGTCAGCCTAAACACTTTCTTAAACCCTTGGAAGCGACCATTGACCATCCTGCATTCCAAAAGTTCTCAAAAAGTGGGGGAACCCCCAGTCCATGGTCTTTAAGACCACAATCGGTGCCTATCACTGACTAACACCCCCAGCCATTCTCCACGACTGAGGTCTGAGGCCTCGTTTTTTCATTCTTGTCTCTTGGACTTTTGTCCTTGGGGTAAGACCCTGGCCCTTGCTCTTTGCTTGTTGATAGACCACTGAGTGATTTGCGCCATTCTTAATTGATCCTCGCTTAATCTCTGGGATGCCTGAGATACTAAAGCTATTGCATCTCATTTGTTTCTCCCTGCCTCAGTCATGGAATAAGCCCTCCAATACCATAAACCCCACATCTCCTCTGGGATGCCTTTTAGAAACCCTCAAACCTCTAAGCTTAAATGCCCTACTTATAGACTTCTAAGCTTATCTGCTTCTGTGCTAAAAAAAATGGCCTAAATATCCATTATATAACAATAAAAAATGGCCACCTAATGGCTTGTTGGACCCCAATATTCTATGGGAGCTATCTAACTTCTGTCAGTGAATGGACAGATGGAAATAGTTATCTTATATCCAAGCCTTTTTCTATCTAGTGGATACCTTCTCAGGCTGGGTTAAGGCTTTTCCAGTTACTAATAAGCAGGCTCACACAGTCTCTGACCTTGTCCTCTGGGAGATTATCCCCCATTTTGGGATCCTTGTCTCTCTCCAGTCTAACAATGGTCCAGAGTTCACCTCCCAGATTTCCTAAACCCTATCTAAAGCTCTTAACATCACTTGGCATTTCCATATCCCATACCATCCTCAGTGATCAGAGGAGATAGAAGGAAATAACTGCTCCTTAAAAAATATTCTTATTAAGATGTCACAGGAACTTCACATTGCCTGGGTAAAACTATTGCCTCTGTCCCTTCACAGGCTCCAGGCTCTTCCCAAGCAACCCCTTTCAATCATGCCATTTGAATTTATATATGGGAGGCCAGTTCTAACCCCGACCTTCTATCCAAACCTTCACCCCTCCCCAACCATCTGCTCACCCCCTTTCTCTATCACCTCTGTTCTCTACTATGGAATTTTACTGACCATTCCCTACCCCAGCCATGTGACAACCACTGCCCACCCCCAATCAACATCAGGGATCAGGTCCTTCTTCCTGCCCCAGACCAATACCCTTCACCCCTTACCCCTAAATGGCAGGGACCATTCAAGGTAATTCTTGTAACCCCCACAATTGCTAAGTTCAATGGCTTTCTCACTGGATTCATGCCTGGTAAATAACAAGAAGGACAGAAAAACCTTACACTATCAGTAAGCCAAAAATAACCTTACCCTATCTAGTTATGGCCTCTGGAAAGCACATATCTGAGCATTTAAATGAACATTTTAAATAAACAAATAGAAGGATGTGGGGAAGGAAAGGAGGAAGAGGAAGGGGAGGAGAGGGAAGGGAAGGGAAGATAAGGGAAGGGAAGGGAAGGGAAGGGGGGAGGGAAGGGAAGATAAGGGAAGGGAAGGGGGGAAAGGAGAGAAAGAGAGGTGGGGAAGGGAGCTGAGAAGATGGTTCAGAAGCTCTTGCTCAGGAAGTATAAACACTAGAATTTGGTTCCCTGGTACCAATGTAAATGCCAGGTGGGTGTAGCAGCTCACTCACCTAGGATAACAGCAGAAGGGAGATAAGTAGGGGATCCCTGGAGCAAACTAGCTAGTTAGACTAGCTTAATCAGCAAGCTCTGGGTTCAGATGAGAGATCCTTCCTCAATTGTATAAGGTAGAGAGTGATGCAGGAAAATAATTGATGTCAACCTCTGACCTTCACACATATGTGTATACACATGCACCCTGACATACATGTGCATCTCCCTCCCCCCCACACACACAATGTATAAATTCAGGGAGTAAAAAGGAAAAGAAAAATGGTAAACAGTTGCTTTTACTCTTACCCTTAACCTGTCTTAGCCAGCTAGACCGAACCACTAAGCCCTCGCCTGCCTCACGTACTGCTTGAGACCTGTGCTGTTAGTGTGATGAAAACCTTTGGGGTTTTCAAAGCGCATCTCTTGCTGTGGTGCAGCTGTGCTATTGTGTCTCTAGTCTTTCTTCTCATTCCTAACTAGTTTCTGGCTATGCTTCTATTTGTGTTTTTGGATCACATCTGGTCCCAGCTGAGGTTTGATCAGGGTGCTAATGGATCCCTACTAAGTGCTGAAAGAACAGAAACAGAAATTCTAGTCTGTTAGGTGGCAGATTGTGGCGAATCCTGGATGCCTGCCTTTCCTGCAATTTGGGGATTCTGAAATCATTGTTTATGAAATGTTAGCATAAACATCCTAGATGTGTTGTGGAAATATTCTGATCTCCCAACAGAATTTAATTTACAAAGAACCCTGAGACCCTGAGTAGCTCTTCAGAAGCAGCTGATTTTCTTGAACACAAACCAAAGATTAACTGGGGACAGAGCCTCTGTCTGGCCTCTCCCTCCTTCCGTAGGAGTGGGTCCTATTGGCTATGACCCTTACAGAGCACAACTCTTCTCTGACTTCAAGTCCCTCAAGAATATTTACCATTCCCCCAGCCAACTAGCAGTCAGCCATTGAGGTCTGCCAAGACTGTGATTGTGAACTTCATGTTCTGTCTTTGTGAGCTCTTACTGCACTTATGACTGAAGCTGGTTGCTGTTCTGTGTGCAGTAAAGTTAAACCAAACAGGAAACATGCATGTGCATGAGCTTGCATGTGCACACACACTCGTGCACACACACATATATAATTCTTTGAGAATTTCATACATAGATACAATGTATTTTAATCATATCTACCTTCACTCCCTGGCTTCAACACCCCCAGCTCAACCCCTCCCAACTCCATGTCCTCCTCTTTTAAAAACTACTATACTGAGTCCAATGAGTGCCGCTCAAGATATGCATGTGCATAGTACCACCCACTGGGGCATGGGAGATGTGTATGTGCATAGTACCACCCACTGGGGCATGGGAGATGTGTATGTGTATAGTACCACCCACTGGGGCATGGGAGATGTGCATGTGTATAGTACCACCCACTGGGGCATGGGAGATGTGCATGTGTATAGTACCACCCACTGGGGCATGGGAGATGTGCATGTGTGTAGCACTACCCACTGGGGCATGGGAGATATGCATGTGTGTAGCACTACCCACTGGGGCATGGGAGATATGCATGTGTGTAGCACTACCCACTGGAGCACAGAAATCTACCAATGATCATGATCCCCCAAACCAATCTCCCTCCACCCAGAAGCCATCAACTGCCCAAAGCTCTCCAGTTAGGGCCAAGCCTTTCAAGTCCTGCCCACCCCCCACTCCATGCTGGGATTTTGTTTGGTTTGACCTTGTATGAGTCTTGTACAGGTAACCACAGCTATGAGTTCATGAGTGGAATGATCATGTCCTGTCTCGAGGCAAAAGACAGCGTTCCACAGCTCTGTCCCTGTCCTCCAGCTCTCGAGCTCTTTGCCCCTTTCTCCACGACATTCTCTGAGCCTCTGGGGTTTTTCTTTCCTTTTTTTCCTTCCTTCTTTCTTTCTTTTTTTCCCTTTGTTGCTGTTATTGAAAACATGTCTCACTCTCTAGCCCAAACCTGGAACTTACTATGTAGCTCATGCTGGCCTCAAATTCACAATTCTTCTGCCTTAGCTTCCCAAGTTTGAGAATAACAGATGTCAGCCTAAGCTACACAATGAGCCCTCTGTTTCTCTTCTAGAAAATCAAAATCAACTTTCTTCACAATGTTCATTACGTTTTCACTTCTCTTTTCTATTCCTTTCCAGCTCTTGATAAGTTTCAGAGACAAGGTAGGAAAATGTTGCCCAAATTCTAATTGGTCTTATAATAAAAACCTGGAGCCAGATATTGGGGTAAATTCTAAAAGGTTAGAGGAAACAGAGGCCACAGCCACTTCTCACCTCATCAACTCCTCAGCCAAAAGTTGAAGATCTCCATGAATCCTCAGACTGAATGCCCCTGAGTCTTCAGCTGAAAGAGGGGGCAAGATCGTGTCTCCTCCCGTCTTATATGACTTTCTCCGCCCAGCCATATCACTGCCTGTCCTAACCTTCCTAGTGCTGGGATTAAAGGTGTGTGACTCCCAGATACTGGGATTAAATATGGGAGCCATCCCCCAGCCACCCCATTTCTCTTTTAGACTGGATTAATCTCATGTAGTCTAGGGTGGCCTTGAACTCACAGAGATCTAGCTTCCTAGAGTGCTAGGATTAAAGGTGTGTGCCACCACTGCCTGGCCTCTATGTTTAATCTAGTGGCTGGCTCTGTCCTCTGATCTTCAGGCAAATTTTCTTCGTTAGAGTACAAACAAAATATCACCACAGGAAAATCACTCATGTCAAGTGTACCTTCTGGATGAACATGTCAGACAGATCCAGGAGCAGAGCAACTCCCACTGTAGAGTTATTCTGATTAGCAGAGCACGTGTCTTTACTGGTGCACAGAAGCCAAGATATCTACACACACACACACACACACACACACACACACACACACACACACACACTTACAATAATTTTAGAAGCCTAAAATAAATTTTAAAATAATTACACTAGGTAGAAAACCAAATTTAATACTTCCAATGTGATGATTGTTTAAGAAAAAAAGCATCAAAGTTTGCTGAGTCTATGCATTAGAAAAACAAAAACAACGTGCTAGTTTATAGGTTACAAAACAAAAGCACAGGGATTTAAAAACAAAGAACGTTGGTTTGTGTCTGGCTTGTAAATACAGAAGTTTAGAAGGTATAAATCTTTTTAAAAGTTTAATATAGCTATTAGGACCAGGCAGGTGAAGGACACCCACACACCTACCTGGGGCCCCTGTTCTGGGCAGGTAGGAGAAACCACTACCTGCCCGGTACCTGTTAGGTGTCATTATGGTGAGCAAATATTTGGTGGGGTATTGGAAAGAGAGGCAGAATGTTCATGTCTCTGGTGAGAGGAAGATCTGAAGAGGTCAAGGCAGTGGGGAACAGGCTGATGTGGGTGACCTGCTTGCCACCTAGGGCCAGGTGATATCTGGTCCTGAGCTGCTGCCAAGAGCCATGTCTGGGTCTGCTGTAGCCATGGTCTGTGTTGATGTCCATGGTTCCTTGTTACCATCGAAAGCTGTGCAGATGCCCAACATCTGGGCTGCCACCTGGGGCCATATTGGAATCCAGGGACCATGTTGCTGCTGGACCCATGCAGATCTGAGTGACCTGCACTTCCACTCTGGGCACAAGTTGCTGCTTATGGTCATGTCTGGGTCTGTGATCCTGCTGCAGCTGGGGTCTGTGTTGATTTTCGTTGCCCATGTTACCACAGAGACCCATTCAAACCATGTGTTGAAGAATGTAGAAGGACTGTACTGAGCTGGCTCTGCCCCTCACTGGCCCGGAGAGGGCCACCCCTCCCCCCACAGCAGAGAGCTGACCCCGTCCTTCACCAGCCCTGGGATAAGGGATCAATGACTCTGGCACTGGAGAGCTGGTGCTGCCCCTCATTGGAGAGCTCACCCCTGCAGTTGGGAAAGCTGGTCCCACCCCACCAAAGGTACGAGAAAGCTGGTGCTGCCCCTCACCTGAGGGGGGTGGTCCCAGCAACCCAGACTGACCAACTCAGCTACCACCCAAGCACACATCCACGGCTTTGAATTGGCACTCCTCAACATCTACCCGGTATATGATCTGAGGAGCATGTAAAGGTCCTGCAAAACCATAGTCACAGGACCTCCATGACTGGGGCAACAGCAGGATGTCCAAGAGGAGTTTCAGGGAGGATCCAGTATTGATGGTGAACCAGAAGCCAGAGGCCTTGAATCTGACCAACCACACACTACACAACGAACATTTGCATGATACACAGCAGCTCCCGGTGTCACTAAGACGGATGCAGAGGCAATGCAGAGGCAGGAAAGATGGAGGAGTGAGGTGGTTGTTTGTTTTATTTTATTATTTTAATTTTTATTTAGTTTTTAATTTTAATTTTTTTAAAAGTTTTCCTTTGGGGGAGATGCTACAAGGGTGAAGGACGGATGTGGAGGGACTAGGAAATGAGTGGGATTGGAGTGCATGATATAAATTTCCCAAAGAAGCAATAAAAAAATTACATTTAAGGAAAGCTTAAGACACAGGCTTTTTCTTTTCTCAGTGCTGTGGATCATACCTAGGGCCACCTGCATGATAAGCAGCTACTGAGCTGCACACCCTTCAGTTCAAGGTCTACTCATAACGAAAATATCAATTTAAAACATTTTTATTTCTTTCTGATTATACTACAAATTTTGGATTTATTTTCTCAAGGAATGCCTAATTAATTATTTTTGGTATTTAGAAGTTTCATAAATCAAGAAAGCTGTTGTTATTCTACAAATATAAAAAGATTGTCTAAGTAAATAAATTATAATCAATAATGGCCTTTAATTTAAAAGATGCACTTGTCCTGAGCATGATAGCATGTGCCTGTAATCCCACGCATGGACAGAGCAAGAAGAGCTCATGTGCATGTCAGTCTGGACTATACAGTAAGACCCTGTATCACAAATCACAACATAGCTCGTGGTCGAGTGCCATCTAGCAGGAATAAAGTCCCAGATTCAATTCCCTGCACCACAAAATGTCTAGCTGCTGTAAAAATTTATAATTATATGGCTTATATAAGTGAATACATACATATGAAGGAAATATGTATGGAATCCCTGATTTTATTGAGATACAATTCATGTAACATAAAGTTAGCTACTTTGTACAATTCAATGGCATTTATTGCAGTCATGATGTTGTACAATCTCACATCTATCTAGTTCCAAGGACAGGTGGGACTTTAATGACCCCAAAAGAGAACCTCACACACACTGCCCTGTCATCCCTATTCCACCAAATGGTAAATTGGTGCTCTCTACCTGTTAGCTATGGCAATGGTTTGGTACCAAGTTTTATGAACTGGTGTTTGGTAAGTACTTCAGTTCTGTACAGTATCCACGCAGAAACAGAATTGTTCAGTCACATGACAAGCCCATGTTTAACTTTTCAGAAATCATCAAATTGTTTTAGATCCTCACCAGCAAAGTGCAGTTCCCATTTTCCATACACCTAACCAACATTTATTTTTCATGCTTTTGATTATTTTTTAGTTATTCTAGGGACTGTGAGGTAGTATCTAGTGTGGTGTTGACATGCATTTCCTCAACAGCTAATGATGCTGAGGTAGTATCTAGTGTGGTGTTGACATGCATTTCCTCAACAGCTAATGATGCTGAGGTAGTATCTAGTGTGGTGTTGACATGCATTTCCTCAACAGTTAGTGATGCTGAGGTAGTATCTAGTGTGGTGTTGACATGCATTTCCTCAACAGCTAGTGATGCTGAGCTACTTCTCGAGCATTTTAGCCATTTGTTGTTTTCTTCAGAAAAAATGTCCACCATGTATCTTTTGCCACTATTTAAGTTGAATTATCTTTTTATTGTTGACTTCAAGAGTATTTTACATTTCTATGAAGCTAGACCCTTATCAGATACATGGATACAAATATTTGTTCTTATTCTATGGATTGTTTTCTCATTTTCTAGATAATGTACTTGGATGCATTTTAACTTTAATAATTTCCAAGATACCTATTTTCTGTAACTTCTGCTTTTAGTGTAAGAAATCAACGCTAAGCGCAAGGTCATGAGGATTTGCCTCTATGCTTTCCCTAATATTTTTTACAGTATCCTCTTATATTTAGGTTGTTTTGTTTGGAGTTAACTTTTATAAGTTCTGAAGTATAGGGCAACTGCATTGCACATTCATACACGGCTGCTTAAGCTCCAATTATTTAAAACATCATTTTCCTCATTAAGATCTGACAAACTTTGTTTGTCCATGATATGTTAGTTAAATGGTGTTTTCAGCATCATTAGTGAACTTAAAGACTTTGACCTAACAGGAAATTGAGTTATTAATATCTATCCTGCATGCCTGGAATTCTACTCATTTATGCTATCAGCAGGTTTAAAAATAGATATATGAAGTTCAGTAGGTCAATGTGTTTGCAGTCCAGCCTGGCAACCTCAGTTCAATCCCCAGAACCCACATGGTGGAAGAAAACCAACTCGCGCCACTTGTCCTCTGAGCAGCACCTTTCCACACACAGAGTAAATAAATCAATAAATCAATGCTGGCGTTGGTTAGCTGAGCATATAAATTTATTCCTTCAAGATTTTTTGAAACAGAAAGGGATATGTATTTTTTAAGGGTTGGTATAAATAAAGTCATCTGGTCATTCCAGATCACAAATAATAACAAAGCCAAGAGGAAGAAACTACCAGTAGAGCACAGGTGTGGAAAGAACATAACAGCTCATGCTCAGAATGCCTGATTACAGTGTCTGAAACAGGCGAGGAGGTATTAACTAACACAGTGATGATTCACAAAGTGAAAAAGTCTTGTGACTTGTTTAACACAAATTCCTTAACGGTGGTAACTGAAAGAGTTAAATAAGAACCTGGGTCTCTTTCTGTTAAAATGGCAAATTGATCCATAAGCACACACAATGCTCGTAACAAAAAGAAGGAATGAAGAAGTATTTGTGAGAGTTTTGGGGCTCTCTCTCCCCAAAACATTCTGAGGCTCATTGTGTGTTATGCTTTTCCATTCTTCCTCACGGGTCTTCAGCTCTGAAAAAGTTTGAGTGTCCATGAATCAATATGACTCACTGCTGGGTTCTCTTAAATAGCCCTGCAAACCATTTCTTATCTTGAGGCATCTATGAGAGATGCCCATAACATATATCCCCTGACAACACTATCATTATCTTCCCAAATTCAGACCTCAAAATCAGAACACCACAACTGTAGTTAGTGATAGCCATTAAACCTAAATTATCTCTGGCATTCCCCTGATGCTCACTCAGTTATCACTAGGTCTGATTTCTAATCTTATTAAAAAGAAAAAAGAAACTTTCCAGTTTTAATAAATATTCATATGTCCATTGCTGTGGGATGTTCTGTATGGCAAATGTGTTGCTCTGATTGGTCAATAAATAAAACACTGATTGGCCAGTGGCTAGGCAGGAAGTATAGGCGGGACTAAGAGAGGAGAAAAGAAAGAACAAGAAGGCAGAAGGAGTCACTGCCAGCCGCCACCAAGACAAGCAGCATGTGAAGATGCCGGCAAGCCACGAGCCACATGGCAAGGTATAGATTTATGGAAATGGATTAATTTAAGATATAAGAACAGTTAGCAAGAAGCCTGCCACAGCCATACAGTTTGTAAGCAATATAAGTCTCTGTGTTTACTTGGTTGGGTCTGAGTGGCTGTGGGACTGGTGGGTGACAAAGATTTGTCCTGACTGTGGGCAAGGCAGGAAAACTCTAGCTACAGTCCATAATATGAAAACCCAGGATGGCCAAGAAATACTAAGCCTCTGATTGATTACATATGAGTCGAGTGATCAGTGCTTCTGTATTATGAAGTTTTATGTCAGAAATAGCTTATGTTCCTCATTTTCGCATGAGTAAGTACAGAGATAGCCACAGCTGTCTATAGGTGAGTTAATTTTAAAGACTTTTGATTTTCTTTCTGAATGCTTGTTAATCTGTGACCATCAGAACACACAGGGCACAGTAAAGCTGCTGGAGATTGGATAGTACCACACTGTTTATTTGTTTTGACCGCTGGGGTGAGCAATTAGCTAGCTCCTAATAAGGTGATTGCTTATTGCATCTCATGGGGGATTTTTATTTTCCACATCCTAATATTATGGCTATTACAATAAATAGCCAGACCCTAGAGTCTCATTATCCATAAATATTTTCTGCATTTTCCTTAAACATACCTAGAGGTCCTTGCTATAAAGAACAGATTGAAAAATGAATGTGAAAGAAATAAGGACATCAGTGGAGCTGAACAAGGGCCTGTTGACAGCTGGGTCTGCAGGGACAGACTGGCAGGCCCACCCTCCCATTGTAAGAGGACACCCTCACCATAGACTGTGAGATGGTACCAAAAGGTGGAGTAAAGATCCCAGACACTCCTCCCAGAGCAAACTCCTTTGTGGAAACAGACTGTGTAGCCTAAGATCAGACAAACACAAACTAGTTCCCTAGGACTAGATGATTAAAGGGAGCTCATTTAGTTGTGTTCACTGTTCCATTTTAAAAGGAGGAAAAAATCTCTCCTTTCTTTGTAACTTAGTACTGACCCTCAATTTAGCAGGCCACACCCTCAAACCGGTGTAAGACCTCTTTCAGTGGCGTTTTCATCCCACTGAACCTTAGGATTTGGGGAATTTTTTCTGAAAAATATTATTCTAGAGTATAAATGAATAAACCCTAAGAGAAATTTTACTTAAAATGTAATGTTTCTGATACAAAATCATTTGTATTTTACACACACAAACAATAGAACAACAGCAGCAATGGGTGGGTGTTATGCAAAATACATTCTTAGAGTTTCTTTTCCTCCTTTGTCATTTCTTGTTTTTAAATATTTGTTTTTGTTCTTATTTTGTGTGTATGCAAGTGTATGCCTCGTGTGTGCAGGTGTCCATAGAGGCCAGAGAGGGTATCAGATATTCTGGAGCTGGAGTTACAGATACCCGGGTCCTGGGAACTGAACTCTGATCCTGAAGCAGAACAGCAAATGCTCTAGGCACTGACCCACCACTCTGGTCCACAGCTCCTCTGCTCTTCCAGAACAGCAGTTTGTGCATGAGTTCAAGAAGAATATGTTCTTACTCCAAACAGAATGATTGGGTAAGTCAAACCTATAACCATGATCATGCCAGAAACCTCCTCTGTTTGGATGAGGCAGTACTTCACACATGAAAATAAGGTCTTCAACCAATTCCTGGGAAAGCGGCCTGTGCTCTACACTGCTGCCCTACTCCCTCCAGAGACATAGGCAGGTCAGGGATGCTAACTCAGTGGATGTCGGAGAAAAATGAGACCCTGATCCATCCCAAAGTTAGAAACACTTTGGACAAAGTCAGGGAGAAAGAAATCAGATGGTTCTTAGCCCTGATCTCAGTGAACACACTGACAAAACACTTGAGAGACATAAAGTTCCGCTCTTTTCCTGGGGGTTGAGCAAGGCTCTGCCTTGTACTAATGCTTAAGCTTTAATATTATGTTACTCTAGGTTCTTTAATAGACAGAAAGGGAACCTTTGTGTTTCTACAACGGTTACTCATATAAAAATGAAACTCATTAAATAAAACTTAAAATTAATGATACCAAATGAAAGCACCACCCATCACCCCATATGTAAAATCTGACCCTCAGAGGCAGGAATTAGGACTGGGAAGAATGCTGACCCTTGGAGCTGCCTCCATTAGGACTGATGTAGCACACACCGAGAAAAGGAAAACTAGGTTCTCATCCTGAGTTAGTAAGATAATAAAATCACTATCTCTGGCAGCTAAAATAATAGTAATTTAAATAGTCCCTTTAACACGCCCCCCCCCCCTCCCCGCTGCTGCCGGCTCCCTGAACAAAAGACGGCTTTATCCACCACCTATGTGTCTGAGCACAGTGAGCAAAGCCATGTAATTTGACACTGCTCTAACTGTGATGCTGCCCTCTCCTCCCTTGATTCAGTTTCTCAGTCCAGGGTCATTCCTACCAAGCCTGGCTCCGGCTCCACCTCTTTGCACCTTAACTCTCTCCTGCATCTGCTAGTTCATCAGACTTACAGAAAATGACATTCAATAGCCAGACATCCCAGGAGGTGATGGGCACTCTGTCAAGGCCTTTTTCATCAACCCAGGCAATGCAGCACTGTGCCCTAAGAGCAGGCAGCTCCCCATCCCCAACCGCAGCCCCCAACCCTGGAGCAGCTACATTTCTTTCCCCAGGGGCCTCAAAGCCACCAGCTTGAGTGGGGCTTGATGCAAATGGAGCAGGCAAGTATTTGTGCAGTACGTATGATAGTGGGTTATTGGGGGTCATTCCTCTGCAGGGCTGGACTATGCAAAGGACAATGTGTTTATTTCTCGGTTTAAAAAGTGAAGGAGTGAGGTGGTACTGGGGAGATGCTGGGGCATAAAGTACTTGTCATGAGAACCTGAATTAGGGTTCCATCCTTAGAACCTGTGGTGGTTTGAAAGAAAATGGCCCCCAAAAGGAGTGGAACTAATGGGATTCGTGGCCTTGTTGGAGTAGGTGTGGTCTTTTTGCAGGAAGTGTGTTACTGTGGAGGCAGGCTTTGAAGTCTCAGATATACTCAAGCCATGACCAGTGAGACAGTTTACTTCCTGTTACCTGCAAGATGTAGGACTCTCAGGTACCTCTCCAGCACATGTCTCCTTGCATGCCAGCATGTCACATTATGATGATAATGGACTAAACCTCTGAAAATGTAAGCCACCCCAATGAAATATTTTTCCCTCATAAGACTTGCTATGGTCATGGTGTCTCTTCTCAGCAATAGAAACCCTGACTGAGACAGAACCCATGTTTTTAAAAAGCCAGAAGTGATGGTGCATGCTTACAAACACAATGCTGGTGCCTGAGCTCACTGGCTGGCCAGTCTAGCGAGTTCCAGGGCAATAAGAGATGCTGTCACTAAGAAAGGCTGTCAGTATAAGATGCAGGGTGGATAGCAGCTAAAGAAGGGCAGTTAAAGTAAATGTCTAGCCTGCACAAGCGTGTGCATACACACATGAACACATATGTACATACATACATACGTACATTAAAAAGAGGGAGAAAAAGACAGAAAGAAGGGAGAGATAAAGGAAGCGGGGAGGCAGGATCCAGTGCACCATGCTTGGGGCCTTGGTGCTCCTTTGCTATAAGGCATCTGTAAATTTGACGATGCATCCTTTATCTCATTACATGGCCAGAAGCTCATGTCCCGGTTAAACTCAGGAAGCACAGATTCTGGCCCCCTGGAATGCAAAAAGCAGAAAAGGAAAAATCCATACTGCTATTCTTGTCAGCTTAATAACAGTGAGCCTCAGATTCTCCATAAAATGAAAGAGATTCAATTGTGTGAGGGCACCAGGTCACAATGTCCTCGAGAACACTGCTATTTGGAGCCAAACATCCTTCTGAGACGGGTCCTGAAGGTTTAATAACATCAGTCAGCTGCAGCAAGACCCTGGGAGGGCACAATCCAGAGCATGCATCTGTGGGCTGTCTATTACAGGGAGCCCCGGGTTACCTTGTGTGCAATTTTAGATCATCAAAGGTGACATTGGATACTGTCTTCTAAATTTCAATCACAGCCTTAAACACTTTGTGATGTAGCTAGTAGCAGCTCTGTGACTCTTTGGGAACAAAAGGCCACCTTTGCAAGGCTGGGGGAAAGGCAGAACCACAGTAGGTGACCTGAGAGGCCCATGCTGTAAAATCTAAGCAATGAAAACAGACTGGCTTCATCCCAGACACAGGGTCGCTAATTCCCTAGGAACTGCTGCTGTCGGACACTTGCTGCAGACTTCCTCCTGGAGTTCAGAATCTGCATATCCTGTTAACGTGGCCCTCAAACGAAAGTAAGTATCAAAGGGAAGGGGAAATGTATTCTTGAAAAGGCTACCTCCTCACAGATCTCAGTTAAATAATGCAGAGTGAGAAGGGCAGATGGGTGAGCGCCTTCTTTTAAGGCTCAGTTTATCTGAAGCTCAAGACCAGGTTAAATTAACCTGTGACGACAGACCTCAGGAAAGAGTTGACTCTGGGGATCATTGAGGACCTGGGATGGAGATGGAATGAGGGAACAAGTAAACTAAACCAATGTTGTCAGCGCAATGATTCAGAGGTAAAGTTTGTTTGACCCTGAATCCTACGCAATGGAAGGAGAGAACAACCTCATGAAAGTTGTCCTCCCTCCCTCCTTCCCTCTCTCTCTCTCTCTCTCTCTCTCTCTCTCTCTCTCTCTCTCTCTCACACACACACACACACACACACACACACACACACACACACACACGTCAATAAATAAATGTAAAGAGGGTAAGAGATTGCTTTCATACTTAATCTCTGCATGTGGAAAGTGAAGTTTCACTGTGCAACTTTAGAAAGTTGTCTTTTGATTTTTAAAGCTCTCTGCCTACATGTTAGCTCTAGAATTGGGGTTTAGGAGTCCCCTCTCCTGTATTGGTCCTTATTAAATGCCCCAAGATGTCAAAGCCTGTGCTGCCTTTACCAGGCAGTAGCTGTTGCTATGGTCTAGCTTTTCCCAGTTGTGCCCCCCAGCACCCCAGGTCTGGGAACACAGACTGGTATAGCTCCCATGTCCTGCCACCTGTAGACTTAGCTGCTCTGACTCTAGTGCACAGAACTTCCTCAACACACTCTGCTGTTTGCTTTACTATACCTTTCTCTCAACATGATCTCTGTAAACCAGTTTGTGTGGTGATCAGGAATCACTGAACATGAAAGATGTCTTAGTGACTTTTCTATTGCTGTGATAAGACACTATGACTAAAGGAACTTACAAAAGAAAGCATTTATTTGGAGCTTACAGTTCCAGAGCATTAGTGTCCATGACCATCAGGTAGGGAGCATGGCCCAGGAATACAGGCATAGTGATGAAGCAGCAGCTCAGAGCTCACACCTTGAGACACAACCATGAGGCAGAGAGAGCTAATTGGGAATGTCATGGACTTTTGAAACCTCAACACCCACCCCCAATATAACATCTCCTAATCCTTCTCAAACAGTTCCACCAACTAGGAACAAGTATTCAAACATTTGAGCCTATGGGAGTCATTTTCATTCGGACAACCACAATAATGGAAGTTGAGTTAAAACAGAAATACAGAGTCCTTGAATCAGAGAAATCAACACAGGTTGAAGATGAGGGGGAGTTGGTGCAGGGAGCTTGGCATTCAGGGTTCTCCCTGGCTGTAGACTTACCATGCCTCTCTCTCCCCATCACAACACCCTGTGGGTCTGGCTAATAGGTACCTTCCCATTCTGTTTAGGATTCCAGTGGCTCGGTTTTGGTCAGTATGCACATAACACTATTAGACATTAGAATCAATATGCTTAATAGAAAAGATAAGAGTTTAAAGATATCCTTTGCCAAGCTCAGTGGGTAACATTTTAAAACAAGTGCAGAGGGATTTTTCCCATGCTCCCTTTTGTTAGCAGGAATTCCATATGTCATCTCTGTGATCTGAGGGACACAGCAGACCCACAGGGTGTTGTGATGGGGAGAGAGAGGCATGGTAAGTCTACAGCCAGGGAGAACCCTGAATGCCAAGCTCCCTGCACCAACTCCCCCCATGCTTTATCTTCATCTCACACAGTGGATTCAGAAGAAGGAATCTTTCTGTGTTTGCTTCCCTGGAGAGCAGACAACATTCTCTAAATGTAGCTGTGACTTCTGAGGACAGGTGCTTGGTATTTGTTGAAAGTAAAATAGTAATAATGTTTTTCTCCTCTCCAATAATTGTCCCTCTCTGTGCCTCACCAGGCATTTCCTCCCATAAATCCCCAGACTTGAATTAAAGTTCACACAAAAGGAAAAGCCCACTGACTGTAAGCCATTCAAATGTGATACCTTTCTGCGTCCACATTGATTACTGACTTTAAGCCATTCAAATGTAATGCCTTTCTGCTTCCACATTAATTCTCTTTGCAAGCCATACAAAGACAAACACAGTGTTCGTTGTTTACATCAGAGTATTGTATCACAAAAATGGTTTATGCTGTTTTAGTTTGCCATTTCTTGTGGCATTTGAAATGTCAGAGGAGAATTACATTCCCATTTCATAGATGAAAAGGTCATACCAGAGAAAGCATTGAAGAACTCCTGACATGGGACTAGGAATGAAGCTGTGTTAGCAGCATTTGCTGGATTTATCCCCAGTACCATATAACTAGTGTGGTGGTTCATGCCTGTGATCCAGCATTCAGGAGGTAGAGGCAGAGGATCAGCTCAAGACCAGCCTCAGCAACACAAGGAGTTCTTGAACATGAGACCCTGTCCCCAAACCCCACCCCACACACAAAAAAAGCACCAAAGGCTTGAACTTCCACATTATCATTCCAAGTTTTAACAAATCTGTCTGTTTGAGAACCACTGCCTCAGCCGCTGGGGGGTGCTGCTGAAAAAAAAATCACTGGAAATCACAAGGTGGCCTTTGAGGTTCCTAAAGAGAGGGCCTGGGGTGGTTTAGCTAGGTTCGTCATTTCATGTGACTATTCCATCATGGCCAACCCAGATGGAATTGGCCGCATTTGGCATGGAACAGATGCATTCAGTAGGTTCTCCTTCAGAGCCACAGTGTTATCCATTCACCATTAGCCAGGAAAATGTGAGGCTTCATGGTGCTTCCTGCTTCCTATGCATGTAGTCAGGTCTAAAGGGGGTGGGTGTGCATTGGGACAGGCATCCACAGAAGCATCCATTCCAAATGGAGGGTATCTGCTGGGTCCCCAGACAGCCTCCTCTCAGGACGAGCATTTAGGGAATGCTCTTGGCTTGTCAATGGGAGCATCATCAACAGTTTTAAATATTAAACAGCTCTCTGATGAGTGAGGAAGCAATTATTCAACAATTCCCAGAAGTAGAGATGACGTGGGAAGCCATTCTCCATATTTGTTAGTTAGAAAAGGATTCACACATTGTTGTATGAACAGAAACAGCTAAAACATAAGCCACAGAATGATTTCCAAATCCTTTTGGTGGCTTTTTTAAACATTTTGTCAGTTGGTTCCAAGGCATTATCTACCATCTCTGATCACTAATGAGGCTTCCCAAGATAAAACAGAATTAAAACTTTGAGCAGCTTTCACTTACCTTAAAACTTGCTCATCATAAAAACGTCCTAAAACCCACTAAAATCAGAGTGTGGGCTACTTCCAACCTGGGACTAAGAACATTCACTGTAAAAGAACTCAATTTGCATGTGTCCCAGCCCTAAGAACTTCCCCAGTTTGTGGAGGAGCCCTTGCAAGTTCTCATTACTTCTCTGGAAGCCTTGCCCCAGACAGCTCACCAGAGACAGGAAAGGGGAAGGTCTGTTACCTGCAGAGGTATGAATCATCCATTCAGTGCATTCTCAGCAGCCAAGTCAGCCTCCTCCTGCTACCCGAAGCTACCTCCTAAATATAACCAGTTCTCTACTTTTGCTATTCATCATAAAGCAACTGTTAGAAACATAGAATGCATCCCCCTACACTTCCACACCCCCACACCAACCACCACCCTAAAAGTACTAGTTGTGGAGTCAGAAAATGTTTATTATTTTTGCAACTAGACCCTCTACTGCTATGCTGTGAAATTTACAGGGTCAATAACATGAATAAGTGTTTGAGTTTTAGATACTCCCAAGTATTTGAAAGGATAAAAATCAGATAGTTGATATCAAGGATGTCACAATGGGTCAAATCCAGCATGCCCTCACAGTACAAACAATGAGCCAGTGTGGTGTGAAAGATGGCCACTCATCATACAAGTACAGAAATTGATGCACAATGCATCTGTTTGCTATAAGTACAAAAAAGTGCTCCATGGTTCCATGAAGGCTTGTTAGAGAAAAATCGGAGTCAGCCAGGGGTGCAGACAAGTATCCCCTGAGGAGATAACTATTGAGCTGAATGCTAAGAAAGACAAGGCAAAGACAGTAGCATATGCCAAGGCCCTGTGACATGTAGGTGGCACCAGTCAGGAACTAAAGGAAGCCAGCATGGTTAATGTACAGAGAGAAAGCACCAGCCTGGATGACATACAGCAGGGATGTGATGGGGGCAGACCACATGGGGCTTCAGTTAATAATTCTGGCCATGCAATAAGAAAAAGGAGAAGACGTTAAATTGGGGTCAGTGGTGGGGGAAGTGGTTATGACCAGATGAGATTAGTGTTTCAAACTGATTACAGTGTGGACAATGAGTTGGACAGAGCTATAGTGGACATGTGAAGATCACATGAAGGTCTTGGAAGACAGACGGTCCAAGGCCAGGGAACTGTATTGGAGGTAGAGGACAGCTGTGAGAGCACCACAGGGGAAAAGTGCAGACTTTGGGCTATGTGTATGACTCGGCAGAGTGCTTGCTGAGCACCACAAAGCCCTGAGTTTGATCCCTCTCACCACATAAAACCAGATATGGTGATACATGCCTGCAATCCCAGAACTTGGGAGGTAGAATCAGGAGGATCAGAAGTTCTAAGTCATCCCAGCTACATAGTGAAGTTGAGACTATCCTGGACTACATAAAACCCTGCCACAGGAGGGAAAAAGAAAAGAGGGAAGAAAGAAAAGAAAGAAAGGAAGGAAGGAAGGAAGGAAGAAAGGAAGGAAGAAAAGGAAAGCCAGTCCCTCCATTCACCCATCCTCTCCTCCCCCTCCCTTCCTTTCTTCCTTTCTTTGGAAGTCAGCTTTTACACACACACACACACACACACACACACACACACACACACACACACACACAGAGAGAGAGAGAGAGAGAGAGATGGGGGGGGAGAGGGAAGAGTGCTGCTGTTTCAAGGCTCACACTCAGGAACTAACTAAAGTGGCTGTAGTCCATTGCATGGCAGCCTGGGGTCATTCTCCAGACTGCTGGCTTGTGAAGTTCTTGAGTGAGGAAAATTCCTGGCAATAGATAATCCTCTCAAACTGTGCAAGCTCCACACTTACCCTGTGGCTTCTTGGTTCCTTCAGAACAAAAGTGCATTGCCACGGCTCCACGATGCTCCTCACAGTGGAAGAAATGGCATCTTCATGAACGCATGGCGACTGACAGCTTACCATGTTCACCACCTACAAGGCACATCTTTACCTAGAGAACACCTACATTTGTGATTTATTTTTCAGGAACCCAGCACTTTTACAGCATCTGAGGGGAAGAGAACATATGGGCAAAGAATATATGAAGACATTACCAGAATTCTGCCCTGGTAATGTCCTCTACATAATTTGCTCTCTTCCAAACACTTCGCTTTCTCTACCTCTGAAGTCACAAACTTTAATGAAGTCTTGGAGTTTTCCCATTATTTGGTATCTCACTAGTCCAAGGAAACCCACTATGTGAGTAGCTAACTGCTACTAGTCTTCAGTCCCATTGTCTGTAAAGGAGAGAACAGGGACCAGAGCCTGTGGCCAGGATGGTTTTTTAATTTGGCATTTGTAAATTCTCAGCATTTTCAGATGTATTTTCTGCTATGAGGTCCTTAATATCCCATGGAAAGTTAAAATTAATTCAGGTTGTCTTAATTATACAAGAGCCACAGTCTACAACCTCTGCCTTTTCTGTCTGGGATGAGTCAAGTGCGCTGGCATCCCCGCCTTTGGCGATTTTGACAGCATCCATCAACTTTTATTGATTCGTTCCCGCTCCTGATTCGGTAATGCTTCTTGGATTTTCTCCTGGGTTTAGCTTTTGATTTCTCATTCCTCAGTCCTGTCACGAGTGCAGCCTGGCTTACTTGACTCATGTAGGTTTCTCAGGGTTTCCTTCAGCTGCATCTGAGTTAGTTGAAAGCTATGAAGTGCTCAGGGTGAGCATGTGGCCGAGCAGGGCTGGGTGTCAGGGCTTGAGGCCACATCCTTCAGGTACACTGACAGTGACCTCTTCATGGCAAGCCAATGGCCTCAGCGATGTCCATTCAGTGATGGACCGTGATGCTGAATCATGATCACCAAGGGTTCAGTGAGACTATCTTCTTTCCTACTTCTTTGGCCCCATTGCATAACCAGTTGGTTTTGATCTCTGCTTCTCATTTCAGTGACCTTTTCTGACATTTCAGTAGACTGCAGCCAAATCTCCCACATCAAAATGCTGTTCTCACTGTAGTCAAGTGTTCCTACAAGTCCATTAGAGAGTAACAATTCTTGCCCACGACCCCCCCCCCACCTCTGTCTTTTTTGGGGGTCTCTGTCTTTCTGTATCTGCCTCTGTCTGTCTTTCTCTCGCTTTCATCCAAACCACACACACACACACACACACACACACACACACACACACACACACACACACACACACACACACACAGTGCTGGCTATCTGCTGTGATTTAAGAAGAACAAGCCGAAAGTCTAACTGTCGCTGGAAGCAGAAGCCCTTCTCGCTGCCAGCAGTTCGCAATTGTCAGGTGCCCACATTTCTTCAAGCTGCTCTGCCAAACAGCTTGATTGATGCAACTCTGCATTATTTCAAGTCATATTTCCCCGAGTTCCTTATGAGAGGGATTATCCCGGGCCTGTGCCCAAATAGGTAGGGAAATGCCACCCAAACATGGTGAAAACATCTGTAAAGCTTAGATATTGAAGGAAAAAGCATGCTTAATGAATTCCAAATATAAGGCATGCACACTAGCAACTATACCACTCTTGCCCTGCAACAACACTTCCTGGATCTCCTCGGGGACTGGCCCCAAAGAACGTGCAAAGGCATCACTATGAACCAGGAAGGAGAGATGGAAGAAGAAGGGGGTGGAGAAGACGAAGGAGGGGAAGCAAAGCCAGTGGGGGGGAGGAGGAGAGGGGAGAGGAGAGGGAGGCCTCTCTTAATTCTGATAGTTTGCCACTGTCTCACTCCTCCAAGAAAGAGCTACCCACCTTCCAATCTCTACTTCCTGAGTTTTACTTTGTGTGTACATGACGAGGGGGTGTGTGATGGGCATTTTGTGTATGTGGTGAGGGTGAGGTAAGAGGTCGATTCCAGATGTCATTCCTTAGGAGCTATCTATCTTGGTTTTCCTTTTGAGACAGGGTCTCTCACCAGGACAGGGGGCTCACCAGGGGCTGTCCAGTGAGCTGCAGGGCTTCTCTGGTCTCTACCTCCTCAGCACTGGAATTAGAAGCATGCACCACCATGCTTGGCTTTTTATGTGGGTGCTAGGGATTGAACTCAGGCCTTCATACTTGGAAAGCAAACATTTACTAATGGAGCTACCTCTGGTTCAGGTCTAATGACGTGATTTCTATTCAGCTGATCTCACTTGAAGTCATATATAGATGGACAGCCACGGAAATGAGGGAAAGGGGACCTCATGAATACCCCCTCTTTGTGGAAAGGCAGTTGGCCTAGAAATTGAAGTGGAGAAACTCAAGAACGATAGATTTGGGCATGAGAGATTTGAATGACCTTTTAATTCAATGACTTGCATGTCTGTCTCCCTTGTCAGTAAGTGGGAGGGGCACAGCAGGGGCCATATTGTGGGATAAACCTACATCAGGGCCTCACCACCTGTGCACTCCTGACCTCAAAGACATCTGTTATTTTCCCATGTTCTTATTCATAACAGATTCTCTTTATTCATTCAAACAACTGCAGGGCCTAAAGGTACAGCAAATGTGCATTATTGCAGACTTCAAAGCCTGGGGACACAGAAGGAAGAAAAGGAAACAGAACTCTAATCAGTCCACCTCTGGATATCAGTAACTGAGGTCACCGGAGGCAATTCCCAGTTCCTTCACTTTCCCTTAACTTTCAGGTTATCCTAAGAAACCTGCCTTAGAATGTTCTGAGATCAACCTTGTGAAAAGCATGAGGTCCTTATTATAAAAGAAGGGAAATGGGTCAGACCATGGTTGACCTTTCTAACTCATCATGTTATGATTCTGAGGACGTCGTGCTGGAGTCCAAAGGCCTGGAAACGTGGAAATTAGCCAGGAAGACAACACTGCAGAGAGCCCCCAGGAGGCAGAGAAGTCTATGGTCTCAGAAACAGATGCCTTACCTGCCTCCCCGAGATGGCCCTTGCTCTCGGATAATGTAATCAGATAGATCGAGGTGTGGTAACCCACTTCAATACAGCCCCAACAACCTGCCCCCTGATGCTAAGATCCTGTGCTTATTCCAACCTTGCACAGACTAGACCTGGCTTCTGTCACCCAAAAGATATGCCTGGTTGATAGTTGATGACCCTCCTATCATAACCAACAATTCTGATTTCTTGAATAAATCATTTGGGATGTGTTCTGAGTTTACAGTGTGGAAAGCCAGAGGTAAACCTTGGGTACTATCCTCAGAAGCCATCTGCCATGTCTTTTGAGACAGAGATGCTGGCTGCTCTGGTAGCTCACCAATTAAACTAGACCATCAGGCTGAAGAACCCCAAGGACCTACATCTCTTTGTCTTTCCAACTCAGAGATTACAAATGCACACTCCAACATGTGGCTTTTTGCACACTGGTGCTAGGATCCAAGCTCAGGTCCATGTACCTGTAAGGTAAGACCTTTCCCAGCTGGAGCAATACACTTGAATGTGAAGTATCTTTCATGGGATCATGTGTGTGAGCACTTGGTCCCAAGGCTGTGGAACTGCTTTAGGAGATTGCTGATCCTTTGAGAAGTGAGGCCTACCTAGTGGAAGCAGGTGACTGGAGGCAGCTGGGAGGTTCTAGACCTGGTTGTGGCCCTAGGAGTCCCTGCTGCCACAAAATGTGACCAACCACAAGGTCCTACACCAAGGCAGAAACCCAAGCCACCATGCATCCCTACCATGACACTGTGAGCTAAAATGAATTTTTCTTCCCAAAAGTTGTTTCTTCTCAGCTACTTGGTCACAGCAATGAGACAAGTAAGTAATACAGGGAGAACCCAGCTGCCCTTGGAAGACACCAGAGCTCCCTGCAGAGAAGTCCGAAGAGTGAGGAGTGCAGACTTTCTGCCAGCAACTAAAATCAGCGGCCACCCAGAAACTGTCTCCTGGAGGTGGATGCTTCAGCCTGGTCAGTTCTAGAGGGGACAGAGCACAGGCCCATCTCCTGACTGCAACCTCTGATGAGACCCAGAGCCAGAACCACCTGGGCCCCTGACCACAAAAGCTGTGCCATAATAAATGTAGCTATTGTCGTGTGCTGCTAAGTTTGGAAACATTCTGTTCTGCAGTGATGGATAATTAATCTGCTGGGGAAATTACTAAATACACAGAAAAGCTTTACTCTTGCTGAATTGCTCTGCATATCTGGAGGTAGCCATCACTCTCCATGGAGACTGCAAATGTCTTATTCTCTTGGGGTTTGACCGTGTCAAAAATTTGTCACTTGAAGGACAATAGTGACACCATTCTACATGCCGGGCTGTCAGAGCATCAGGACAAACTCAATGGAAGCAAATGATTGGTTGAACAATGAGGAAAAGGTGGCAGGTTAATTCTTCCTTCTCACAGCCAATGTTAGGGTTAAATTTCTTCAGTGAGTTGGCCAAACAATGTCTCAGCAACCTGGGAGCAAACTAAGCTATTCTTGAGGATTAGCCACACAAAAGCCCTGGGCAAACACGTGTGATTAGATATACCAAAAGTCTATCAGTGCCAACCATCAAAAACTGTTAGCATTCAGTTTGACCCCTACAGTCTCTGGAAATGAGGCAGTAAAGGATTGAAAATCAGTTGAGCTCCTCAGTGTATGCCCTTCTGGGGGTTTAAAGGCGTATTTACAGATGCTCACCCAGAACCGGCAGAAGCCTGTTGATTGGACTGAGGTTTATTTAGTTAATTAACTCACTGGGATCAATCTAATTTCCAAAGATTCACCAGGCTGCTCAGAGGCACTGATGCAGAAGCCACACAGATAAGAGCAACGGCAGTCTGGCCATGCACTGTGCTATCTGGTGTTCAAAGTCATCCAGAGTTTTGACTTCGGCCCCAAAAGTAAATTTCCTGAACACAGACCAAGGAACTTTCCCCAAAGGCTACTTTAGGCAAAAAAGTAAAGTCTTCACCCCCAAGAGATTTCCAAAAGTCAGTGACAAGTATTCACCAAAAAGCTAGGAAGTGCTAGGAAGAGAGGCCTGCAGGCGTCCTGGAGGGACAGTGTCCTGCAAGGAGCCCTGTCAGAAATGGTGGCACAGTGACTCTGCCAAACTCTTCCTTCAGAATGTAGTCATTTGAATTAAAAAACAATGAATTAGGGTGCTGAATATGTAGCCTGGGCTATAGAGTACATGTCAAGCATGCACAACATAGCTGAGTACAGTGGTACATACCTGTAATTCCAGCACATGAGGATCAGAAGTTCAAGGTCAGCCTCAGCTTACACAGGGGGTTGGAGGCCAGTCTGCCCTAGAGACCCTGTCTCAAAAAGAAGAAAAGGGCAAACTATAAAATTTAGGCCTAAATGTATGTTTTCTCTAACATCTCTTTAGGGTCCTGGCTGGGGCCTGGTAGAAGCATACAGTACACAGTGGAAGCTGGAGTCCTTGGCTGGGGCCTGGTAGAAGCATACAGTACACAGTGGAAGCTGGAGTCCTTGAAAAGCACGTACAGCTGTCAAGGCTCTAAGGGCATCAGCAGCTGGCTGGTTCAATCCAAGCGAATTTGACCATCTGACCCTGATAGCACTGTTTTTTAGAGCGTGTACAGCCCTAAAGCCCAGAGGTGCAGGGCAATAACAAACTGCCTGAAACTGGGGGTGTGCTTCCTTGAATCTGGTCAGCAAACAATGCCTCTGTGGCATGCAGAGGTTGGGTCAACAGAGGGAAGTGCCAGCACTGTTGCTTGGAAGCACAGAGGTGCCATTTCTGATTAAAGCACAGCTCTCAGGCACTGGGTGGCCCGTCTTTGTGACTTCATTAGCTAGCATGGACTGGGAACCTATTGCAGGAGAATTGCGAGCCTATGGGAAGAAAGATATGGAAATGGTTCATAAGTTCCCAAGAGTGGGCTGGTTTTGAAGTTAGGTGCATGCACTACAAAGTGAACCATTGGCTCAACTAAGATCCTTCTAGGCATAGAAACATAGAAATTTACCTGTGGGTAAAGCTAAAGCTAGAATTTTAATCACATTTATAGACCGACAATTTGTTCCCTACAACTGAGTTTTTAGTTGATTTATTTGCTAGCCAGCCTTGATGATAGAAATACTTTTTGATTGTATTTAGATTTAAGACTTGACAGGGATCAGTAAGAGTGAATCAGCCAGGTGCCTCTTCCAGAGGGACACCACGGCAGAGCACCAAATGAACTGGTATCCTACAAAGAGCCAGCAGCTCCGGGAATACGTGAGGGTTGACAGCAAAGTGAAGAGAGCTTGGAAATGTAGTTAGGAAGTCCTTATGCATAATTCACCATCATGGAGGTATGATGTCAACTTTTTAAATAGTGTAGATGGATGGAAAACAGAAGGGATAATGGAGGGGAAGGTCCCTCTAGATATGTGGGGGATGGAGAAGAGAGTCCCCAAGAGGACCAAAGGATACAGAAAAGTGGGGTGGGGGGGTTTAAGACCAGCAGAAACAAATGATGTTGTTTTATATTGCCAAAGGCAACACTGAGTCAGACTCAGCAGCCTGGGGGCACGTGGCGATCTGTATGCCACCTTCAAGGACCCCTGTATTCCTTCCACTGGTTGCATGGATGACATCATTTGACAAGTCATCTTCAATCATGTCAGGAGTCTCAGGGACAGGGAGCGACAGCAGCAGGACTCAGAAAGCGACTCAATGGCAGCGCTCCTTGGGAGGCCAGCCCAGCTCTACTGCCGCCTCATCAGATGACTTTATTATTCTTGCTGCTATTTGGGCCATTTTATTAAGGACCAATACATTACATAACAAGATCTGGAGGTCACTCAGGACCATTCCTTGGAGCTTAGTATCCAAATTAAACATCCTTTCAGATGTGATTAAATAGAAAGATATGAAAGTGGTAAGATCCAAGAAAATGGGATGGAAAGTTTTATAGAATCATTCTCTCCTTTAAAACATTTTTAGGGTCAATGAGATGTCTTAGAGGGTAAGGGTACTTGCCACCAAGTCTGACTACCTGATTTCAGTCCCTGAGGCTCTACATGGTGGAAGGAGAGAACTGACTCCCATAAATTGCTCTCTGAGCTCCACACATGTGTGGTTGCATATGTGTGCCAATACACATACAGAAACACACACACACACACACACACACTATATATATATAAAGATATAGATATAAATGTAGATAGATATGGATATACTATATGCACTATATATTAAAAACTTTACTTTTTGTTAAGGTGAAATTAATATACCATAAAATTTACCATTTGGAAAGTATAATCCAGTGGCATTTAGCACATTCCCAATTTTGTAGAACCATCTCTTCTATTTCCAAAAGATGTCCAATATTGTGAAGAAAAACCCATACCTGTTAGGTAGTTGCTTCTTTCTCCACACCTCCCGTCCTTGGCAACCATGCCCTTCATTTTGTCCCAGTAGATTTTTCTATCTCAGATCATGGTCATGGATGAATCATAAAATATATGTCTTTTTGTACCTAGCCCTTTAACTTAACATAATGATTTTGCAGTTCATCTATGTTAGGACATCTATCAGTTCTTCATTTCTTTCTATGGCTGCATGATATTCCATTGTGCATGAATTCTGTGATTTATTTATTCATCCCTCTGTTGATAGACACTTGTGTTTTTACCTTTGGGTCATTGTTCTGTCTTTTCCTCTTACATGCTTTTCCTCCAACACACAAACATACTCCAAACTCACTATTCCTCATCATGTGTCTTTCCCACTGAAAGATATTATTGGTGGTTTATTTGAATGGAGTTCTGCGAGAGATGAAAACGGAGGAGAATAAGGAAGAGAGCTGGGCCAAGAACTGGCATAAAGGATAAATTAGAAGTCTCACTGCAGAGGAACAGGAAGCATGGGACAGGCTGGGGAGGGATGAGGGGACATTGTCGTTCTGACCTGAGGGCTCAGCAGAAGTTTCACAGAGAGAGTGATGTTTGTTGAAAGTCACTTACTATTCCTCCTTATGATGTTTTAACTGATGCAGGAGGCAGCCCCCTTCTGGGTTTCTCTAGTGCAAATATTTCAGTAAAGGTTATCATAAGATTATCTTGAATCCTAAGTTTCTTTGATTCAATCACTTAAATTTTTATTTCAATTCTAAGTGACAAATAGTAATTATATGTATTTGTGTGGTATAGTGTGCTGTTCTGACACATGTATACACTGGAAGAATCAACATACCTATCACCTCAGATAATTTTTATTTTTGTGATAAGAACATGCAAGATATTATATATTATATTATATATATGAAATCATTCAGCAAGAGTTAGTGGCATCTACCTGTATCACCATAAGGATGCTAAAATTCATCTATAAAGAAAAAGGGAAGCCACTTGTAGAGGCTCATGCCTTTAAATCCCAGCACTTGGAAGGCAGACACAGGTGGATCTCTGTGAGTTCAAAGCCAGTCTGGTCTACAAAGCAAGTTCCAGGACAGCCAGAGCTACACGGTGAGACCTTGTCTCAGAAAGAAAGAAAGAAAGAAAGAAAGAAAGAAAGAAAGAAAGAAAGAAAGAAAGAAAGAAAGAAGAGAGAGAGGGGGAGGGAGGGAGGGAGGGAGGGAGGAGAATAGAAGGGGAGGGAAGGGAATGAAAGGAAGGATGTTTGAAAAGCTTACTTGTTTGTGCTACTGAGATAGCTCAGGGGTAAAGCCCTTGCTGCTGAAGGATCAGTCTGACTTATAACCCATTTTGTAATAAAGTCAGAACGAGTTCATTTCCGTTTGCTGCAAAATTCAAGTTTACCATGCTTTTACCTGTTTCTGAAATTTGACATCTTCCCCATCCTATGGAGCTTGACTCACTGTTTGGATACACCCTGATAAGATGTTCTGCCAAATAATTTTGAAATGTTCAGACAAGTTCCTACATAACCAAAATTCCTCTGGAAATCTCCCAACCCTTGAAAACCCCCTAGCCTTGCACCCTAGGGGGCAATATAAACCCTACCCTCTCCTGTGTTTGATGCTGTTTTAAAACCCTGATTTAGAGAGATAGCCCTGTCGGACAGAAAATAAACCTTAATATGACCAAAGAATGTGGGTAATGGTCTTTACTCTTGTTTGGTTGAAATAACAGCTGCTTGATGACCTGAACAGTAACAGTACAAGGAGAGAATTGACTCCCACAAGTTGTCCCCTGACCTCCACATGGCACAATATGGTGTTGTGGCATAAGCACCCACATGCACACTCACATAAAACAAGATTTTAAAGTAAGCCTTGGCTAAGCATGGTGGCACACACCTGTAACCTCAGCACTTAGAAGAAGGAAGAAGGAGAGTTTGGAGTTTGAGGTTAGCCCTAGCAAATTCAAGGCCAGCCTGGGCTACATAAAACCTATTCCAAAAGAAAAAAAAAAAGAAAAAGAAATGAAAACAAACAAATAAAAGTCAACCCCAAAATCAGTTCATGAAAAAGTCTGTGGCCTCTGTGAATGTGATCTGCTTTCTTGTTAATTAATGTTGAAAGAGATGAGAGAAAAACACACAAAGGAGGCAAACACCTGCTTCTCCTTCTACTAACATGTATTACTAAACCCAGTCTTGCTCTCCAAATGTCAAAATACTGCTGAGGTGACAAAGATCAGTAAGTCCTGCCCAATCAAGCACTTACATGTGGAAAAAGGAGGAAAGGCGGGAATACTGAAGTGCAATCTACTCTCACACTGACACTTCTAACACCTTCAGCAATCTGAGGCCAACGCTGGTCCAGAAGTAGAAGCTGATGCTGGAGATGTCAGAGTCTAGACAGGTGCATCTGTTGGATGGCATAAAATCCAAGATACAAGTTATACATCAAAAGAGACATAAGAATCAGATGTGACACATCACCTAATGTCCTTTTCCAGCTCCTGAGTAATATTTTACTTTTCTAATGCCAGAATGGAGAGCAGGTACACAATTTTATGTAACTGAAAAATTACCTCTGGCCCACATCTAGATAAAAAACCCAAATTCTCCTTTGTGGTTGGAAAAAGTACAGCATTAGTTTTTGCTGCTTTTGTTGGGAACACTGTATCTACCCAGCATGGTACCAACATCCTACAGGTTCATCTTGTAAGATGCAGGAAGAAGGTGACAGAGATAGCAGAGCATATTGCTCCATGAAAAGCAACAGGCAGGAGCTGTTCTTTCTTTCTTTCTATATGCTGTGAAAATGTGTTGCTATGATTGATTGATAAATAAAATGCTGATTGGCCAGTAGCCAGGCAGGAAGCATAGTATAGGTGGGATAAGCAGAGAGAAGAATGCTGGGAAGTGGAAGGCTGAGTCAGGAGATGCTGCCAGCTGCCGCCATGAGAAGTAAGATGCAAAGTACCAATAAGCCACAAGCCACATGACAACTTATAGATTAATAGAAATAGGTTAATTTAAGATGTAAGAACTGGATAGCAAGAAGCCTGAGCCATTAGGCCAAACAGTTTAAATAATATAAGCGTCTGTGTGTTTATTTGGGTCTAAGTGGCTGCGGGCCCTGGCAGAACTGGAGAAAGCTCCAGCTACATCTCTGTGTGTGCACAGAAGCACATGTGCCACTGTGTACATATGGCGGTCACAAGACAACCTTGGGTGTTTGCCCTTGCCTTCACACTTCTGTCAGAGTCTCTTTGTCTTTTGTCACTGCATTTGCCAGGCTAGCTAGCCCAAGAGTGGCCAGAGATTTCCCTCTCTTTCTCCCATCTTGGCACAAGATTACTATAACAAGAGATGCACATACTGTCCTAGCTTTACATGGGTTCTAGAGATCTGAACTCAGGTCCTCATTCTTGTAAGGCAACTGCTTTACCATCACAGCTATCTCCCCAGTCAAGCCGTTGACTCCTAAGTTCAAGACCATCCTTTCAATTCCAAAGGGATAATTTTAAAAAGTTATTAAAAAGTCATAAAGGCCATCAAGTGGCCTATGGACAGTGAGCTCTGCAATGAGTTTTCCAAGTGTGAGCCCTAAGTCAGCTGTAACCACAGGAATGGTGTTTCAAATGAAGGTGAAGGTAGCCAGCCATTTCCCAGACAACTGTGAGGACATTTAGACCATCATAACAGAATATGGCCCACTGGGGGCTTAAACAACAGAAAGTTAGTTTCTCAAAGTTCTGGATACCGAAGTGCAAGATGACAGTGCCCTCAGAGGTCATGCCTTCTGATGAGGCCTCTCTTCCTGACTTGTAGAAGGCTGGCCACAGTCAGGTTGCATTCTCACCTCACACAGCTTTCCTCTGTGCCCTCTGGGGTGTGTGTTCCCATCCACATCATCTGATTTAATCTTAATTAGCTCCTAACAGCTCTGCCCCCAAACAGCACATTGGAGGTTAGTGCTGCAATATGAATTGACATAATTTAGCCCCTAGTACTCATTGAATCAGAAATATTTAGGGAGGGGTCCAGTTAAAATTGAGCCTTAGCAGATCCTGTGGGTCATTCTGGTATACACTCACATTTGACAATCATTGACCAGAAAATGAAGAGCTTGCTCTTTCAGATACTTGCATTCCTAAAGATTTGTGTATTTGTTCACCTGAGGATGCTCCTTCCATCAGGAGTATTTGAACTTTAAGAGTGGGTCCATAAAATCTGCCAAGATGATCAATTGTGTTGGCCTCTTTGTTAGCAAGGTTGAGTGTTTTCATTAAGGACCTTTTGGAAGTACCAAAGGATTGCACACATAGTGAGAAGGAACTGAGCCAAATCCTTTAATGGGGCTCCAAAGGGCTTTCCTACTGGGGCAGCTGCCATTGGAGGGGAAACCTGCATTAGCTGCATATTAAACATGGCCATTTAGTCCCCGACCCAGCACTTGTGGGAGACAGAAGTTTGCAGAGAAAAACCTAAAATCAGACAAAGGGGTCTGTTGCTCCAAAGGGGGATGGTTTCCCTGGAAGCATTTTACCTGTAAGACATTGATTTCCACCTACAGCAACAGAGGCAAATGCATAGAACCTTCTATTCTAGAAAAAAAAACACAAGACAAAAAAACAAAGGACAAAAATGAGAAGGTAGCTGAGAAATTCGTTCTCCAAAGCGAGCATGACAGTGCCTCTGCATGTATGGCCAGGGGCCCAAGCTGGAGTCCTTTAGGGAACCATGCAGCCTGGGGCTGATCCTGAGGGGGAAATAGACAACTGAGGGGAATGTGGAAGAGCCATCCAAGACAGGGGTTCTGGTCAGCCTGACCCCATGGAAGGAGGAAGGAAAGGAAGCTGAGGCATGACATAACATGGATTTTTGAAATGTGTTTCTCTAACTGAACACTAAAGAGATAAGTGGTTTTGAAGTTGTGAATAGTTTTGTTATTTTTGCTTATGTCTTTGTGGTCACAGATTTTCTTTAACTAATGGTTAAGTGCAGCTTTCACCCCAAATCAAAGTTTCGGTTTTAGTTTGGGTTTTGCGAAAGGAAGAGACCATTCCAGAAAATCACAACTAGTTAAAATGCAGTGGACAACTGACCATGGGGGAAGCTGGACCCCAGTTAATACATTTACAAAACAAATCCTACACCCAATGATCAGGGTCCATCATGGAAGAGAGGGGCAGAAAGATCTTAAGAGCCAGAGAACTAGGAGTTCTGCTGTGAGATTGTGTCTTCTAGGAATGAGGGGAAGCTAAACCCATGAAATCTCAACAACATGGCTGCTTAAACAAGACCTGAACAATGACAACCCCAAATGGCATGCCTGTGTGAATGTGGTAAATCTCTAGGAGCCTCAACCCTCAGTGAAGAACTACAAACAATTGTCATCCTGATCAAAATGCTTCTCTCACCTATAGATTATTTATATGTGTGTGTTGAGGCTAAACATGTCAGGATTTCCTAGTGGCCTTTTTGCTTTTAGCTTAATTCCACCTAAAGAACTACTCTATATGATTTCATCTTCTGATATTTCTAGAGTTTGCTTTATGAAAAACTGCATGTTAGTTTTTATAAATGTTCAATGTGCATTTTAAAGAAATGTGCACTCTGCTGTTGGAAGCAGCTTCCTCCATATGTTGGTTATATTAAATGTATTAATAGTATGCTTCAAACTTCTGCAGTTACTGACTGTGATTTTATTTTTTTTTTAACTTCCTAGTGGGTTTTTTCTGTCTTTTTTCATATATTTTGTTTATTTTGATAATATATTTTAATTACATTTCTCCCTTCCCTTTCTACCTTCCAAGTCTCCCATATGCCCTCCCCACTCTCCTTCAAATTCACGGCCTCTTTTTTATTCTTATTGCATGCACATATGTATTTACATATACATATTTTCCCCAAATATCACCTATTGAGCCCATATCATGTTACTTGTATGTATTGTATGTATGCTCTCAGGGCTGTTTAGCCCTGGGCAACTTGCTCTTCCGTGGGAAAGCCACTTCTCCCTCTCTCAGCCTTCCTCAATTGCCTGAAGTTCTTTGTACAGGATTGAGGCCCCACAGGATTTTCTTTGTGCATTTTGGCAGGTTATAATCCATGGAACCACAGAAGTCACTTACTGAGTAAGGGAGTAGAGGGGAGAGAAGGATCTCCCCAGGAAGGGGAGATAGGATAGATAGTTATAGATGGGCGGGGGCTGCAATGCGAGGATCAAATGGGGAAGAGGCAGTAAGAGCCAGCTGAAGGAAGGAATACAAGGAAGAACAACTCAAACTAAGGGACATTTGAGGGGTACAGTAGGTTACATATATTAAAGAAACCTAAACAGAATCACCAATTAATGGGGGAGGCAAAGCCCCAACTAAACATCTCTCTCCACCAAATGGAATCCCCAGTGCCAGGACTAAGTTATAGCTAATTGAGTTGTTGGCCAAAAGGGCCCTCTGGGAACCCCCAAACAACCCAGGCTATTGCCAAGGTTGTTGTTTTCTCTTGAAACTTATCGCAATCCCCATTGCTGAAGACAGCACCTACAAAATTCACTGAATACAGAGAAGTTAAGTTGGTACCTACTTAGAGCCTTCACCCCTGCTAACTAGTGTTCATGGTGCTGGAAGATAACTCTACATGCTAGCAGAGGAGAAAGGTAAACACCATCTCAGCTACAAATGCTTCAGTCTACAATGGTGACCTGCCTGTAAGATGCACAAGTGCAGCAGCTCACAAAGCTTGTGGGAGTTATCAACCAATATCTGATTTAAGACCCACTCCATGAGTGAGAACCCATCCCTGACACTATTCAGGTGACCAGGACCCTGAGATGAGATGACCCAGGGACCTAGGAGAAAACGACTGCTACTATTCTGCAAAAGGAATGTAGCAATAAAATGACAACAGCATTCTGCTATGCTCAGCCATCATCAGAGAAGCTTCCTCCTGCAATAGATGGGAACAAATATAGAGACCCACAACTGGGCAATGTGAAGAGAAGGAGGGACCTTGAAACACTCAGTCCTAAATGGCATGTCTCCATCAAATCCTTTCCCCCAGGGCTTGGGAAACTGTGAAAAAGAAAGCCAAAAGATTATAAAAGCCAGTGAAGATGGAAGACACCAAAGAAACAATGCCTTCAGACACAACATAAACTCACAGAGACTGTGGCAGCATGCACAGGGCCTGCTTCTTTCAAGGGTAATTCTAGGAATTGAGAATTCTCTGCACATTGTCCAGTTGTGGGTCTCTGTATTTTCCCCCATCTACAGGGACAAATGGGGTTCCATGGCCTACAGGGGAAGAGGACACAAACCACTATCCCTCATTTAGAGGGTATCTCCAATAAATAACTGCTGCCAAAGGAAAAATAATTTTCTACAAGGGAATCTCACTGGGTATACAAACCATACTTAAGGGCAGTTCCCATGCCCAACAGAAGCTGCCCAATACAATCCAAACTTGATGGTATTTGTGGAGTTTTTTGTGTCTCATAATGCTTTGTCTGAGCTTTTTTCAACTTTAGAGGTTTTTTGCTTATATACTACTGTTGCGGAATATTATTTTAAGGTATGCTACTTTTATTTATGTTGTATTTGTTTAACTCTGTGAAGCTGTGTTACTGTGCTTGTCTAAAATATCTGATGGTCTAATAAAGAACTGAATGACCAACAGTGAGGTGAGAGAATATATAGAAGGAGGAAAGGGAGAAGAAGAAAAAAAAGGAAGAGGACATCAGGGGTCAGCCACCAAGCTACACAGCAAGTCACAGAGTAAGAGTAAGATTTACAGAAGTAAGAGAACAGGAAAAGCCCAGAGGCAAAAGACAGATGTGTTAAGGAAAGCTGGCTAGCAACAAGTCAAGCTAAGGCCAGACATGCAGAATTAAGAATAAGCCTCCATGTGTGATTTATTTGGAAGCTGGGTGGCAGGCCCCCCAAAAGAGCAGAAAACAACCAACAACATACTGTGGTTTCTGATTTCGTGTTTTTAATAGGATTTCTGTGTGTGCATCTTTATGTCTTTATATGTTTCTTGTGCTTTCTCTTTGTCTATTTTTTTTCTATTTTAGATGCCTATTTATTTTCTAATGGGAGAAAAAATACATGGATTTGGGTAGGTATGAAGGAGGGGAGCATCTGGGAGAAGCTGAAGGAGGCAAAACTGTGATAAGAATATATTGTATGAAAAAAAATCTATTTTTCTTCTCCACTAACTTGGAAAATGTTTCTGTTTCCCCTGTCCCCAATAGGGTTTCATGTATCTCAGGCTACCCACTAACTCTCTAGCTCATGCTGGCCTTGAACTCCTGATCCTCTTAGTTCATCTCTCAAAATGCTAGGATTACAAAATATGTACCGTCATGCCTGGCTGTTTGTTTTGTTTTGTTTTTCATACTGAGGATTGTATGTCATGTTAATATTAATATCACAACATTATAGACAAATTTCTAAACAGTCTTATTAAATAAAAAAAACACAGAGCCAGATATAGCGATGAAAACCCGAGAGAGACCAGAGGAATAGGAACAGCCACATGCTAACCTCACCTCACCAACTCCACAGCTTCCAAAAGCGAGATACTTCCTGTCTACCCACACCTATATGCCTTGCTGTTCTGCCATCTGATTTGCTCTCTCTTTCCAGTTACATCACTTCCTCTTCCTGCCCAGCTCTGTCACTTCCTGTCTGTCTGTACGAACCTCCAGACCTCCATGTTAACTAGTGTTGGAATTTAAGACATGTGCCACCACACCTAGCTCTGTTCCCAGTGTGGCCTTGAACTTACATAGATCTAGATATATCCCTGCCTCCCAAGTGATAGGATTAAATGTGTGTGCTAACGTTGCAGGACTTTTGTGTTTACTTATAATGAATGGCTAGCTGTTTCCTCTGATCTTCAGGCAAGCTTTATTTATTAGAGCACAAATAAAATATCACCACACAACATAAAATATTACAACCTTTAAAAGTTCCACAGTCTTTAAAACCTCAAATGCTTCAAAAGTTCAGTCTCTCTAAAGCATCCAAAAGTTGAGGCTGGAGAGATGGCTCAGCCCTAAATTCAGTCCCCAACACCCACAAGGTGACTCACAACTATCTGGAACTCCAGCCCCATGGGATCTGGTCCCCTCTACTGGCCTCTACATTCAGTCAAAACACTCATAAAAATAAAATAAAAATAAATAAAATCCAAAAAAGTAAATGAAGCACCAAAAGTTCCTTTTAGAGTTCAAGCCTCTCTAAAATACCCAAAGTCTCTAAAATATCTGTCAAAAGCCTATCTAGAACTCTGTCTCTTTAGAAGTTCAAAATCCCTTTACTGTGGGGGCTCCTGTAAAATGAAAACTAAGTTGCATCCATTCTATTCCAAGAAGAAAGAACCAGCGCAGTTACAGTCAGACCAAAGCAAAACTGAAGTTCGACAGTGTAAAGAAGTTCAGTGACTGACATCTGGAACCCACTCATGTTCCCCTGGGCTCCAGAGGGCCTGGCTTACATGCTGCCCTCTGCAGCACACCCATCCTGTCTCCTAGACTCAGGTCATTGTTCTTTGTTACTCTCTTTAATTTAACCCTATTTCTGAAGATTAAGACCTGGGGAAATTAAGCTGGTATCTACCTGGAAGCTTCATCCCTGCTGATTAGCTTTCATAGTGCAAGAATGTGCTATGATGCTATGGATGGAGGGTGGACATGTGGTTGAGAGAATAAAGTAGTAAGGGGACAGAAGAATTAGCAGGTAAAGGAAGATATATTCAGAATGTATTAATGCATGCATGAAATTCTTAAACAACAAAATAACTATAATTCATTAATTAATTTAAAAAATGCTGCCATCACTCTCTAAGCTGTTTTTAAGTTATCTTAATCCATTAAGGCAAATAACAAAATACAGCCTGGGTGCCTTCTAATTCACAGCATTTATTCCCCATGGTTAAGGAGGTTGAAGTCCCAATCAGGTTGTTGGTAGTCAGTGTCTGGTGAGACCCAACTCTTGGTTCCCAGACAACAGCTTGTGTTGTTGCATGGAGAAGTCTGAGGGAGCTCTCTGGAGTCCATTTTATAAAGGCACTAATCCCACTCATGAGCTGATACTCCCCCAAAGACTTCATCCCCAAACACCACCACATTGGAGATGATGTCTCAACATGAATTTGGGGGACACAAATATTCAACCCATGGTAGTGACCCACTAGTCTTTAATCTGAAAACAAAACAAAATACACACACACACACACACACACACACACACACACACACACACACACACACCCCTCTATATATGTATGGTCTAGTTTTCAGAGCCCTGGGAGTTAAATAGAATTTGTGTACTGGTCATGGTTCTGGGCTCTACTCATCATTTATAACATTGTTCCCTTAGGAAAATGTACTCCCATTTCAAACAACTGGATTAGAGTCTAATTTGAAGAGCTCAAAACATCTGTAAACTGGAGACTGCCTGCTCTAAATCAGGAACATTTTTATCTTAGGAGTTCATTTACAGCAAACAGAAAAACTGGACCAGCCTTCATAAAAGCATTCCAGCACACTCGACTGCCCAGGAATAGTACTTTTTGAGAAGCAATCATTCCCTAACATCTGCATGGCTTCTTTTCCCCTTGCACAAAGACTTACTTTTCATTTCTGAGATAGAATGGAGGTACCTGACTTCCCCATAACTCACATATTGGAAGCTACTTGGATATGTTTTCTACAAAATATAACTCCATAGTGGCCTGTTGGGTTTTTCCAAATACATTTGCCCTTCCCTCACCCCAAGTTACATCTGTATGTAGGCAGGGCCTTTCCCAACCCACCTGTGCATGTTGGCAAAAAGATGTCAAGCAATTCATAGACCTTCCCTATGCATGAGAGCCTCATCACAGATGCCTTCAGAAACCTCCAGAATATCTTTTGGAATGGTAGAAGCTTTTTAAAAAATTTTCCAACCTGTGTAATCTACTTTATGATAGTTTGAATAGCAGTCACACCCAATGAGCTCTAAATCATGTGTGTGCCAGGAACTATCCTGAGTCTTCCTTAGAGACACACATTAATCTTTTTATGCAGTTACCTTAGAAAATGTTTGGGTTAGAAAGTACATAGGTTTCTCCTATATCATTATTTTAAAATTAATTCCATCATTTCTTTTCCTGTTTTCTCTTGAGGTTGCCACAGGAAGAGGCACAAAGTCACTACTTGCCCGTGTGCTGCTGGATATTTCAGGAGGCTGGGAGAAAAAGCCTCCTCAAGTAAGTCTTGTGCCTAAATGCCCATTAGCTTGCAAGTGTCCTAGGTCCTTTGTTCTGAGACATGGAGAGTGTCAGTCTATGCCCAATAGTGTGCAGAATATGTGTGGAACAGAGGATGCTTCAAGGGTGAAGAATGTCCCTCTCTTTCCAGTGTTACACTTTCATCCTTTTGAACCATGACTCTGGGAACATTTTTTAACCTGTCTAAATAAGCCTAAGTGTGTTTATGTGTAGTACAGAAGTCAATGGATTGTTAGGATAATTCTTTTGCACACTATGTAAAGATGTGTCTCTGTTTTACTTCACCTGCCTAAGGCACCTTCTGATTGGTTTAATAAAGAGCTGAAAGGCCAATAGCTAAGCCAGAGAGAATAGGTGTGACTTACAGGCAGAGGTAGGAACTCTGGGAAAGGATCTGAAGTGGGAGGTTCACCAGCCAGATATGGAAGAAGTTGGATATATGTTACTGAGTAGGGGTAATGAACCATGTGGCAGAATGTAGATGAACATAAATGGGTTAATTTAAGTTTTAAGAGATAGTTGGGAACAAGTCTAAACTAAGGCCAAGCTTTCATAATTAACAAAAAGTCTCCATACCATTATTTGAGAACTAGCAATACAAGGAAAGATCTGTTATAATGTATCACATATGACAGATCTGTAAATGAAGGGGTCAGGAACACTCTATTAACAGATATGTGAGAGACATTTACTGTAGTTTTACCAACTGTCAAAGGAGAGGGCTCTTTTTGCTTTCCTCCAGATTCTTTCTTTGAAAACAAATTCAAGAATATATTTCCTGGGCCATGGGTGGTTTTGCATCCCTTTAATCCCAGCCCACAGTAAGCAAAGGCAAATGGAACTCTATGAGTTCAAGGCCAGCCTGGTTTACATAGCAAGTTCCAGGTCAACTGGGGCTGCATAGTAAGACCCTGTCAGAAGAAGGAAGGAAAGAAAGAAAGAAGGAAGGGAGGGAGGGGGAAGGAGGGAGGGAGGGAAGGAGGAAGGAAGGAAGGAAATATATATTTATTTGATGACCTTCCAGTTCAAGATAGAGAATTAGGGCCCGTACTTCACCTGGCTCCTTTCTGCCTCACTCTCTGGGTTCCAGGAAGTGCAAGAGTCAATCATCAACAAAGAGCACACTGCGGGAGAGTTGGCTAGTGACAGTCTCCTCTACCAGCAGAAGCACTGTAACTTTGAACCTACTGTTGTAGGATATTTTGATCACACTCTGAGACTCCTGAGGCTGATAATAAAGTTAAACCTTGAATCAGAGGACAGAGTCAACTTTCAGCTGGTCAGCATTAACCATAGCATTTTTGGCAGACCCTGATTAGGATAGAGACACACAGAAAGGAATAGGGAGGGGCTTAGAAAGATTCATGGGCCTTTTCGATCTGGAAGTATAGAGAGGCAGAGTCAGCTGATCATTCCTCCATTGCTCTTTAGATCTATCAGGTTTTTGCTCTAATATATGACTCCTGAGTTTTATTTAATAATAGAATAATATAAATAATTGCTTCATCTGGCACTTCATCTGGTGTCCAACGCATGGAGAGATCATGTGGTAGCTTTTAAAGCTGCCACTTCTCTGGGCTGCTATGGGTCACCAGGTTTTCCCACCAGCTGCAGTTTCCCTGCACCCCAGACTGTGCACCCTGGCCCCCAGAGTTGCAGCCGCCCAATGGCTCTGCAGCTGCCTGAGTCAGCACCTATTGCCAGCTCTGTCATTCAGGCAGCCGGGTGCCCTCTCACACTGCACCCTAGCTATGAGGGCTTCTCCCTATGTCCTCTTTTCAGGCAGCTTACTCTCCATCCCTGCACTGAGTGTAAGCAACCTCCATTACCCTCATCCTGGGTGTGCAGCATTGTGACAACCTGTTGCATTGTGCTAGCCCAGCTCTGAGCACCTTGCAGTGCTGACCCACACAGTCAAGCATCTTCACTGCAGCTGGCTATCCCCACCCAGCTCTGCTGTTGCTGCTGTGGAAAAACTGAAAAGTGAGCAGATCTGATGAGACACTAAAAAATTCCTAAGTGGGGAATTAGTTTTTTGGTTTGTTTTTTTTTAATCTTTCACAGGTTAAGAATGGGTAACAATATTATGATGCAGGGAATTAGGACTCTGTATGGTTCCACAATGGAAGGTCTGAAAATGGAAAAATTAAAAGAATGGATAATCAGCTGGAATTGACATGATTTCAATTATAATTATTATCAGTTTGGTAATTCATGTTTTAATCTTAAAAAAGTGGTTTGATACTGGTGAAATATAAAAAATTGACTGATAAGATACAATTCTTAGAAAGGCCTACTAATAAAACTAAGAAAAATATTCACACAGAGACAGAAGAATTTAGAGCAGAACCTACCACGCCATTGCATTATGAAACTGAAGAAGATCAGCCCAAGGTTATTAGAAAACCAACCTAAATTTCTCCAGTTACCATACAAGAACAACCACCAAATGATAGGCACCCCCAAAGCTATGCAGAAGTCAAGTGGGATCCTGAAGAAATGTTATATTTGAAGAGATTTAAGAAAGAAATTATTTCTTATGGTATACATTCACCCTTTGTGAAGCAGATGTTAAATTCATGGGCAGCTTGGAACAGAACTATTCCACAAGACTGGAAAGATTTAGCTACAGTAATATTGGAAGTTGGTCCTCAGTTACAGTGGAGAACCTGGTGGAGAGAAGAAGTTAAGGTCATAGAACAATGAGGTAGAGCTAGAGGTATGGAAATTTTCTAAGATCAGCTTCTTGGTGGAGGTCAGCATACTAATTTGCAAAGACAGTTTAGAGTTGATGATCACATCTTGGCTCTATGCCATATAGAGGCTTTGAATGCTTGCGAAAGGGTTGAGGAATCAGGAAATAGGACTGAGTCTTCTACTAAAATTACATAAGGCACCAAAGAAGCCTTTGCTGATTTCTTCACAAAGATCAACTTCAGCTGTAATAGAATGATATCAGATTCAGTAGCTAGACAAATATTAATTGAATCTTTGGCTTTTGAAAATAGTAATTAAGAATAGAAAAGGGTGATTAGGCCTTTAAAGGCAAGCTCAGCACCCATAGATGAATGAATCTGAAAAACAGCTGATATTGGATCTCACATTTATGATGATACTTGGATAGGAGAAGTGATTTCTAAAAATTTTATGAAAAAATCAAAATGTCAGATATTTTAATTGTGGTAGGCAAGGTCATCTGAAAAGGGATTATAGGCAAGGTGAGGATTATAGATATAATCCAAACAGAAGGCCCCAGCTTTCTGAAATATGCAGAAGGTGTGGCAAAAAGACAGCATTGGACTAATGAATGCAGATCAACAAGGGACAGGCAAGATAACCCTTTGTCATTGGGAAATGCCTTAGGGGGTCTCTCACAGGCCCCAATGTCAAATTTGGTTCAATCATTCCCTGTCAGCATTGAGGAAACTCATGCACAGAGCAATTAAAAGACTTAATGTGCTCTAGGATCCAGGCCCTGGGACACAACCAGTCCCCGGGAACCCCTATCCAATTCTGCCCCAGTTGCTGGCCAGCAGGGAAAACTGCTGCAGGCAGACCCACCACCACCAACCCCCCCATCAGACCCTGCAATCTGCAAGACCCACACCATACCCCAATACCCATCCTCCTGTGACCCCAGTAACTTCCTGAGATACAAAAGCCACCAGCTCTTATTGGACCAAGAGAGGCTTTCTGACACACATAATCAGCTAGCTTGCATTGGGCCAAGAGCAGCTCCCTGAGATACAGAATCTCCTAGCTCCAATTAGACCAAGAGCTAAGATTAGACCCAGAGGGGTCCCCTGAGACACAGATACAACAAGCATAGATTGGACCATTAGTAGCTCGCTCAGACACAGGCACTTTTTGTACCTATTGGAGGAAGAGATGGGTAGACACCAATGAAAAAATAAATACAACAAAATAAAGAGCAATATAGCATCACCAAAATCTAGCTCTTCTACAACAGCAAGACCTGAACAGTACAAGGTAGAAGAAGCAGAAGAAAGCTACATTAAAAATAACTTCATAAAGGTGCTCTAAGACCTAAAGAGGAAATGAAAAATTCTCTTAAAGAAATTGAGGAAAAGGCAAACAAAAAATTGGAAGAAGTCAATAAATCCCTGAAAGAAAGCCAAGAAAACCATGAAAAAGCAATTAAACAGGTGAAGGAAGCAGTTCAAGATCTGAAAAGTGAAACAGAAACAATGAAGAAGACACAAACACAGGGAATGCTGGAAATAGAAAAATCTGAGTAGATGAACAGGAAACACAGATGCAAGCATAACCAACAGAATACAAGAGATGGAAGAGAGAATTTCTGTTGTAGAGGACACAATAGAGAAAAAAAATTCATCAGTCAAAGAAAACACCAAAGCCAAAAAAGTCATAATACAAAATGTCCAGGAAATCTGGGACACCATGAAAAGGCCAAACTTAAGAATAATAGGGATAGAAGAAGGAAAAGAATACCAACACAAAGGCACAGAAAATATATTCAACAAAATCATAGAAGAAAACTTTCTCAACATAAAGAAGGAAATGCTTATGAAGATACAAGAAGCTTATAGAACACCAAATAGACTAGACCCCTCAAAAATGTTCCCTTACCACATAATAATTAAACCACTAAACACACAGAATAAAGAAAGAATATTAAGAGCAGCAAAGGAAAAAGGCCAAGTGACTTATAAAGGTATACCCATCAGAATAACACCCGACATCTCAATGGAGACTTTGAAAGCCAGAAGGTCCTGGACAGACATAATGCAGACACTAAGAGACCATGGATGCCAGCCTAGACTAATATACCCAGCAAAACTTTCAATCACCATAGACGAAGTGAACAAGATATTCCAAGACAAAACCATATCCACAGCAGAAACCAGATTTAAACAATACCTATCCACAAATCCAACCCTACAGAAAGCACTAGAAGGAAAATTCCAACCTAAGGAAGTCAGATACACCCATGAAAACACAGGCGATAGATAATCCCACAGTAGTAAATCCCAAAGAAGAGAAATACACACACACTACCATCAAAAGATAACAGGAATTAACAATCATTGGTCATTAATATCCCTTAATATCAATGGACTTAATTCACCAATAAAAAGACACAGGCTAACAGAATGGATATGAAATCAGGACCCATCTTTCTGCTGCATACAAGAAATACACCTCAACTTCTGAGACAGACACTACCTCAGAGTAAAAGGCTGGGAAAAGACTTTCCATTCAAATGGACTTAAGGGGCAAATTGGTACAACTATCCTAATATCTAACAAAATAGACTTCAAACTAAAATCAATCAAAAGAGATTGAGAAGGACATTACATACTCATCACAGGAAAGATCCACCATGATGAAGTTTCAATTCTGAACAGTTATGCCTCAGATACAAAGGCACTCACACAGGCAAAATAAATATTACTAAATCTTAAATTATACATCAAACCCCACACATTAATAGTGGAAGACTTCAACACCCCACTCTCACCACTGGACAGATCAGCCAGACAGAAACTTAACAGAGAAATAAGGGACCTAACAGATGTTAGGACCTAAATGGACTTCCACTCTCACCACTGGACAGATCAGACAGACAGAAACTTAACAGAGAAATAAAGGACCTTGTAGCTTGAGTTTTCCTGCCTGGCCAACAGTCAGGACAAATCTCTCTCACCTGCCAGTCCCACAGCCTCTCAGACCCGACCAAGTAAACACAGAGACTTATATTGGTTACAAACTGTATGGCCATGGCAGGCTTCTTGCTAACTGTTCTTACAGCTTAAATTAATCCATTTCCATTAATCTATACCTTACCACATGGCTCGTGGCTTACTGGCATCTTCACATGCTGTTTCTCATCATGGCGGCTGACAGTGTCTCTCTGACTCAGCCTTCCACTTCCCAGCTTTATTCTCCTCCTTGTCCTGCCTACACTTCCTGCCTAGCCAATGGCCAATCAGTGTTTTATTTATTGACTAATCAGCAACACATTTGCCATACAGAACATCCCACAGCAGGACCTAACAGATGTTATGATCCAAATGGACTTAATTGATATCTACAGAACATTCCACCTAACAAAAAGAATATACCTTCATCTCAGCACCCCATGGAACCTTCTCTAAAATTGACCACATACTTGGTCATGAAGCAAATCTCAGCAGATACAAAAAAAATTGGAATAACCTCCTATATTCTATATGACCACCATGGCTTAAAGTTAGATTTCAAAAACAACAAAAATTACAGAAAGCCTATAATCTCATGGAAACTGAATAATGCTGAACTGAATCACCAATGGGTCAAGGAAGAAATAAAGAAAGAAATTAAAGACTTTCTAGAATTCAATGAAAATGAATGTACTACATACCCAAACTTATGGAAGACTATGAAAGCAGTGCTAAGAGGAAAATTCATAGCATTAAATGCCCACATAAAGAAGTTGGAGAAATCTCACACTAGTGATTTAACAGCATATGTAAAAGTTCTAGAACAAAGAGAAGCAAACTCACCCAGGAGGAATAGACCCCAGGAAATAATCAAATTGAAAGATGAAATCAATAAAATAGAAACAAAAAGAACACTACAAAGAATCAATGAAACAAAGAGTTGGTTGTTTGAGAAAATCAACAAGATAGACAAACCCTTATCCAAACTAACCAAAAGGCAGAGAGAGAGCATCCAAATTAACAAAATCAGAAATGAAAAGGGAGACATGCTGTGGGATGTTCTGTATGGCAAATGTGTTGCTGATTGGTCAATAAATAAAACACTGATTGGCCATTGGCTAGGCAGGAAGTATAGGCAGGACAAGGAGGAGAATAAAGCTGGGAAGTGGAAGGCTGAGTCAGAGAGACACTGCCAGCCACCACGATGACAAACAGCATGTGAAGATGCTGGTAAGCCATGAGCTACTTGGCAAGATATAGATTTATAGAAATGGATTAATTTAAGATATAAGAAGAGTTAGCAAGAAGCCTGCCATGGCCATACAGTTTGTAACCAATATAAGTCTCTGTGTTTACTTGGTTGGGTCTGAGCGGCTGTGGGACTAGCACGTGAGAGAGATTTGCCCTGACTGTGGGTCAGGCAGGAAAACTCTAGCTACAAATGGTGTCCAACGTGGTGGCAAGAAACTAAGTCCACTTAAAGTCCACCTAAAAACTGAGAAAAAAGATTCTAAAACGGAGCTAAAAACAGCTTCCTAATTGTCTCTCTCAAATGAGCGGCAGCTGCCGGTTTGAGCTACTTGTGGGTTCTTAGTGTGGGCGCTCGACCTGCGGTATGGCAGGAATGAGGCCTCTGCAAGTAGCACATTAAGCTGCATGGTGGATTTAGACTTTGCTAGTACAAAACAAAAAAAGAGGTTTCTGGGCTACATGCTGCTTGGATAAAAGCATAGACCCATGATAGCTCCCAGAGCTGGTGGAAAACGAACCACCGCCCTGTTGGGAAGCTGAGGTGGGCGGAGACAGCAGCCACAGCTGCTGCAGTTTAAAGCAATAGATTCACAATAAGACAGATTCAGATGTAATAGTTTACAATGTGTATAAAATATACGTAGGCTTGAAAGAGACAAAAAAGGTGATATATACAGTTATATAAACAAATACATAGTTTTAAAAAATAAAGTCTTTAAAGAGACAGTAAAATTAATATAAAAAATAAGCCACGTGAAGATGAATATTACACAGAGAATCTGGATTGTGTTGTCTTTGGGATTTTTAACTGCAGAAAGACATTTGATCATAAAAGATGTTGAGTTAAACCAATATGTATATTTTAAAGATATCTTGACTTCAAAATTTGGATATAAGGATATGTTGCTTTGGAAAAGAGTCTCTTTTGTTTCCACAGAAAGCCAGAGGCTATGGATTTGTTCCAGATTAAGATACATCAGGTTTGACCAGCCAAGACCCCCTGAAAGGTCTCCGATGACACCATGGCCCAGATGATCCAACATCCAGAATGGTTTGAAGGCAACTGGCTCAGACAATACAGCCTCATGGACTATTCCATAATCCTAAAATTTCCTTTGTGTCCCCATAAGATACAGCGGCCCCTCCAGCAGGAAGTAGTAAGAGAAACTACGCCCAAATTTCCAAATTATATGTAATTTTACTTTGTTAAGGTTAAAACCTTCCTTTTTGAAAAAAAGAAAAGGGGAAGTGCTGTGGGATGTTCTGTATGGCAAATGTGTTGCTGATTGGTCAATAAATAAAACACTGATTGGCCATTGGCTAGGCAGGAAGTATAGGCGGGACAAGGAGGAGAATAAAGCTGGGAAGTGGAAGGCTGAGTCAGAGAAACACTGCCAGCCACCACGATGACAAACAGCATGTGAAGATGCTGGTAAGCCATGAGCTATTTGGCAAGATATAGATTTATAGAAATGGATTAATTTAAGATATAAGAAGAGTTAGCAAGAAGCCTGCCACGGCCATACAGTTTGTAACCAATATAAGTCTCTGTGTTTACTTGGTCGGGTTTGAGCGACTGGCAGGTGAGAGAGATTTGTCCTGACTGTGGGCCATGCAGGAAAACTTTAGCTACAGAGACATAACAACAGACAATGAGGAAATCCAGAAAATCATCAGGTCATATTTTAAAAACCTGTACTCCACAAAATTGGAAAATCTATAAGAAATGGACAATTTTCTGGATAGGTACCACATACCAAAGTTAAATCAAGGCCAGATAAACTAATTAAATAGTCCAATAACCCCCTAAAAAAATAGAAACAGTCGTTAAAATCTCCCAACCAAAAAAATCCCAGGACCAGACGGTTTCAACGCAGAATTCTACCAGATTTTCAAAGAAGAGTTAATACCAATACTCTTCAAATTGTTCTACATAATAGAAACAGAAGGAAGGTTACCAAACTCCTTTTATGAGGCTACAGTTACTCTGATTCCCAAGCCACACAAAGATGCAACAAAGAAAGAGAACTACAGACCAATCTCCCTCATGAACATTGATGCAAAAATACTCAATAAAATATTGCAAACCAACTCCAAGAACACATCAAAAAAATTGTCCACCATGATCAAGTAGGCTTCATCCCAGAGATGCAAGGATGGTTCAACATACAAAAATCTGTCAATGTAATATACCATATAAACAAACTGAAAAAAAGAAAAACCACATGATTATTTCATTAGATGCTGAAAAGGCCTTTGATACAATTGAACACCCCTTCATGATAAAGGTATTTGAGAGATCAGGAATACAAGGAACATACCTAAACATAATAAAGGCAATTAACAGCAAGTCAACAGCCAACATCAAATTAAATGGAGAGAAACTCAAAGTGATTCCACTAAAATCAGGAAGAAGACAAGGCTGTCCACTCTCCCCATATCTATTCAATATAGTACTTGAAGTTCTACCTAGAGCAATAAGACAACAAAGGAGATCAAGGGGATACAAATTAGAAAGGAAGAAATCAAACTTTCACTATTTGCAGGTGGTATGATAGTATACATAAGTGATTCCAAAAATTCTACCAGGGAAATCCTATATCTGATAAACACCTTCAGTAATGTGGCAGGATACAAGATTAACTAAAAAAAAAAAAATCAGTAGCCCTCTTATATACAAATGATAAATGGGCTGAGAAAGAAATCAAAGAAACATCACCCTTTACAATAGCCACAAATAATATAAAATACCTTGGGGAAATTCTAAGTAAGGAAGTGAAAGACCTGTATGATAAGAACTGTAAGTCCCTGAAGAAAGAAATTGAAGAAGATATCAGAAAATGGAAAGATCTCCCACGCTCATGGATAGGTAGGATTAACATAGTAAAAGTGCCAATCTTACCAAAAGCAATCTATAGATTCAATGATGATGGGGACATCAAAATCCCAACACAATTCTTCACAGACCTCGAATGAACAATACTCAACTTCATTTGGAAAAACAAAAAACCCAGGATAGCTAAAACAATCCTGTGTAACAAAGCCACCTCTGGAGGTATCACCATCCCTGACATCAAGCTCTACTGTAGAGCTATAGTAATAAAAACAGCTTGGTGTTGGCATAAAAACCAACATGTAGACAAATGGAATTGAATTGAAGACCGTGACATTAACCCACACACCTATGAACACCTGATTTTTGACAAAGAAGCCAAAACTGTACAATGAAAAAAAGAAAGCATCTTCAACAAATGGTGCTGGCATAATTGGATGTCAATATGTAGAAGACTGTAAATAGATCCATGTCTATTGCCATGCAAAAAACTCAAGTCCAAGTGGACCAAAGACCTCAATATATAACCAGTTACACGAATCTGATAGAAGAGAAAGTAGGAAGTAGTCTTGAATGAATTGGCACAGGAATCTACTTCCTAAATATAACACCAGTAGCACAGACACTAAGAGCAACAATTAATAAATGGGACCTCCTGAAACTGAAAAGCTTCTATACAGCAAAGGACACAGTAAATAAGACAAAAATAACAACCTACTGAATGGGAAAAGATTTTCACCAACCCACATCTGATAGAGGGCTGATCTCTAAAATATATAAAGAACTCAAGAAACTAGACATCAAAATACCTAACAGTCCAATTAAAAAAATGGGCTATAGAACTAAACATTCTAAATTCTCAAAGGAAGAATTTCAAATGGCTGAAAGACATTTAAGGAATTGCTCAGCATCTTTAGTCATCAGGGAAATATAAATGAAAATGACTCTGAGATACCATCTTACACATGTCAGAATGGCTAAGATCAAAAGCACTGCAGACAGCTTATGTTGGAGAGGATGTAAAGCAAGAGAAACACTCCTGCACTGTTGCTGGGAGTGCAAACTTGTACAGTGACTTTGGAAATCAGTGTGGTGATTTCTTAGAAAATTGGGAATCAATCTTCCTCAAGACCCAGCTATACCACTCTTGGGCATATACTCAAGGAATGCTCAGTCATACCACAGAGACACATGCTCAACTATGTTCATAGTAGCATTATTCATAATAGCCAGAATCTGGAAACATCTAGATGCCCCTCAACTGAAGAATGGATTAAGAAAATGTGGTACATATACACAATGGATTAGGGCTCAGCAAAGTAAAATAGTGACATCATGAAATTTGCAGGCAAATGGATGGAACTAGAAAATATCAACCTGAATGAGGTAACCCAGACTCAGAAGGACAAACATGGTATGTACCCACTCATAAGTGGATACTGGAAGCAAAGGATAACCAGACAACAACCCACAACTCCAGAGAAGCTAGCTAACAAGGAAGACCCAAAGAGGGATGCATGGATTGCCCTGGGAAGGGGAAATAGATGAGATCTCCATGAGTGAACTGGGGTGAGGGGTGGGCAATGGAGGGTGGGGGTGGGGAATGAGAACATAAGGGAACGGGATGGTTGAGCTGGAACAGGAATGGAGTGGGAAAGCAATGAGAGAGATACCATGATGGAGGGAGATATCATGGGGAGGGAGAGAAAACCAGTGCTAGGGAAGTTGCCAGGAATCCCCAAGGATGACCCCAGCTTGGGCTACTAGAAATAGTGGAGAGGGTGCTTGAACTGAACTGGCTTGCCCCAGTGATCAGATCAGGGAATACCCTAACTCTCATCACAGAACTTTTATTCAATGACTGATTATGGTGATATTTTATTTGTATTAAAATGTTATTTGTATGTTAATAAATAAAGTTGCCCAGGGGTCAGAACTATTAGCAAGCCATAGGAAAGCACAGCAGTAGTGGCATACGCTTGTAATCCCAGCACTTGGTAGGCAGAGCTAGGTAAGTCTCTGTGTGTTCAGGGATACAGCCATTATTGGATACACATGCCTTTAATCTCAATACCAAGCATGGAAAACCTGGAGGTCTATACAGACAGGCCGTGACGAGGCGGTCATGTGGTTGGGTTTACAACCAATGAGAAGGCAGAACAGAAATTCTATATAAGGACTTTAACACAGAAAGTAGCTCTGGTTCGGAGAGGTAGGACCACTGTAGGAGGAAGGGTAAGGTTTTAGTGCTTAGCTCTAACCTCTTGGCTTTCTTCTTTGCATTGGTTCTGTGTTTCTTATTTAATAAGAAGGTTGGTTACATCTACAACTGATGGAGGCAGATGCAGAGATCCACAGCCAAACACCAGGCAGAGCTCCAGGCATCCATAGGAGAGAGAGAGGAGGGATTCTATGAGCAAGTGCATCTGGATCATGATGGGGAAACCTGCAGAGACAACCAAACCAAACTAGTGGGAACTCATGAAAGTTGGATCAATGGCTGTGGAGCCTGCATAGGACTAAACTAGGCCCTCTGCTTGGCAAGACAATTGTGTAGCTTGATCTGCTTGGTGGTTCCCCTGGTGGTAGAATCAGAATTCATCCCTAGTGCATGAGCAGGCTTTTTGGAGTCTACTACCTATGATGGGACACCCCATGCAGCCTTGAGAAAAGGGGAAGGACTGGATGTGCCTCCCCATGGGAGGCCTTGTCTTCTTTGTAGGGGGGAATGGGAGGTGGGTTGGGGGGCCTGGGGGGTGGGATGAGGGAAGAGGGGGATCTTTTGATTGGTGTGCAAAATGAATGAAATTTTTTTCCTTAAAAAAAGACTTAATGCATATTGTGAAAAACATACTGCTCTGGATGACAGAACAGCTTCAATAGATAAAACAAAATTTTCAGGAGAGATGATAAAACAAGTACTTTGGCAAACTTTTATAAATGATCAAAAATCAAAGCTAAAAATACAAATAAATGGCACTGCAATTGAAGTTTACTAGACACTTGTGCAGATGTATCAATATGTTCACCAAAATCTTGGCACCCAGATTGGCCTCTTCAGGATGTAAATGTTCTAAGGAATGGAATTTTATCTCTGATTAAACAAAGTGCAAGCTGGGGTGAATATATGGGGCAAGAAGGGCAGATAGGGAAATTAAAGCCACATGTGGCTAACATAACAATGGATTTATGATGATGTAATTTGTACAGCAATGGAAAACACAGATTAACATTCCTCCAGTCTCAGAAACAAACTAAAAAATAAAGAATGCTTTTGAGAGATATATTAAAAGATATTATCAAGAACAGTCACTGACCACTCAGGTTGAACATAAGCACGGCATAACAGCTGTTGATCTTTCAAAGGTACCAACAGCCCTACCTTTAAAATTATTAACAGACAAACTTGTCTGGGTGGAACAATGGTCTTTGACATCAGAAAAATTACAGGCATTAGAACAGCTGTTACAGGAACAGCTAAATGCTCAATATATTGAAGAATTGAGCAGTCCTTGGAATTCTCCTATATTTGTCATTAAAAAGAAATCTGGAAAATGGAGAATGGTAACAGATTTGAGAGCTATTAAGAAGGTGATCCAGCCAAAAGGCTCTTTACAGCCTGGAATTCCCTTACTTTCTTTATTACCTAAAGGATGGTCTATTATAGTGATTGATTTAAAAGACTGCCTTTTTTACTACACCTTTACAAGAACAGGATAGAGAAAAGTTTGCTTCATAGTACCTACTTATAATAATTCCCGGCCTCTTAAAAGGCACCATTGGAAAATTCTCCCACAAGGGAAACAGCCCCATCTTGTGTCAATATTTTGTAGAATAGCCATTAGAAACAATTCATAAACAATTCCCTTAATATATAATTTACCATTATATGGATGATATCTTACTAGCTGATTCAGACACAGATACCTCAGAAAAAATATTTGATGAAGTAAAGAAAAATTGGCCTTGTTGGGGACTACAAATTCCTCCTGAAAAATACAAAGAGGAGATTATACTAATTACTTAGGATATAAGATAGGTTACAGAAAATTCAACCACAGAAAGTTCAAATCAGGAGAGATCAAGTACGAACCCAATGATTTTAAAATATTGTTGGGTATATTAACTGGATACAGCCCACAATTGGATTGACAACTCAAGAACTAAGTAATTTATTTCAAACCTTACAAGATGATAAGGACTTGAATAATCCAAGAAAATTATCATCTGAGGCTGAGAGAGAATTGACTTTGGTAGAAGAGAAATTATGGGATGTACATGCGGTTCACTTGGATCCAGAGCTTGATTGTTTCCTGGTCATATTACCTTCTATACATTCTCATACAGGAATCCCTACACAGAGAGAAGAGAATATTTTAGAATGGACATTTTCACATCACAGAGTGAAAAAAAAATAAAGACCTATGTAGAAAAGGTTTCTGAACTGATTCTGAAAGGAAATTTGAGACTTCATCAATTAACAGAAATAAACCCAACAGAAATTGTGGTACCTTTTAATAATGTGAAATTTCCTCATTATGGGGCAGAAAATGAACACTGGCAAAGAGCTTGCAGTAATTTATTTATTGGGAGAGATTAGCAATATCCCAAAATATCCCCAAAGCAAGAGACTTTGCAGGGGGCCGTTGTACTAGCAGTGACAACTGGTGTTTAAAGTCAGCCCACGAGACACATGATTCCCTGTTGAGGGCCCACTTGGTAAAGCTGTGGGGTTATTGACTGTAAATGACTGGTTGTTTTCTGTCTGTAACTTTCTCAGGTGCCACTGCTATGCCTCCCTAATAAGAACAGCTGTGGGTTCTTTCCACAGCCCTTCAGTGGTGTGTTTTACACTTATTGGGCACACATATAGCTGTGAATGTTCTGGAAGATGATTTTTGTTTAGGCTGTATAATTTTGATGTATAGAAATAATACTAGGATATTTTACTCAGACTGACATAGGATTCTCACTCAAAAAGACAGCCTTTTATACAGACAGCTAATTTTGGACTTCAGAACAAATTTGAAACAGACTAAGCTGCCCCTGCAGAATATACACACAGCCTAATCCCCAGGTGCTGTTTATTGCTAATTCAAGACCAGGCTGTTTACATTGAGACATAGCTCTTTGCAATAGCTCTCTTTCTGCATGTACACTGACAACTCAAGGTTCAGCCAATTGTTTACTGTCTGGGATTCCTCACCAACTTAGAGCTACATGTCAATGTGACATTACTAGCCTAAGAGAAACAACATGACTTACCTTGTGTTTTGAAAATGGGTAGGTCCGGGTGGTGGTGGCGCACACCTTTAATCCCAGCACTCGGGAGCCAGGCGGATCTCTGTGAATTCAAAGTCAGCCTGGTCTACAGAGTGAGATCCAAGGCAGGCACCAAAACTACACAGAGAAACCCTTTCTCAAAAAACCAAAGAGAGAGAGAGAGAGAGAGAGAGAGAGAGAGAGAGAGAGAGAGAGAGAGGACATGGGTAGGATCCTGACACTGTAACTTATTGTCCTGAGTTTGGCTGTGGAGCAGCAGTGGCAGTGTGGAGAGAGATGGCTGTGTAGAGCTATGTGAGAGCTGCTGCCATAAAGGAAGAGCTGTGTGAAGGAACTGTGGAAAGAGCTGGGCAGTGAGTGTGTGTATGTTAGAGTGTGAGTGTGTGTGTGCAGAAGGAGCTGAGGAGAGAACATGAAGAGTTAGGCAGGAGAGAGAACAAGAGAGATTTTCAGAGAGAAGAGGGTGCTGTGTAAGTATATGTGAAAAATGTAGCTGTATGTAAAGAGATGTAACTGCATGGAGACAGAGATATTTCCAGAGAGAAATTTTAAGAGAGAGGATTTCTTGAGTTGAAGTAAGAGAGAAAGTTACCACCAGAAATCATATGTGTTTCCTTATTACTTACCCCTCAGATAGACAGAAACTTATTTCTAAAAACTCTCACATAAAAGTGTTTCCTAAACCCTTGCTACTCTGAGGTCTTCTTTTTCACTGCCCTGGAGCAGATCGTGGGAGCTGGCCTCTAATGGTCTGTGATAAGACTTCAATTTATAAAAAGAATCAATTGGATCTTTTCTCACATTGTATGAGGAACAGCAACTTCTGGAACCCCTACATTCTATACTGATGCAAATAAATCAGGAAAGGCAGGTTGTAAGTCAGGAAATTTAAGTAAATTGGCTCAGAGCCCTTATGATTCTGTTCAAAAGTCAGAGTTATCTGCTATTCTCATGGTATTATTAGATTTTCCAGAAACTCCTAATATAGATACTGGCTCTCAATAAGCAGAAAGAGCTGTTTTATATATTTAAACTACTGAACTTAGTCCAGATTATTCAGAATTAACTTTGTTATTTGTTCAGTTACAAGAAATAATGAGAAATATAAATCATCCCTTATATATAACATATATCATATCCCATATGGGTCTACAAAACCCTCTAGCAGAAAGTAATGATAAAATTGATCAGCTATTGGTAGGAAATTCTCAGAATTTCATAAGAAATACCATGTTAATAGCAAAAGTTTGAAAAAAGGTTTTTCTGTCTCTTTGCAACAAGCCAAGGAAACTATAATGAAATGTCCTTCTTATTCTTTGTATAGCTAAACTCCACTACCTGCATGAAGTAACCAAAAGAGTATATGAAGACATGAAATTTTGGCAAATGGATGTGTTTCATTTTATAGAGTTCTGAAAATTAAAGTATGTGCACCATACCATAGATAAATATTCAAGATTTCAATGGGCAACTGCTTTAAGTTCTAAAGGGTTGATTCTGTAATTACACATTTATTAGAAGTTATGGCCATTATGGGAATAACTGTAAAATTAAGACTGACAATGCTTCGTCATATATCTCTAGTAAAATGAAACAATTTTCTTTTCCATATTACAACATAAAGCATATTACATATATATCACACAATCCTACAGAACAAGAAATTAAAGAAATATCAAATTGCACTTTAAAAGATATGCTTAATAAATAGAAAGAGGTAATAAAGATCCGAGAGGTAGACTATATAATGCTTCATTAATTTTAAAGTTTTAAATGCTAACGAGAAAGGAATGATAGCTGCAGAGAGACATTGAACAGTAGAAAAAAAATTTGATAAATTAAATCAACCTCTATACTTCAAAGATATGTTGACATCAGAATGGAAACCAGGATATGTGAAATGTTGGGGAAGAGGTTTTGCTTTTGTTTCGATAGGAGAAGAAAAGCTATGGATATCATTAAAATTGATAAAGATTGGCCCATTGGACCCTGTATCCTGCAAGACCCACTCTGCCACAAAGGCCCACCCAGCCCACTATCATCTCCCTGGCCAACCATTGCCCCACAAAGTCAGCAGTTCCTAGAGGCACAAGTACTACCGGGACCAATTGGAGAAGGAGCCCCAGCAGCAGGCCAGCAGGTAAGAGTCCTGTGGGCAGACAGCTCCACCACCACTGCCACCCATTGGACCCTGTAACCTGCAAGATCCACTCTGCTGCCCAAGCCCACTGAGCCCATCATCCTCTCCCTGGCCAACCATCTCCCACAAAGTCAGCAGCCCCTAGAGGCTTAAGAATCACCTGCATCAATTGGAAGAAGCTCCCAACTAAATTTCCCCAATCCCTAGGACCTAAGCTCCAGGGCACATCCCCTGCCCCTCCCCTCCCATCTCAGCCCCAGTAGCATGCCAGTAGGATAAGAGTCTTGTGGGAAGGACTCTGCCACCCATTGGATTGTATAACCTATAAGACACATCCTGCTGCCCAAACACACCTAACCAATCATCCTCCTGACCAAACATCCCCCACAAAATCAGCAGCCCTAGAGGCATAAGCACCATCTGCATCCATTGGAAGAACAGCCACCAGAGGCACAAGCATCACCTGCACCAACTGGAAGAAGAGTAACCTCCCCATGAACAGCCCTCTCAACATCAGCAGATCCTATAGGTATAAATGCCAACCACACCAGTTAGAAGAACAAGCACAGGAAAACATACACCAGTTAGAAGAACAGACTCCATAGGCAAAGGCAAAACCCACACCAGTTGGAAGAACAGAGCCAATAGGCACTACTAAAGTCCACACCAGCTGGAAGAACTGAATGATATGCTGGATCTAGGCACACAAACCCTCACAAACCAACCCTACTTGACCTGACAACCAGCCAATCCCCAGAACCCTTGGCCATTCATGGTAAAAGACAATCAAGGAAACAGACAATAAAGGAACAAAACACCCATCCAACAAAAACATCACAAGAATCAACACCTGTTTCTATAATTATTTTAAACCCAGATGTGTAAACAGCAGTGTAAGAATATGTTCAGCAACATAAAGAGCAATATGGTACCACCAGAATTAAGTGGTTCTACAACAGCAAGACCTGAACATCCCAATGCAAATGACACAAAAGAAAACAACCTTAAAAATAATTTAATGAGCCGGGCGATGGTGGTGCATGCCTTTAATGGTGGCGCATGCCTTTAATCCCAGCACTCGGGAGGCAGAGGCAGGCAGATCTCTGTGAGTTCGAGGCCAGCCTGGTCTACAAAACAAGTTCCAGGAAAGGCACAAAGCTACACAAAGAAACCCTGTCTCAAAAAAAAAAAAAAACCAAAAAAAAAATTGTAATGAAAATGATAGAAGCCCTTAAAGAGGAAATTAAAAATTCCTTTAAAGAAATGGAGGGAAAGACAAACAAAAAATTGGAATAAATCCATTAAAGAAAGCCAAGAAAAAAACAATCAAACAGATGAAGGAAACAGTTCAAGACTTGAAAATTGAAATAGAGGTAACAGAGAAAAGACAAACAGAAGGAAGTCTGGAAATGGAAAATCTGGGCAAATGAACAAGAAATACAGATGCAAGCATAGCCAACAGAATATAAGAGATGGAAGAGAGAACCTCAGGTACTGAAGATATGACAGTGGAAATAGATTCATCAGTCAAAGAAAATGTTAAATCCTACAAATTCTTAACACAAAACATGCAGGAAATCTGGAACAGCATGAAAATACTAAACCTAGGAATAATAGGAATAGAGGAAGGAAAAGAATTACAGCTCAAAGGCACAGAAAATATATTCAACAAAATCATAGAAGAAAATTTCATGCCTATGAAGATACAAGAAGCTGACAGCACACCAAATAGACTGGACCATAAAAAAGCCTCTCAACATATAATAATCAAAACACCAAACACAGAATAAAGAAAGAATATTAAGAGCAGCAAAGGAAAAAGGCCAAGTAATATATAAAGACAGACCTATCAAAATTACACCCAATTTCTTAATGGAGATCCTGAAAGTCAGAAGATCCTGGACAGATTCTTTGCAGGCACAAAGAAACAACAGATGCCAACCCAGACTACTATACCCAGCAAAATTTTCAATCACCACAGATGGAGAAAACAAAATATTCTATGACAAAACCGGATTTAAACAATACCTATCCACAAATCCAGCCCTACAGAAAGCACTATAAGGAAAACTCCAACCCAAGGAACTTAGCTGCACTCACAAAAGCACAGGCAATAAATAATCTCAAACCAACAACTCCCAAAGAAGGGAAATACACACACACACACACACACACACACACACACACACACACACACACACATACTACCACCAACAACAAAACTAAAAAATAACAGAAATTAACAATTGCTGGTCATTAATATCTCTTAATATCAATGGTCTTAATATACCTATAAAAAGGCACAGGCTAACTGAATGGATATGAAAACAGGATCCATCGTTCTGCTGCATGCTGAAATACACCTCAATTTGAAAGAGAGACATTACCTCAGAGTAAAGGGTTGGGAAAATATTTTCCAATCAAATGGACCTAAGAAGCAAGTTGATGTAGCTATCCTAATCTCTAACAAAATAAACTTCAAACTAAAATTAATCAAAAAAGATGGAGAAAGACATTTCATACTCATCACAGGAGAAATCCATCAAGATGAAGTCTCAATTCTGTATATATATATACCCCAAAACAAGGGCAACCACCTTTGTGAAAGAAATATTACTAAAGCATAAATGACACATCAAACTGCACACACTAGTAGTGGGAGACTTCAATACTCCACTCTTACCACTGGACAGGTCTGCCAGACAGAAACATAACAGAGAAATAAGGAAACTAACGGATGTTATGACTCAAATAGACTTACTAGATATCTATAGAATGTTTCACCCAAACACAAAAGAATATACCTTCTACTCAGCACCCCATGAAACCTTCTCTAAAATTGACCACAAACTTAGTCACAAAGCAAATCTCAACAGATAGAAAACAATTGGAATAACACTGTGTATCTTATTGGATCACCATGACTTAAAGTTAGAATTCAACAATAGCGTAAACTACAGAAAACCTACAATCTCATGGAAACTGAATAATGCCCAACTGAATCACCACTGGGTCAAGGAAGAAATAAAGAAAGGAATTAAAGACTTCCTAGAATTCAATGAAAATGAATGCACAATATATCCAAACATATGGAACACAATGAAAGAAGTACTAAGTGAAAAAGTTCATAGCACTAAGTGCCTACATAAAGAATCTGGAGAAATTTCACACTAGTGACTTAACAGCACACCAGAAAGCTCTAGAACAAAAAGAAGCAAACTCACCCAGGAAGAGTAGATGGCAGGTAATAATCAAACTGAGGGATGAAATCAATAAAATAGAAACAAAGAACAATACAAAGAATCAATGAAACAAAGAGTTGGTTCTCTAAGAAAATCAACAAGATAGACAAATCCTTATCCAAACTAACCAAAAGGCAGAGAAAAAATACCCAAATTAACAAAATCAGCTGGGCAGTGTTGGCGCATGCCTTTAATCCCAGCACTCGGGAGGCAGAGGCAGGCAGATCTCTGTGAGTTCGAGGTCAGCCTGGGCTACAGAGTGAGTTCCAGGACAGGCTCCAAAGCTACACAGAGAAACCCTGTCTTGAAAAAAAAATCAGACATGAAAAGGGGAACATAATAACAGACACTGATGAAATCCAGAGAATCATTATGTCATACTTCAAAAAACCTGTATTCCACAATATTGGAAAATCTATAAGAAATGGAAAATTTTTCTGGATGCGTACCACATATCAAAATTATATCAAGACCAGATAACCAATTTAAGTAGACTAATAACCCCTAAGGAAACAGAAGCAGTTATTAAAAGTCTCCCAACCAAAAAGGCCCAGAACCAGATGGTTTCATTGCAGAATTCTATCGGAACTTCAAAGAAGAGCTAATACCAATACTCCTCAAGTTGTTCCATACAATAGAAACAGAAGGAACATTGCCAAACTCTTTTTAGAAGGCTATAGTTACCTGATACCCAAACCACACAAAGATGCAACAAAGAAAGAGAATTACAGACCAATCTTCCTCATGATCATTGATGCAAAAAATACTCAACAAAATACTGGCTAACCAAATCCAAGAACATACCAAAACAATCATCTACCATGATCAAGTAGGCTTCATCCAAGGAATGCAGTGGTGGCTCAACACACAAAAATCTGTCAATGTAATACACCATACAAACAAACTGAAAAAAAGAAAAAAAATATAATCATCTCATTAGATGCTGAAAAAGTCTTTGACAAAATCCAACAACATTTCATGATAAAGATCTTGGAGATATCAGGAATACAAGGAACATACCTAAACATAATAAAGGCAATTTACAGCAAGCCAACAGCCAACATCAAATTAAATGGAGAGAAACTCAAAGCAATTCCACTAAAATCAGGAAGAAGACAAGGCTGTCCACTCTCCCCATGTCTATTCAATATAGTACTTAAAGTTCTAGCTAGAGCAGTAAGACAACAAAGGAGATCAAGGGGATACAAATTATAAAGGAAGAATTCAAACTTTCACTATTTGCAGGTGGTATGATAGTATACATAAGTGACTCCAAAAATTCTACTGAGGAACTCATACAACTGATAAACACCTTCAGTAATGTGGTGGGATACAAGATTAACTCAAAAAAATCAGTAGCCCTCTTATATACAAATGATAAATGGGCTGAGAATGAAATTAGAGAAACAACATCCTTTATGATAACTACAAATAGTATAAAATATCTTGGGGTAACTCTAATCAAACAAGTGAAAGACCTGTATGACAAGAACTTTAAGACTCTGAAGAAATAAACTGAAGAAGATATCAGAAAATGGAATGATCACCCATGCTCTTGGATAGATAAGATCAACATAGTAAAAATGGCAATTTTATCAAAAGCAACCTACATATTCAATGCAATATCAATCAAAATCCCAACACAATTCTTCACAGACCTTGAAAGAACAATACTCAACTTCATATGGAAAAACAAAAAACCCGGGGTAACTAAAACAATCCTGTACAATAAAGCAACCTCTGGAGGTATCACCATCCCTGACCTCAAGCTCTACTATAGAGCTATAGTAATAAAAACCACTTGGTATTAGCATAAAAACAGACCTGTGGATCAATGGAATCAAATTGAAGACTCTGATATAAATCTACACACCTATGAACACCTGATTTTTGACTAAGAAACCAAAATTGTACAACGAAAAAAAGAGTGTATCTTCACCAAATGGTGTTGACATAACTGGTATTAACATGTAGAAGAATACAAATAGATCCACATCTATCGCCCTGCAAAGAACTCAAGTCCAAGTGGATCAAAGACCTCAAAATAAATACAGTCACATGAACCTGATAGAAGGGAAAGTTGAAAGTAGCCTTCAATGCATTGGCACAGGAGACTACTTCCTGAATATAACACAAGTAGAACAGACACTGAGATTAACAATTAATAAATGTGACCTCCTGAAACTGAAAAGCTTCTGTAAGTCAAAGGGCATGGTCAATAAAACAAAACAGCAGCCTATAGAATGGGAAAAAATCTTCAACCCCACATCTGACAGAGGGCTGAGCTCCAAAATACATAAAGAACTCAAGAAACTAGAAATTAAAAAACCAAAAAATCCAATTTAAAAATGGGCTACAGATCTAAACAAAGAATTCTCAACAGAAGAATCTCAAATAGCCAAAAGACATTTAAAGAATTGCTCAACATCCTTAGTCATCAGGGAAATGCAAATCAAAATGACTCTGAGATATCATCTTATACCTGTCAGAATGGCTAAGATAAAAAATATTGATTACAGCTTATGTTGGAGAGGATGTGGAGCAAAGGGAACACTCCTCCACTGCTGGTGTGAGTGCAAACTTGTACAGCCACTTTGGAAATCCATGGTTTCTCAGAAAATTGAGAATCAATCTACCTCAAGACCCAGAAATATCACTCTTGGGCATATACCTAAAGGATGCTAAATCATACCACAAGGACACTTGCTCAACTATGTTCATAGCAGCATTGTTCATAATAGCCAGAACCTGGAAACAACCTAGATGCCCCTCAACCAAAGAATGGATAAAGAAAATGTGGTACATTTACACAATGGAGTAATAGTCAATGGTAAAAAAAAAAAAATGACATCATGAAATTTACAGGCAAATGATGGAAATAGAAAATAAAACATCCTGAGTGAGGTAACCCAGACCTAGAAAGACAAGCACAGTATGTACTCACTCATAAGTGGATAGCAGATGTAAAGCAAAGGATAACCAGGCTACAATTCACAGCCCCAGAGATGCTAGGCAACAAGGAGAACCCTAAGAGGGACTCATGGATCACCCTGGGAAGGGGAAATAGATGAGATCTCCTGGGTAAACTGGGGGTTGGGGGAGGGTAGGCATAGGGGATGTGGGATGGGAACATGAGGGATTGGGATGGTCAAGTTGGTGGAGGGATGGAGAGGGAGAGCAATGAAAGAGATATCTTGATAGAGGGAGCCATTATGAGGTTAGAGAGAAACCTGGTGCCAGGGAAAATCCCTGGAATCCATAATAATGACCCCAGCTGAGACTCCTAACAATAATGAGAGGGTGCCTGAACTGGCTTTCTCCTGTAATTAGATTGGTGACTACTCTAATTGTCATCATAGACCTACATTCAGTAATTGGTGTAAGCAGATGCAGAGATCCACAGTCAAGCATTGGGCCAAGCTCTGGGAGTCCTGCTGAAGAGAGGGAAGAAGAATTATATGAGCCAGGGAGTCAAGATCATGATGGGGAAACCCACAAAGACAGTTGACCTGAGCTTGTTGGAGCTCATGGGCTCTAGACCAACAGCTAGGGAGCCTGGATGGGACCAACCTAGACCTTCTGCATGTGCATGGTAATTGTGTAGCTTAGTCTGTTTGTAGGGCCCCTAGCAGAGGGACCAGGATCTGTCCTTGGAGCATGAGCTGGCTTCTTAAAACCTATTCCCTATGGTGGGATGCATTGCTCAGCCTTGATGAAGAGGGGAGGAGCTTAGTCCTATCTCAACTTGATATCTTGACTCCCATGGGAGAACTTACCCTTTGTGAGGAGTAGATGGGGTGTGGGTAGAAAGCAGATGGGGGAAGGGAACAGCAGGAGAGGAGAAAGGGGAAACTGTGGCTGGTATTTAAATAAATACAATAATTTTAGTAAAAAAGACTAAATTAACAAAACATTGATAAAGATTAGATTCAAACAAGAGAGACCTCTTGATTAAGAGAGGTGACAGTTCATCAAACAGCATGGCCATTCAATCTAAACTAACTTATGAGACTAACACATGCCTTTCATTTGATCAGATATAACTTGCCAAAAAAGGGAACTCCCCAAAGTTAGGGTTGTGGCAGGGTTTTGTTTTTGTCTTTACAGGAAATTAAGAGCATACCACTAAGGAATTTGAAGACCACTGGACAAATGAGATATTAGAAGGACAAATCATCAAGAGAAAATTTCTCAAGAAAAAGAGTAAATTGGCCTAATGGTATGGCACATTCTCAACAAGAAAAAATTTCATAAATCTTCCCAAATGTTTGTTTCTGTTGTTCTCTACAAATATATAAGGCAAATGGTCTTTGTGTAGTCCCAATTCAACTAAAAAGTAAAACTAGCTTTGGAGTTGGAGCTTGGCTCTCTCTTTCTCTAAACACAAGCATGCTTGTTAAAGAAAAATCCAAAGTCTCCGTCTCATGTAAGAAAAAGTTACCTGGTATAGGACAGTAGAAAAAACGAAATTAAGGGACTACTATATTGCCATCAATCTCATAATACTTTGGTTTATTTTGATACTTTAATATTTTTCTTAAGGTATAAATATCTCAAAATTTATAAGATTATTGTATATATATTTAAACTCTCTGTTGTGATATTAATGATCATATAGAGTACTAATTAATTCTAGAAATAGGCTTCACCTAGCTTCCTCCACATGATTTCAGGCTTGAGTATGATGCAAGTAACTAGGAATTAAGCTGTGTATCCCAGATGTATTTAATAGATTGTGGTCCTTTAACCTCTCTGAGATCTGCTACACATGACATTTAAAATGTTTAAGTTTTGTGCAGTGAACAATGACCATTCCTAACAGGGACATTTGAAGTCTCCAAAAGGATGATGGAGCTCACAATGATGATACCACCTGGACTGTGGTAATGCCATTAAGATGACAAACACCACCCAAAGCTTTGTACTACAAACTGCTCGGGACAATTTCAGCATGGTTAGCTAAGATGATCCAGGCTTATAGATCCAGCTATGACTTCAGATAACCTTTGCACTTTCCTGTTACACAAAGATTGAACAACAGCTAGCTCTCCAAGGACTTGATCATTATCTCAATTTTCTCAGGGTCCCCTAAAGATGCTGTCACCCCTAGATAACAGGAAATAATTTTAAGAACATGATGCCCACATTCCCAAGAGATGGGATGGGTGGTTTCTGTTCATTTGGTAGATATTTGTCATCCTTGGGTGGTGGTGAGGGTTGTTGCAAATTTTTCTTGTTCATGGTCAGGGGGCAAACTAAGCAAAGGAGATTAGATTCAGGGATCTTGTTCTGAAAAGAAAAGGGGTGAATATGGGAATGCTAGGGTAATGGGATAGATTATTGAATCCACTTTTAAAGTAAAAAAGCAATTACTAGTCCTAAATATTTTACATTAATATGGATTTTTGTATATTGATACAAATTTAAGGTTATTTTTGTTATATTTTATATATGTTTCTACTTTTGTTTAAGGTATTGTACTTATGCAGCTCATTAAACAATGTAAGGTAAATGTCTAGTCTTTGAAAGTTACTACAAACTATTTAGGATAATTAAGAAATACAGTTTAGTAGTTATCTAATAATCAAATTTGTGGCCACATTAGATATATTTTCAAGGTCAAACAGAGATACATTAGAAAGACAGATGGTCTTTAAACACTTCAGAGTCCTACAGAATATGATATTTAAGATGTTTTAATAACATAAGGCTTTTCATGACAGTGAGATACATCTGCTCCTTTTTATACTTCCAAAGAGGATAATGGGCATCAAAAAACCTCCATATGGAGTTTGCTCTCACTGTGGCAAAGTTAGCAACTAGGCAAGAACCTACCTTTACCTTAACTGCTGATACTATGCAGTCCAAATTGCACAATCAGGACACAAAAGAAGGCAACTGCCAAACTTTGCCAAGACAAGGTAGGACAGTCCTTCAAAATTCCTGCTTCACAAAAAAGTCTGTCAGATATTTTAGGCCTGTAGGCTGAAGTTGGATGCCCCAATGTTACAGAGGGACCTTGGGTGACTGTCCAGGCATCCAGCTGTTTCTGTCATTTCTGTAGTTTTAGAAGTTGCTTTCTTTCAATGCAAGAGAGGACTATGAGGCCACAAAGTACATAGTAAAGAATCTAACATAGTCCCCAAAGGCCCTCCACTTTGTCTTTGGTTTCTAACAGTATCCATTTTCCTAGGGTCTTGAGTCTAGCAGAGTAACAATGTGGTGGAGTGGAGGATCTTGAAATATCATGTTGACCTCCTTGAAGGACTGGAAACAAACTAGCTACATAGACTGCCTATATACAGAAGCACAGTAAAGACTCTTGGATGACATGTGGGTGAGCATCCTTGATTGGCAATACTCTGTGCATGATGTCACTCATCAGTAGGATAGCTCTATTGTGTGTAAGAGTGGGTTTCATATCAAAACAATTCAAATTCAATACCCATGGCTACTAAATCTCTCAAGTAAGGCTAAGGATGTAGCTCAGTTGGTAGACTACCTCCTTAGCATGCACCAGCCCTTCAGTTTGATCTTCAACAGTGCATAAAACAGACATGCCTGTAAAAGTCAGGCAATGGAGGCCAGCGAATTAAGACTTCAATGTCATCCTCTGGTATATAACAAGTTCAAGGCTAGCCTGGAATACCTGAATATGTAAAAAAAGAAAAAGAAAAAGAAAGGAAAAAATCTCTGAAGTTTTAGCTGTTGGCTTTTATTATTTTAATTAGTTCTTTCTCATTCCACTTGTTCATATTGACCTTGGTGCAGAAGTAACAATGCCTGGATCAGGTCAGCAGTTCCCATCTTTCACAGAAACCCACCATCACCTTCTAAGCCCTAGTTTGAGGAGTGGTGTGGATTGTAGTCAGCATTTATCCTTACCAAAAAGTAACTATTTTCACAATCTTTCCTATGGGCAACTGCAAATAGTCTCACACTGAGCCCTGGGTCCTAGATGTTCTCATGGCCCATCTGGCAAAGATTTGTGTGACAGACTGTCAAGTGGACATTCAAAGAGATGACTTAGAAATATAATATTGCCACTGGGGGAAAAACCACTCTTTTTAAGATTACATTATGAGTCACACCAAGAGGTTTGTATTAACTTTTTCTGTTACTGTGATAAGATACCATGACTAAAGCAGCTGACGGGAAGGACCATTTCTTTGGGCCCACTTGGAGGGCTCAGACCACAGCAGCAGGAGCTTGAGCTGGTCACACTGCCTCAACAATCAAGGAACAAAGATGGATAGATGCTGCTACTCAGCAGGGTTTCTCTTCCTTACTTAGTTCAGGACCTCAGGCCAAGGAAAGGTGCAAGGAAAGGTAAAAGTCTCCAAAGGAAAGGAGCTACCTAGCTAGGGTCAGTCCTCCCACTTCAATTAACCAAATCAAGGTAATCCCTCCCAGACATGCTCATAGTCCATACTAATTACTAATTAAAACAATCCCTCATAGGTACCTCCAAGGCTTTTATCTTTGGTGATTCTACATCCTGTCAAATTGACATCACAAGTTCTACAATGAAATAAAATGTCCATCCAAGGGGCAGAGAAATTACTTAGTGGATAAGGATGCCTACTGTCAAGCCTGACTCTGATCTTTGGGACCCCACATGGTGGGAGAATCAATTCCTGCAAGTTGTCCTTTTACCTCTACATGTATATCATGGCATGTGTGTAGTTGGAGTTTTCCTGCCTGGCCCACAGTCAGGGCAAATCTCTCTCACCTGCCAGTCCCACAGCCGTCAGACCCGACCAAGTAAACACAGAGACTTGTATTGGTTTCAAACTGTATGGCCATGGCAGGCTTCTTGCTAACTGTTCTTTCAGCTTAAATTAATCCATTTTTATAAATCTATACCTTGCCACATGGCTCGTGGCTTACTGGCATCTTCACATGCTGTTTCTCATCGTGGTGGCTGGCATTGTCTCTCTGACTCAGCCTTCCACTTCCCAGCTTTATTCTCCTCCTTGTCCCGCCTACACTTCCTGCCTAGCCAATGGCCAATCAGTGTTTTAATTATTGACTAATCAGCAACACATTTGACATACAGAACATCCCACAGCACATGTGTGCATCCAAATACATACACACACATACATTCACACTATAAAATGTCTAAGCTGTAATCTAATGTATGTTGTGTTGTGTTGTGTGTGTGTGTGTCTACATTAAAATTCAGTGGTTGTGATGCACTTGTAAACTGACTCATAGATGGGAAACCACAGCTCCTGCTGGTCCATTATGGAGAGGTACAGTTCATTCCTTCCCTGCTGGTTCACTGTGGACAAGTAAGAGTGGGGCCCTGTCCTTCCCTACTAGTGTACAGTTGCTGTGGGATAATGCTTTTGTACACTGGCTTAATAAAATGCTGATTGGCCAGTAGCCAGGCAGGAAGTATAGGTGGGAGAAGCAGACAAGGAGAATTCTGGGAAGAAGAAGGCTGAGTGAGGAGACATTAGCCTGCTGTCCAGGGAGCAGCATGCAATGGCACACAGGTGAATCCACGGAAAATGTGGCAACATATAGATTAACAGAAAATGGGGTGAGTTTAAGTGTAAGAGATAGTCAGTAGTTAGCCTGAGCTAACAGCTGAGCAGTTTTAATTAATATAAGCCTCTGTGTGTTTATTTAAGTCTGAGCAGCTGCAGGCCTGGGTGGGACTGGAGAAAAATCTAGCTACAAATAGTGCCAAAATATGGGTCACTATTAGCTTCCACCTAAAACCTGAGAAAGTGTGGTGGTATTGTGTTCCCCAAAATATTGTGTACCCTAATAAATTTATCTGGGGTCAGAGAACAGACAGCCACTAGATACAGAGGCTAGAAAATGGTGGCACTCATGCCTTTAATCCTAGCACTCCAGAGGTAGAAATTCCTCTGGATCTCTGTGAGTTCAAGGCCACATTGGAAACAGCCAAGCATGGTGACACACGCCTTTAATCCCAGAAAGCGAGCCTTTAATCCCAGGGAGTGATGGTAGAAAGCAGAAAGGTATATAAGGCATGAGGGCCAGAAACTAGAAGCATTTGGCTAGTTAAGCTTTCAGGCTTCTAGCAGCACAGTTCAGCTGAGAGCCATTCGGATATGAGGATACAGAGGCTTCCAGTCTGAGGAAACAAGACCAGTTGAGAAGTTGGCCAGGTGAGGTTAGCTGTGGCTTGTTCTGTCTCTCTGACCTTCCAGCTTCACCCCAATACTTGGCTCCAGGTTTGATTTTATCAATAAAAACTTTTAAGATTCCTGCTACAAGAAAGCTTTAAAAAAAAAAAATTCTAAAGTAGAGCTAAAAACAGCTTCCTAGTTGTCTCTCCCAGGCCAGCTGCAGCCTGTGGGCTTGAACTACAGTATGGCTGAAGATTTCCACCATAGCATACAGAGGTATCTCCAAGCTGCACAGTGTGGTGCCTGGTGGATTTAGCCTTTGCTAGTACAGACCAAAAAAAAAAAAATTTGGGCTATCTGCTGCTGGATGGAAGCATAGACCCACGGCTTCCCAGAGCTGGGTTCCCAGAGCTGGCTGTAAATGTACCATTGCCATGTTGGAAAGCTGAGATGGGCGGAGCCAGCACTCAAAGTTGCCATTTTAGTCCTAGTAATGCTGCAGTTTAAAGCAGTAGGTTCACAATAAGACAGAGTCAGATGGGATAAACCCTGAACAGTTTACAATGTGCGTAAAAATGTATGTAGGCTTAAAAGAGAGAGAAAAAGAAATATATGAAGTTATATAAAGAAATAGAAAGTCTTAAAAAATAAAGCCTTTAAAGAGAGAGTAAAAGTAATATAAAAAATAAGCCATGTAAAGATGGAAGTCACACAGAGAGTCTGGATTATATTGTCTTTGGGATTTTTAACTGCAGAGAGACATTTGATTGTAAAAGCTGCTGGGTTAAACCAATATATACATTTCAAAGATGTCTTGTTTTCAAAATTTATGTCTTAGGATATGTCTTTGGAAAAGAGGTTCTGCTTTTGTTCCCCTAATCTCTCATGTATTCAACAGACTATATTGGAAATAATCCAGCAAGAACTCTAATTGAGTCTATATGTAGTCTGGCAACGTCAACCTTCATTTTCTTGGAATCTTAAGCATCTTCATAAAAAGCCTCTGGTACTTTGTTGGGGAGGAGGCAGGAAGGAAGGGGAGAGCTGAGAGGGAGGCCTGGTTTGGCTTTAGCTCTTGCAGCCATCCAGCTGGAGAGCTAGGTGCATGGGGAGATCTAGGTTCATTTCCCAAAACTTACAGCAAATGCCACAGACTGGGTGACTTAAGCCACAGTTTATTCCCTCACAGTTCTGAGGCAACAAGTCCAAAATGGAGGGTGTGTAGAGGCCCTTGGGGATGGGGGACTCTGGGTCCCATAGGCTTATAGGAATGGCACTATTAGGAGGTATGGCTTTGTTGGAGGAAGTGTGTCACTAGGGGTGGACTTTGGGGTTTCAAATGCTCAAGAGATGCCCAGTGTCTCTCTCCTTGCTACTTCTCCAGCACTATGTCTGCATGCTGCCATGCTTTTCACAGTGATGACAATTGACTAAACCTCTGAACTGTAAACCAGCCCCAATTAAATGTTTGGGTTTTTTTTATGAGTTGCTATGCCCATGGTGTCTCTTCACAGCAATAACACACTAACTAAGACAGGAGTGACCTGCCCTCTGCTGTTCTCAGCTTCTGGTCGTCACCGGAAGTTCCTGGCATTCCTTGGCTTGGAGCCACTCTGTTGTGACATAGTATTATCTCTGTGAGTGTCTGTATCTTAATATTCTCTTATCAGCACAGTGGTTAGATTGGGTTTATGCTCACCCAGCACGGCCTCATTTTAAGTACTTACACCCTCAATGACCCCCTTCCCACATGACCTGCTTTCTTTAGTTCTAAGTCAACATGAATGCTTTAAATCACAATGTGATTTAACCTCAAATGGAAGCCACCTGAGACAGTCTTATTCTAGGCCAAGCTCTACACCCTGTAACACCTGAGGGAGGATGGGACTATAAGACAACTACCCAATCTGCAAAGTGAGAAGTAAGTGAGGTAGCTGTAACTTAAAGCCACAGCATGAGGATCAGTAGAGGATTTGTTACACACTGCAGATAACCAAAACCATCTTTTTGAAATTTAAGAGAGGCGATCAACCAATTGTTAATTTGAGGAAACATATAAATAAGTACATTAAATAATGAAATAGACACAATTCCTAGTGGAGCATAAGAACTGTACTATAGCTTTCCTGCATACTGTTTCATTAAATTGCTTTGATTTGCCCGTGGATTTCTGAAGGCAATTTCCTGTTTAAAATAAGGAGAATTAGAGGGTTTTGGGGGTGGAGTGGGAGGTGTTCAAAATGGCTAAAAAAGACTGAGCCACAAGGAAAGAACTAAAATGCCCTGACCAGTGAAGGACAGTGAGTGTGGTATATGGAAGAGAAGAGTGTAGCTGTTTGTTTGTTTTACTCTTTGCTCTTTTTTTTGCCACACAGCTCCCAAAATAAATGCATGGAGCCTTATTATTTCTTACGAATGTCTGGCCTTACCTTGGCTTGTTTATAACCAGCTTTTCTTAACTTAAATTATCCCATCTATCTTTTGCCTCTGGGATTTTACTTTTTTTCTATTTCTGTATATCTTTTCTTTACTTCTTACTCCATGTGTGGTTGTGTGGCTGTGTGGTTGTGTGGCTGGTCCCTAGTGTTCTCTTCCTTCTTGTCTTGCTCCTCGATCTTTTCTTCCCAAATTTCTCCTCCTATTAATTCTCTCTGCCTGCCAGCCCTGCTTATTCTTTATCCTGCCTTGCTATTGGATACTCAGCTCTTTATTAAACCAATCAGGTGTTTTAGACAGGCAAAGTAACATAGCTTCACAGAGTTAAACAAATGCAACATGAAAGACTGCAACACATCTTTGCATCATTAAAACAAATGTTCCACAGCATAAACAAATGTAATACATCTTACTATAATATTCTACAACAGAAGGGCATAGCTTATACCTGATGTGTTAATCTACAAAGAGATGAGTATTGACAATGTATCTAGTGTGTTCACCTTCATTTCATATTTAGACAATGAATTGAAATCTCTATTTTCTGGATCAGACTGGATGAGGAAAGTGGCATGTTGCCAATATTCTCTAACAATCTCCAAAAATATACAGAGGGTGAGAAACGGTAAGTATCAGTTACTTGTAGGAACTGCGTGGCCTGTTATAAAACTGTTGGATAAGCAGACATAAAACAAGGAAGAAGAAAAATGTCTCTGAAAAATAAAGACAGATTGTGACTACCGCAGACTCCTGCAGAAAAAATAACAAATCTTCATAAAAAATAAGGACCTGGTAGACTCAAGTTATAGTCAAAAGATAAAAGTCCTTCTCATTCCCCAATTAGGAGTCTAATGAGTTCTCAGTGCCATGTGGAGTTTCATACTCCTCCTGTGGAAAAGGACCTTCCTCCCATGGTCATTGTGTAAAGCAAACGGCAGATAGTACAAACACACTTAGAACATCCCAAACAAGCAGGATGACAACATATTCTTACCCTTCAGCAGATAAATATGTACTTTCACTGGAAAAATATTTCCTGTGATGCTGATTTCAAATATGGCTGATTAAAAGCAATTGCTAGAGAAACTCCTGGAAGGTGGTAAGCGTCCGTCATCTTATGAATTGTAACTGAGATTCCGCAGTGAGTGTTGTCCATGGATCTCAGGACTTCCCTGTGAAAGGCAGTTCCTCTACTCACTGTCCCTCCCACTTTGTACCAACAATGCTCATTTTTGGCTGTTGGGGAACTTCCATTCCAGGAAAGCGGCCCTCCTAGAGTATCTACACCAGATGCATCTGTCATCTATATTTACTGTCAAGTCAAACTCACACCATTGCCAAGACAATGCTGGTGTCTGGAGCATATGTTCTCTCCTTGGGGTCTTGATTACCAGCCAGTTTGGAATCATAGGACATAATGGAAATTTTTAAAAAAATGAATTTATTGTTCTATGCTTTCCAAAGTCTCTTGGCATATGAATTTCGAAACAAGCGCAAAAGCAACTAAGATTTGATAACTATTAACAAAACAACTTCAAAATGGCTTTGTGTCATCCTTACAAATGCCTCCTAACATTGTTACTAGTTTCTCATTTATAGACAAGAAAACTAAAGGTTAAAGATCCCCAGGCACTCGCCTAAAGCCACAGAACTAAAAGCAATAGAGCCAGAGTATAAATCCATGTGGTCTGACTCCAGAATGCAAGCTCTTGCTGCTTCACAACATGTTCCTGGAACCTCATGATAGAATCACAGGGTGGATGAAGGAGCTTAATCCTTCCTCCCAGACTTGGTTGATTGGCAGCAGCCGCACCAAAGATGATCATACAAGCTATAACATGTCTACGTTCTTTTTATAAGTGTGTGTGGGTAAGTGTGCATGCACACATGTGTGTGTGTGTGTGTGTGTGTGTGTGTGTGTGTGTGTGTGTGTGTGCCTGAGTGTATACATGTGCACTATGTGCATGCCAAGAGCCCAGAGAGGTCAGAAGAGGCATCAGACCTCCTGTTACTAGTTACAGATGGTGGTATGTAAGCCATCACCATGTGGGTGTGAACTGAATCTGGGTCCTGGGTCCTCTGCAAGAGCACTAAGTACTCTTGAATGCTGAGTCACCTCTTCAGCCTTCATGTCTATGTAATTTTTGTTCTTAGCTATGACATATATGACTTCTTTTTCTCTTCAATAGCCAAAGCCATAGGATTCATCCTACTGCATTCAATAATGACTTCCTCACTGATGGTTGCAATGAAAGTTACGTTTCTGTGATACTCAGGGCTCTCCACCAACTGCCTCTCTCGTACTTGGTCACATTTTCTCATCTGCCCCAAAGTCTGGGTAAATGTGTTAAGAATCACAACCTCTGGGTCCCTATCTATGTATTTTTCTTATGATGTGTTTTCTCACAGGATGATAGCTCCATTTGGATTAAACTTTGGTCACAATTCAGGTATCCTAAGAGAGGCCTGGGGAGATGGCACAGCGGGTAAGAGGGATTGCTGTTCTCCCAGACACCAAGGGTGCTTTCTTGCACCCATGTCAAGCAGCACCCAACTGCCTGTAACTCCAGTTCAGAGGGTCCGATTCCCTTTGTGGACTCCTGTGGGCACCTACACACATGTGACATATGCTAACATATACACATAAATAAAAATAAAATGTTTTTTCAAATCCAAATAACAATTATATAATTCTCAGCAATTGTATTGTAATGAACTAAAGTATGAAGTGTCTTGGTTTTTACACAAAATTACTAACTTGCTATGGAACACTAATTATTTCATCTGATTAGTAATCTGATTAATACATGGCTTTTGCTATCAAACTGAGAAACTGGGTGCCTTCCGATAACTGCAAATTTACAATGATAGATTTTTTTTTAATTTCCTTTTCATTGTACTTGAGACCAAACTCCAGGCCTTGCAAGCTCCAGGTCAGCAATCTGCCACTGAGCCTTGTCCCCAGCCCATAGAGTGGCAAAATCTTTTAAAGTAGTATTTCTCAATCTTCCTAATGCTGCTTATAGTTCCTCATGCTGTGGTGACCCCCAACTGTGACATCATTTTCATTGCTACTTCATAACTGTAATTTTGCTATTGTTATTAATCATAATGTAAATATCTGATATGCAAGACATCTGATAAGCAACCCCTGTGAAAGAGTTATTTGACCCCCGAAGGCGTCATGACCCACAGTTTGAGAACCACTGTTCTAACAATTACATAGGATGGGTGAAGGTACAGGTCACAAAATCACTCCTTGGTGACAGAAACCTTCGGACTCAGTTGGCCTAAATTAGTCTTTATTCTAGCCTCTCTTAATGAAACTCTTCGTGTTTCTGATCTCACACGAATTCCTCCTCCATGAAGCCCCTTGTGCTATTGGAGAGAAACCCTTTCTGAGCTCACCATAAGATGCAGATGCTGGGTCATAGAATTCACATCCCCATTTCATCAGCTGAGGACTCCCAGTTACCATCCCATCTGCCTTTGTAAACAGCAGCAGAAGAAAGGAAAGTGCTATCAGCTAAACCATGTAAGGCTCTCTCCTTTGCCTTCTCCCTATCCATCCCTCTCTCCTCCCCACCCCTCTCTGTGCACACAAGGCTTCACCTACTCCAAGCACACTTCCTACCACTGAGCTATACTTCAAGCTCCTATTTGGATTTCAAAATGTAAAAACTTTCCAAAAAGCTGTATTGCAGAATTTGTGAAAAACAGTGTCATTAGTAGTTTGCATTTCATTTCCCTTAATACATGCTTACAAGGGAGCCATTTGTCTTGCTAATTTCCACTTCCTCTGAGTGTTTTAACTATGCTTCATGTGCAGTATCTTTTCAATATGTGTGTTATATTGAATTGTCCCAGAGCTACCTCGGATTCCCAAAACTGAAAGCTGTTAATTTGCTCCTGTCCTTTGCACCAACTTACAGGTAAATCACATCTATAAATCATCAAATAAAGAAGAAAGCATGTGGAACTGCAGTTTTTCACCTCTCCCTCCATTCCTTCAAATCCAGTCCTCCAGTCTCATCCCTAGTTCAGACCACCTGCTGCTGCCTCTATTCACTCCCTTGCCCCATCTCCAGTGGATCATACAGATCTTCCCCTCCAAACTTCCTTACCCCAACTCATGCTTTATTCCAGCCCCCAACTTCAACAGGCATTCCCTGAGAATCTGTAGATCACTCCAGCCAGAGAAGCAGGTAGGATAACTGTAGCCCTTCACCTCTCTCTTAATTCCTCCAAGTCTACCCCTGAGTCTCATCCCCAGCTCTCTATCAGAACAACCTATGGAGGTCTCCCCTTCCTCTCTGGACCCCATCCCCAGTGGATCACAGAGGCCTTCCCCTCCAACTGGCCTTCCCTCCACTCATTCCATTATCGCAGCCTCCAGCTCCAGCAAACATTCCCTGGGAAGCCCCAGCCAAGCCTGACAGAAGCAAGTAGGCCAGCAGAGCAGGTAGGCAGGCTTCTGGTCTTCACTGCCTCATCTCTCCTGCATGTCCAGTCCCCAGAGTCCCTTCCCCAGATCCCCACCTGCTATGGTCTCTTCTCACTCTCTGTATCCATTCCCAGGAACTAAGCAGATCCTGGTGGGACATTTTTACCATTGTACAACTGGTAAAAGGCTGCTGCTTTTCTCAAGTGACAGTGTCCTCAGGCTGAGGGGACAGTACTTCAAAAACTAGATGCCAAGAAAATAAATAACAATTAAAATGGGGTACAGACATAAACAGAGAATTCTCAAAAGAGGAAACTCAAACGGCTGAGAAACATTTAAAAACATGTTCAGGGGCTGGAGAGATGGCTCAGTGGTTAAGAGCACTGGCTGCTCTTCCAGAGGTCCTGAGTTCAATTCCCAGCAACCACATGGTGGCTCACAACCACCTGTAATGAGATCTGGTGCCCTCTTCTGGCCTGCAGTCATACATGCTGTATACATAATAAATAAATAAATCTTTAAAAAAAAATGTTCAACATCCTTAGCCACCAGGGAAATGCAAATCAAAACTACTTTGAGAGTTCATTTTACACCTGTCAGAAAGGCTAAGATTAAAAAAAAAAAAAAAAAAACACACAAGTGACAGTTCATGTTGGCAAGGATGTGGAGCAATGGGAACACTTCTCTATTGCTGGTGGGAGTGCAAATGTGTATAGCCATTATGGAAATCAATATGGCAATTCCTCAGAAAATTGGGATATCTTGGCATATACCTAAAGACTGTTCCATCCTACCACAAGGACACTTGCTCAGCTATGTTCAGAGCAACTCTATTCACAATAGCCAGAAACAGGAAACAACCTAGATGTCCCTCAACCAAAGAATAGATAAAGAAAATGTGGCACATTTACACAAGGAAGTAACACTCAGCCATTAAAAAAAAAATCATGAAATTTGTAGGTAAATGGATGGAACAAAAAAAAAAAATCACCCTAAGTGAGGTAACCCAGATCCAGGAAGACAAATATAAAATGTATTCACTTAGATGTAGATATTAGCTGTTAAGTCAATGCTAACCAAGCTATAATCTACAGACCCACAGAGGTTAGGTATAGAGTAAGAGACAGGGGGAGGGAGGTTGTGGACAGACAGAAAGGGAAATAAAATATTTATGGATGAACTGGAATAGGAGGATCAAGTGGAGATGGGGAAGGGAAAGAACATGAGGAGAGACAGCTGAAACTAAGGGTCCTTTGGGGGTAGTATGGAAACAATACAGTAGATATTAAATATATAAAATGTTTACATATGTGAAGGTGATCTAAATAAAATCACCAAATAATGGGGCAGACAGAGCCCACCTGGACATCTCTTGTCATCAAATGAAGCTTCCAGTACTGGGAACAGGTTACATCTAATAGAGTTGTTGGCCAAAAGGGTCCCATGAGAACCCCCAAACAATCCCAATCCAGGCTGTTGCCAAGACTATAGTTGCTCTCCACAAACTGATGGTAAGGCCCCACTGCTGAAAACAACACCTACAGAACTCATTGAACATGGAGAAGTTCATGTTCGATGTCGAGCTGGTGCCTCCATAGATCCTTCACACCTCCATGCTTTCATCTTTGTTACACTAAGGTACTCTGTAGGCTACCAAATGCATAAACACAAACCCAGACACAAAACCTTTGATCTACCTGCGAGATATGCTAGGTAAATGGTGGCACAAAGTTTATGAGAGAAACCAACCAACATCTTATTTGACTGAAGGCTCACTCCACAGGTGGAACTTGACACTGCTTAGGTAACCAAGAATGTTAGACTAGATGGCCCAGGGACCTAGGGTAAAACCAAACACTACTATTCTAAAAAAAAGAAAAAGAAAGAAAAGAGGGGTGAAAGTAGCAATAATATGACCCCTAATGACATTCTGTTATGCCCATAGATCAGTGCCTTGCTCAGTCATAATCAGATAAGCTTCTTCCTGCAGCAGATGGGGACAGATAAAGAGGTCCACAGCCAGACATACACAGAGAGTAGTAAGAGAACTTGGAACACTCATCCCTAAATGGGATATCTCCATCAAATCCCTCCCCTCGTGGCTCAGGAAAACCTGTGGAAGAGGAGGCAGAAAGAGTATAAGAGCCAGAGGGGATGGAGGACACCAAGAAAGCAAGGTCCCATGAATCAATATGACGAAGGCTCATGGACTTACAGAGACCAAGGCAGCATGTACAGTATGAGCACAAGTTTATACTAGTTGTAGTCCTAGAGCTGAAAGGAGAAGTGGGAACATGCCCCATCTCTAACCCAGAAGCTATCTCCAATTGATAACTACTTGCAAGTAAAAATTGAGCTCCTCCAAGGGAGTCTTTCTGGGGAAACAAGCTACTCTTGAAGGTAGACTGCATGCCCAGCAGTAGATGGCCAACAGAAAAGGAACTCGATAGTCATCTTTTGAGGTTCTTTGTCTCATAATATCATGTCGGAGCTCTTCCTATTTTAAAATATGTTTTCTCTATTCTCTTTTTACCCTACAGATCCTTTGCATATAGATTATGGCTTCCAGTTTAGAGTTTTTAATGGGATTCCTGAGTGCAGAAATGAGTGGGTCCATTTCTTGTACCTTCTCTTGGGTTCTTCTCCTTCTGTTTGTTTTGTCCAATTCTGATGTGTTAGTTTTTGTTTATTTTATTATATTTTATGTTATTATTACCCATAGAAGCCTGTGTGTTTTCTAATAAGGGACAGAAAGGAGGTGTATCCAGATGGGAGAGGATGTGGAGAGGAGCTGGGAGGAATAGAGCGAAGAGAAATCATAAACAGGTATAGTATGTGAGAAAAAAATCTATTTTCAACAAAAGCGGTGAAAAGAATAAAGCATGTGATCCTAAACAGACTCCCCATTTATTATCAGAAGTAAATCTACAAAAATTACTCGTGGGGCTGGGATGTGGCTCATCTGATAACACGCCTGCTCTATAAGCTCAAGGACCTGAGTGTGGACTCCAGACCCATGTAAAGGTCGGGCACTGTGTGTCTGTAACCCTGGCACTGGGTAAGGAGTGTAGGGACAAGTAGATCCCTGGAGTTCATTGCCCAACTAAACTGATAAATTCCAGGGTCAGTGAATGAAACTGTCTCAAAAACAAAAGGTGTAGAGCAATGAGGAGGCGGATACCCGGTGACTTCCTGTCTACAGACACAACACACACACACACACACACACACACACACACACACACACACACACACACACATTGTTAGATTTGTACTGTGTCTGCATTTCACAGCAGTTCCTATTTGCAACCCTTGAGCAATTACTTTGGGAAAGTAAGCCAAGCAGGAAAGAGCTTACAGAAGCACAGGAAAATGACCAGAAGCCAATTCAAACTCAAATCTCTTGTCTTTGTCCCTAGAAGGTACAAAAGTCTCGGTGAACCCATAGATATCTGATTGGCAGCATGAGCTGAGGAGTGGAGGGTGACTTGGTCAACTGCTAGTTTAGTAACACTGCATAATGAATAGCAAAAGCTCTGCACCACTCAGCAATTCCAACATTTAACTCACACGCATTAGCAGAGTGCTCTGCTGACTTTTGCTGGGGCTGTTCACATGCATTCAAGATAGCTGAGAACCAGCTGGTCTAGTCTGGGCTTCCTAGAGCTTTTCTACTAGACTGGAGCTATTCTGCTCCACAAGCCTCTCATTCTCTTCCTGGGAGCACAGACCTAGCCTGGACAGGCTCTTCTCTTCTCATGGAAATTGGCAGGGTACACAATAGCAAGCAGAAACACGCTAGGCTACTTAAAGCCAAAGTTAAGAACTTCTCAGGGCATACTGCTACTTTTGTCATATCCTATTGGGTGAAGCAAGTCAATACATGTTAACATAGGGCAGTGGTTCTCAATCTGTGGGTTATGACCCCTTTGGGGGATGCATAACAAATATCCTGTATATCAAATATTTACATCACAATTCATAACAGTAGCAAAATTACAGTTATGAAGTAGCAATTAAGTAATTTTATGATTGGGGTCACCACAACATGAGGAACTGTGATAAAGGGTCAGAGCACTAGGCAGGTTGAGAACCACTGATATAGGGAAGTACATCCCTCAGGGGAGGGTTGCAAAGTTACAAGGCAAAAGACACAGGTACAAGGGTGAAGAGCCAGAGTGAGTATGTGATCACATTTATGGTAGTGATGGCCTCCCACCCATAAACAGCAAAGTTGACAGAGTCGCAAGCATTTTCTCATCTGACTTTCAGAAGTGGGTGAGCAGAACTGAGCAGGTGTGCTCAGTTCTACTGGGGAAGCGCAGACATAGAGCACTTAAGAAGCCTGTTCAAGATGTAGACTGTAGGGTAAGTGTTGGAGAGTCAAGCTTTACCACAGCAGCTCTGTGTGGATGCTTTGTCCAACTCTACTGTAGGTATGAAGAAGGGTAGATAGACAGGGAAAATCAAGGAGATACAAGATGGAAAAGGATCCCTCTGGAGTGTAGTTTCTAGTCCAACCAAAAACTGCTTAAGGCCTTCCTCCCTCCTTAGAAGTGGCTGTAGTTTTCTAGTAATCTCACCAGAGACCCCATTTCTAGAGAAAGGACATGTACTAAACACCTTGGCAACCCTAACAGATCCTGCTTTTATCTTATCAGATTTTAATTCTATGCAAGGGACCTCCAGAACCTCCCTATGCTCTCACTTACCAGAAGAGAGAAAAGAAGAAAGGTTTCTTAACAATCTTAGCAAATATAATTTGATAGCTACCAAAATGGCACATATGTCTAATGCTCAGAAAATCAGTTGTAACTTACCCTCAAGTGACCCATATCCAAAACTAGGGTATGTTTCACCTCCTTTTCCCTCTCTCTTAATCCTCATGATTAAAGTCTATATTAAAATACCTCTAATAAAATCTCCAACTCTGCTTCATTCTGGATAATCATGAAGTTCTTTTCTGTTTGGAAGTCACAGATCCTGGTTAGGCTTGAGCCAAGGTCCCTAAAAAATGAAGACAACTCCTCAGGCTGCTGAGGGTGACAGTGTAGAGATGTGTTTGACCCTTGTTGCTGACAGGCATAGTGTTTGTGTGTCTTCAGGAAAGGGTTAGGCTAGTTCAGAACAACGCCTGATATTAGACTTTAGGAATAACCCACCATACCTACGTGTGTGGGTGATTGGCTTTGACTGGTTGCTAGGCTACAAACAAACACAAGCGACTTCTTGATTTCAGATAAACACGTTAACTTGTAAACTGATTGGGTCAGGCATGCAAAGAAGGATGAAAACTTAGCTGGCGCAGCACTGACATGCAAACAGCCTCACATTGAAAAACTGCTCATGGATTTTCTGTCTTCGATTGGCTAGAAAAAAAAAAAGACCAGTTGAGGTGGTGAACTGTAACATGTTAGAAGCAATTGGTTTAGTAAGGAAAGGAGTGTTAATTTAGAAATATCAATACTACAACTCTCCTGGTGGATTAGTGGAGAGAACAGCACTGGGGCTCCCCATGGCCTGATGGGCCTATTGTTTCATTGACACAGTGAATGCCTCAAGAACACGGCACTCAGAATAATTAAGCTTTGTCTTCCTACCAGAAGTACTGGCTCTTACTCTAACATCTATATATAGAGGGAGGAAGCTTGAAAGTCAAGGTCACCTAATGAAATGTTTGGGGGCAAAACAACTTCAGTAGAAATCATTCCAGTGGTCTCTGGCTCACCCACCCAAAATTAGGGCCGCTGCTAAGATCACAGAGCACCCTGCTCTTCTGTCCTGATGCCTGTGAACTGCAGTTTATTATCTGTTTATGTGACCATCATTCTGCCACCCACCCACACTGACAGCCTGTGAGTATGGACCAATCTGTTTAATTCAACTCTTAGGTGCTGGTACCTAGAGCATTTGTCAGATGGAAGAATGCTGCCAACATTTATCATTTCTACCTCTCCGTAGCGTAATATCTGGGACCCAGAACAGAGGGGTGTAGGAGTGTGTATGGGGGACACATGCTTCTCATTGGTAGCCCCACCCTGATTTCTAAGTTTCTCCTCTTTGTCCTGCTCACTGTATGTGATACTCCAGGAATCGTCCTTCATTTGGGTCCCGAGGACACTAAAAACCCATCTGGCCCAGCCCATAGCACACATAAGCCTTTCTGCCATGGACACTTCTAAGTCCCCCTCCCCCACTGAAGTGTTTCACTGGGCTGCGGCTCCATCTGTTCCCCAGGGAAGTTTTATCAACTCCCAGACTAGGTCATGTATTCCTAGCCTTCTGGCTGCCCATGTCTCTCCTTGGCAGCACAAACTACACACGTTCTTTTTCTTTTTGCATATGTGGTATGTATGGGTGTTCACATGACTGTTAGGAGGTGTGTATACACACATATGCATGCACATATGAGACCGGAAGTTGACATCAGGTATCTATCTGCCACTATCACTCTCCATCATACATGATGAGGCAGTGCATTAGTTACATTTCTGTTGCTGTAGTAAAACATCATAAATAAGGCAAATTACACAAGAAAAAAATTGGGGAGACTTAAAGTTCTAAAGGGGCAAGAATCCATGATGGTGGAATAGAGGTGGGTGGTGGCAGGAACAAAAACCTGAGAGCTCTTATCTTCAGACCTTTGGAAACTCAACCTACCCCACTCCCATCCCACCCCTTTACTCCCCCAACCCCCACTTCCTCCAGCAAGGCCTCCTAAGCTTCCCCAAGCAATGCCACCAACTGGGAACCAAGTGTCCAAATGCCAGAGCCTGGGGCTACATTTCTCATTCAAATGACCACAGGCACAGTGTCTCTCACCAATTCCACCAGTCTGCCATCCAGCTTGCTCCAGGGAGCTTGTCTCCAGGAACCAGGTGCTGGGATTGCAGGTAGCTCATCTGCTTGGCACTTTGTGTCAAGGCTAGATGCAAAGTCAAGTCCTAATGCCTTCACAGCATGCACTTTCATTAAGCCATCTCCTCAGCCCTTGTTTTCAGTTTGCTCGTGTCCCAGTTGGTTAATGACTGTGTCCCTAACTAGACTAGAAGCTCCAGGAAGGTTGGGATTGTGACGATTCTGCCTATTATTTAATATCCATGAATTTCTGTTCACCATTTAACACCTAGGGCTTCCCACTGAGCTTGGCATTTGGTCAATAAATACTGAGTGAACTAGTCAATGAATGCAATATACACACACATATTTATTACACCTCTTTCTCTATCTAGGAATGTGCCTACAGGTGGTAAATGTGCTTGACAGCAAACTTTATATTGATATGTAAGACTTTCTTTCTTTCTCTCTCTCTTTCTTTCTTTCTTTTTCTTCCTCCCTTCCTTTTTTCACATAACACATGAATTTTGCATAATACACAATACAAGAATTTTCAGTCCTTATAGGCTTCTCCCTAAAGATCCTTGACTTAAAGAATAAAGTTCATGAGGTGGTATATGCCCACAATCACAGCATTTGTTGAGTTGAGGCAGCAAGAGCTCCATAAATTTGAGACCAGTCTGGTCTACATAGTAAGTTCTAAGCTAGCCAGGTTACATAGTGAAACCTGCTTTAAAAATCTGGGGTGGGGGAGCCAGAAAAATGGCTCAGTGGGTAAAGACTCATGTACCAAACCTGAAAATTTGATTTTGATCTCAAGAACCTTATAGTGGTTGTTCTCTTACCTCCACACATGAGCAATGGCACATGTGCAATCATACACACACACTAAATAAATGGTTTTTAAAACCCTAATAAAGCAAGAAATGATCAGAAATAGCCATCTCCTTAGAGACTTCACGCTCACTATCCAATGAGTCACTAGTGAGTTTTGTATCTCAGACATTTATCACAGTTTATCACTCATATTTTAAAAACTCTTTCTACGCCCACCCTGCCACATATGGCCACTGCTTGTTTGCAAAGAATGCTGATTTGCTGTCAAACAAAACTGCTCCCACATGTTCATGGTTCATCCCCATCTCGCCTCCACTTCATTTGTTTTACAGTTGGAGTTTAATTCTGAAGCTGTTGCTGTGACAGGAAGCAACTGGAGAAAGGAAGAATTAAGAGAAAGGGGTCCAGAGGACTGAGGGAACACAAAGATGCTACAATGCTTATTAAGCTTGCAGAAGGGCTCCAAGCCTGTTAGGATTGAAAGCCCTTTAAAGGTACACAAAATTCCTACAGGAATCCATCCTAATGGTTAAGATCAGGGAACAAGGAAGACATGGGTCCCGTCTAGGTGCATGACAGCCCATTGTTCACACAACTGAGCCCAGCATATGGTTCAGCTGCTGGTCAGAGGGATCTTCTAAAAAGTTCATGTCCTGTTGTGATAGCTAGTTTTGATTGGTTGTTAGCTCAGCACATTCTAGAATCACTTGAGAATCAATGGGGGTTTTCTGCAGCAGAGGTTCTCAGCTTTCCTAATGCTGCGGCCCTTTAATACAGTCCTCATGCTGTGCTTACCCCAACCATACAATTATTTCATTGGTACTTCATAAATGTAACTTTGTTACTATTATGAATTGTAATGTAAATATCTGATATGCAGGATATCTGATATGTGACCCATTTAGAAGGGTCATTTGACCCCCAGGTTAAGAACTGCTGGTCTAGATTATGTTGGCCTGTGAGGGATTTTCTTAATTGGGTTGACTGAGGTGAGAAGACCTACCTTGAATGTGGGCAACAGTCGAGTCTGGATCCTGGACTGAATGAGGAGAGCATGGCCATGAATGCATTAATCAGTATTCTCTGCTCTTGACTGTGGATACAATGTGACTAGATGCTGAAGTCCCCAGTCCTTGATTTTCCCAGAGATGGACATAACCTGGAACTGGGGGCTAAATAAACCTTTCTCCTTAAGTTGCTTTTGCTGCGGTAGTCTGTCACAGCAACAGGACAGGAAGCTAAGACACCTGTCTTCAGGGAATACTGATATAGTTGAGGATTGGATGATGTTTTCTGATGGCTATATGACTCTGTGTAACAAAGTAAAACATCCTATAAAACTAGCTTATCATTCTTAACTCACTCACTCAACAAATACTGTTCAGTAGAATGCATGCCATAGCCCTTTCTGAATAAAGGATACAATAGCGAAAATAGATTATCAAACCAGACTTTCTTGCCCTCCTGGAGCTTATATCAAGTGAGAGGAGAAATCACTAAGCAAAAATATACACAAAAGAACTTAACATGCTTTTCAGAAGAAGAAAGAGGGAAGGAAGCTAAGGAAATGAAGGGGTGAGGTTGGGGGTTATCTGGGGGATTTTGTTTTGTTTTTGAATGTATATGTAGTGTGTGTGTGTGTGTGTGTGTGTGTGTGTGTGTGTGTGTGTGCGTGTGTGCACATGCACAAATGTACATGTGTATGTGCAGGCTCAAGGGTGATGGCATGTGCCTTCCTTGACCATTCTCCACTTACATGTGAAGGCAGAGTATCTCTGGGTGAACTCAGAGCGGGGTATTTTCTGGCTAGCCACTTTGCTCTGAGAATTCCATGTCTGCCTTCTCACTGAGATGACAGGTGAGCTGCACCTACTCAGCTTTTCCGTGAGTAAACTTCAGAATCTGATCCTCCTGCTTGCAGGGGCTTTACTCTTGAGACTTCTCTTCAGTCCCCAACATATCACGTCAATATCAGAGAAATCATGGAAAATAATTAATCAGGGAAATCAGAGAAAATAATTATCATACCCACAACCTTCTTTCTCCCTTCCGTCCTTTCTCCTCCTTCCCCTGCGCCGCCCCCTGCCCTGCTCCTTCCTTCCCCAACTCACTCCTCCCTCTCTCTGTGATGGAACCATTAGAATCTATTCTCTTAGTTTTCAAATATTCATCATGACTAACAATAATCACCATATTGTATAACAGATCTAACTGAAACACTCTATCCTTGACTCCCAATCCCTAGTGAGGACTCTGTTTCTACCAGCTTGAATTTTTGTGGATTCCTTGTGATAAGATTTCTTCAACAGTATACTTTTAGACTGAAGTAAATTTGATGCACAACCAAAATTTGGCTGCTTTTTTCTAACTTGGTAGATTTTTAACTGACAAAATATTTTTTCCTTTAATCTTCATAAATTTGGGATAATAGGGAAAATGTGGGAGAGGGGGAAGTTAAGTATAGCGGCTTCCTTATATGTTAAAATCATGAGGAAATTTTATGGCACTGTAGTGGAAATTTTGCTGTGAGGTGTCATGAGACACTTTTTATCTCAGATGGTTTTCTTTATAAATCAATGCTCTGCCTTTCTGCCAAGTTAACTCTCTTTATAATGCAGAAATCTCCTTAAATACCCCAAGTCATGACCACCAGGCCTTTGCTTATTTCCTTTATACTGTGAAATGTCTACCTTTGCCATGCACAGAAAACAGACTTATTCTACACATAAGGGATTATCAACTAGTTTTACATTATAATGAAAATAATACACAAAAAACCAACTAAGAGTTCCAATTTTTGTAATTTTTAAAAAATTTTATATGTATGAGTGTTTTACCTGTTAGCTGCGTATCACGTGCATGCCTGGTGCCCTCAGAGGCCAGAAGAGGACACGGGATCTCCTGAAACTGGACCACCAATTATATCATTTTCCTTACCACCAATTACTTTTCCCTCACCTCACATCATTGTCTTTGTCAAATAAATACCCATAGGTCCTATCTTGGGGAGGTGTGTTTAGGTTTTTCTTATCTCCACAAAATTGACACCTCAGGATTAAACTGTTTTACAAAACTTACAGATTCGTGATTGGCATGCTTCGTGGCGAGCAAAATAAACCACAAAACTGACCTTGTTTTCCCCTATTGATTCTTCTCACTGTGAGAGCAGAGCAGTTAACACTCTGGTGAGAATTTAAAGTCCAAAAAGTATGACTCTGGGCTGCTCAGGAACCAATGGACACAGGGGATAGAGCCAAAACCAGAGGAACTGCACCTTATATACACGCAAGGTGGAGCTGGCGCCATGCCCTTTGGGAAGGGGAGCTTAGCAGAAACCCAGAGGACCTATAGCTGCTGTGCCTTAACCCTGGGAGGCTGGCCATGGCTGAAACCAAGCTGAAGAGGACCTGAGCAGACACATCTGTTGGTTGCTTTAGTCAGACCCGGGAGACAGGGTGCCTTATGTAAACTTAGTTGAGCAATTCCATTTGATCTACACACATGTAAAATTCACCCTACCTTTACTTTCTAAGTGCCTTGAATCATTCTCTTCCTGTTTAAGATTTATATTTATGTCTTACATATTAATAAAAGGATCAGCCTTAATAATATACTTCCTAGGGGCTCAGAAGAGAAACTACAAACGACGAGAACTATTTTCAGGAAATGAATCTAAGCACACCCTGCCCTTTGTCCATCTACTTTATTCCTCTGGGATAAAATCCTATCTACACAACTTCAGTTCTGTTCTCATGCCTAGCTCCTTTCTTGCCTGATTTCTCTCTATATTTATGTACTGTTCTCTCTAAGTTCTATCTTAATTCTTTCATCTTAGTTCTGCCTCATCTAGGTCCTTCTCATCTTGTTCTTACCCATCTAGTACTTTCCCATCTGGCTCTTCCTCATCTTCCATCTTGTCCACACATTCTCTCTGGTCAAAATCCTCTTTATCCCTCTCAGTTCTCTGTCCTCAAGTTCTCCATTCCTTTCTTCCTCTTTGTCTCCTTATACCTCTAAATCCTCTCAGGTCTCTGAGGTGTTCAGTTATAAACCCAAGCCATAGCAATCCTCTCCTTCCAGCCAGGTCACCAGTCTTGAATTCCTACAGGGTCATAAAGGTAGGTAAGAATTTTCCTCAGGCGTGACCATTAGGCTTTCTTTTACAACCCAAATGAGTGCTAATGATCAGCTAGTCAAGAAGGGAATTTATATGCTCAGTCTATATTCCTAGAAGTAGTTAGGTAAGAAATTAGGAGTCTATTAATAAGGCTTGAAGGAAGAAGGGTCTCACCCTAAATTATACAAGAAATAAAGCTATCTGCCTGACCTTGGGAACAGGCATTTTCCATCAGGGTGTTACCTTAGTTCAGGAGATCATTTGGCCTTGGATGCTTGATAGGTATTTTAGATAAGTACACTGTTAGGAATTCTTGAAAGCATGCAAAGAATTACAAGAAAATCAATGTAGGAACCAGCTAATATATATATAAAACCTTAAGTATCACCAAGACTTAAGCCATGGCTTGACCTTAGGAGAAGTTCTTGACTTTTCCAAGTAGTAGCTTTTGTGATAGTAGCTGAATTCTATTACGTTTTCCTGTGGCTTGCAGCATTTATGGACCAGGGCAGTGGCCCCCCTCACCACACAAGCCTGAAGACCTTTGGAATTCCACAGCCCACATAAAAGCCAAAGTCAGTGGGTCATGTCTATAATCCCACCACTCTCTGTTCAGTGAGATGACACATGGAGACGGAGACTCTCCTGGAAGCTCTCAAGCCAGAGTATGCACTATGACAGAAACAGCAAGAGGTGCCCTGCCTCAGCAAGGTGGAATGACAGAAGTAACTCCTAAACATAGTCTTCTGATCTCCACGTGTTTGAGCAAAGCTCTCTGCTTGTTAAGGGTGGAAAGCAGCTAGTCTAGCCTCCTCTTCTACAGGAGGCAGCACACATGCAAGGCCCCTTAAGGGTCAGAAGACTTGACTGAGGCTGACAGCTACAAAAGCAGAGCAGAAACTTGTACCTAGTCTCCTGGGTCCTTTTATTTCACCTTGACAAAGTGAGAGCCTATGTACCTGATATCATTAGCATTTAGGGAGCCTCAACTTCACTTTCTACCAGAGAAACCATTTTTCAAACTTTAATGATCTTTTAAGATATTTTGTTAATAATTGTTGTACCTGTGTCACAAAATCCCCCAAGCAAGACCACCACAGAGCCGATATCCGATGCAAAGCACACAGGAGTTTATTGATAACAAGCAAGCCCAGGCTTGGTCCGTGTCCAACACTCGACATAGCGGTGGAGGAGGATGGCCCTGAGCTTACTGAGTGAGGGGTTCTTAAAGAGAAAAACTGTAAGCAGGGTGGTACAAGCCTTTGTGTCATAATATTGGGTGAGGGTATGTAACCTTTGAATTTACTGGCTGGGGGTTATAGTTATCATTTTTTGGCAGGCCTGGACAAGTCCCAAGCTTTGTCCTTGAGCTGCCATGGAGGCTGGCTGACCTAGCACATTTACATTGACCCATGCATGCTCTAAGTTGGTGAGGGGTCCCAGACAGTAAACAACTGGCTGAACCTTCAGCAGTCAGTACATGCAGAAAGGGAGTTACTGCAAGGACTGTCTTTTGTTCACAGCCCTCCCAGAAACTGCTTGCTCAAGTCTCAAGAAACTGAAATTGAGGCCTGATCTCTGAGAGAAGACTGAGCAGTCTGTTATGGCATCTGCTTGATCTTTTCATAATCACATTCAGGTCTTCTTAGACTAACAAACTGGTTTTCTTTTGAAATTACACCCTGAATCTGTGATTACTTTTTAAAGAGTTAGAGAAATTACTAGCAACTAGATATAGGAACATTTTGGTTTCACTAATTGGCTAAAAATAAAAATGAAGGGAAGAATGTCTCCAAATTCATCTCCATAGCCCCCTTTCCCCAGTAGTCATCAGGAGGTGATCCCTACAGGAGGTAGGGTGACCCATTACAACATTGGTCTGCATCCCAGCTATCACCTGTTCCTCTGGAAAGTTTACTATGACCTATTTCTCTGGATAAAATCCCCCAACATAACACACTTAGACTCTGTTTCTGGCTATGACAGACTAACTGCAAGCAGACAAGCCCTAAAACTAAACCCTGATGTTATAGTTTCAGACACTAGGCAAAGTTAGCAGAAGTCTGTGATCTGGAAGAGATGCATCCTGTAATGCTCTTTTCACTTCTGGCACTCTACAGGAATGGCACAGTGTTGTAGGATGTTTGCCCACATTGTGGACCCTGAGATTGACTAATTTGTGTTAGTGGAAAAACCTATTTCTACCTGTGGTGTGGCTTAGCCGTAACATACACCTTTAATCCAAGAGCTTTCTCTTAAGCATTGTAAACAGGATTAAATAAAACCAAACTCAGGTCAAGAGGCAAAGCAACCAACCAGTTGATAGGAAATAACTATAGAGAGTAAGAGGGGGTCAGGAGGAGAGAGAGAGATGCACAGGAAGCAGAAGGAAGGGACATCCAGTTGGAGGAGTTTTGTTTGAGATGGTGTAGGCAAAAGCTCTCTTTCTGGAACAACAGCAAGGGGGAAACAGTTGGGTACTTTCCCTGCCTACCTGAACTAGCAGGTCTTCACCCCAGCATCTGGCTCCTGAGTCTTTATTGGTAAAATAGAACAACTTAGTTAAAAACAACAGCATCGGGAGCAGGTGATCCTCCTGAGTGAAGAAGACAGAAATCAGAAGATCGGGCTACAGGAACAGTTGAAATGTGAAGGGTGAGGTTCCTCAGGGAAGGTCACCAACAGAAATCTGCAGAGGGGGCTCCTTGAGCTTTTTGTTGAACCCTTTTCCTAGGGCAAGTCTCCCTGTGGCTGATCAAAGTCACTAGGGAGAAGAGAGTGCAAACTCCCAGAGCCTGAGGAGGCCCAGAGAGGTTCAAGTGATGAAACAATAGCACTGACTTCAACACCCAAGAAAGAACCTGCAAAGCCTATTCTATACCTCTCCTAGCAAGGCTTTCAACCAGCATTGGAATATCAAGATTGTCAGCATTTAGACCCACTTCTTGGAATCCTGGCCAATAAGCAGATAATACCCTGACCTGCCTAGCATCCTGATGTCATCCTATGTTCCTTTTAAGAAAGAACCCCTTCTCCTTCACTCTCTCTTCTTCCTTCCTCTCTATCTCTATTCCCATGAGGTGTGCACCCCCCCATCCTCCACATTCCCCTTCCCTTCTCCCTTCCCCCTAGTAAAACTTTCCATGTGGATGCTGTGTCTGCATGGTGTGAGTAACTTTCTACCATGCCCCCTTGGCCGGCACCCACATGGCGTGTCTTTCCCATGGCTCCCACCCGATATGACTGCCATGTGATGTTTTTAAAAAGATCATCTGAACTGCCAACATAACAAAATTTAATGTGCTAGCAAACAATCCAATAAAACATAAATGACCAACTCAACTTTGCAGTATTCATAACTTGTAGCATGCTGTAATTAATAAGCAGGAACAAGATGTGATCTATAACCAAGAGAAAAGGCATCTGATTGACAGGTCTAGCAATGACAGAGAAGATGTAATTAGCAAATAAGGATTTTAGAACAGATACTTGAATGTATGTACAATGTGTGTGTTCATGTGGATATACACATGTGTGGAGGCTGGAGATCAGTCTCAGGCCATCTTGATTGTGTGGCAAGCACATTATGGAGTGAGCTATCCCTAGCCCTGAAACAGCTATGTTTCTCCAAATGGACAAAGTATTTAATAGAAGCTTCACCAAAAGCATTAGGTAGGGGTGGTGAGACAGCTGCACAGGCAAGGGCACTTGTTTGTCATCAAGCTTGCCAAATGGCCTGAGTTTGGTTACCAGGACCCCACATGGGAGGAGAGAGTCAACTGCGGTACATTGTCCTCTGTGGTATGGGCATGCTCACATACACACACATCAATAAATGTGATATTTTTTAAAATAAGATATGTAGACATTAACATATTAGCACATCAGTCATTAGAGAAAACTTAAATCACAACACAATGTCATCGAAAAACTACCAAGATGGCTGAAATTTAGAAAGGCTGACAAGTATGTGGAATAACTGGGCCTCTGCTATCATTTGGTGGAAATAAAAAGAATCTCATGAGCATTTGGGAATTCAGTTTGGACATTTAAAAACTAAAACCTATGCCTACTATATAATCCTAGATATTTCTCCAAGAGAAAAGAAAAAGTATGTTCATGCATGTATATATTCATATGTATAGATATTTACAGCACCCTGACTTATAATAGCAGCAAATGAAACAATCTAAGTGCTAATTAACAGATGGTAGTGTGGTCTGGATATGAAACATCCTCCACAAGCTCATGTGCCTGGCCACTTGGTCCACAGCTGGTGGTATCATTAGTGAAGGTTGTATGTAACAAACCTTTCTCTGTTCTGTTAGCCAGCTCCCAATTAATGTCACAGAGACTTATTAATTATCAAAGCTTGGCATTAACTTAGCCTTGTTTCTAACTAGCTCTTATAACTTAAATTAACCCATTTCTATTCATCTGCATGCTGTCACACAGCTCATGGCTTTTACCTCTCCTCACGCATGTCCTGTTTTCTCTGCATCTGTCTGGCAAATCCCCCTTTCTTCCCAGAGCTCTCTCTGTCTAGAAGCCCTGCCTATACCTTCTACCTAGCTATTGGCCATTTAGCTTTTTATTAACCCACTCACAGTGACATATCTTTACACAGTATAATCAAATATCTCACAACAGTTGTGTGTGGTAGATTATTTTAAGGTGTGTTACTTTTGTTCATGTTGTACTTGTTTAATTCTGTGAAGCCTTGTTACTGTGCCTATGTAAAACACCTGATGATCTAATAAAGAACTGACCAACAGCAAGGCAGGAAAAAGGATAGGCAGGGCTGGCAGGCAGAGAGTATATATAGGAGAAAACTGGGAGGAGAGATCTAAAATCCAGGAGCCAGAGAAGGAGAAGGACTCTGGGGGCCAGCCACCCAGCTATACAGTGAGCCACGGAGTAAGAGTAAGATTTACAGAAGTTAGAGAATGGGAAAAGCACACAGGAAAAAGATGGTCGGAAAAAGTTAAGGAAAGCTGGCAAGAAACTAAGCCAAGCTAAGGCTGGACATTCATAAGTAAGAAAAAAGCCTCTGTGTACTTATTTGGGAACTGGGTGGTGCCCCCCCCCCACACACAAAAGAGCCAAGAAACAAACTACAATAGTTGTGAAACCTTCAGGAGGTACAGCCTTGTGTCACTGGGTATTGAAGTTTTATAGCCCTGCCCCCACTCCCTGTCTAATTTCTGCCTCCACTTTCCCTATATACACAATGTGACCAGCTGTCCTGCTGGGCCTTCCTTACCGTGATAGACCATATCCCTTCAACCTATGTGCCAGAATAAAACATTCCTCTTTGAAATGGCTTCTTGTGAGGTGTTTGGCCACAGCATCTAGAAAAGTAACTAAGACAGATGGATAAACAAATGGTGACATATGTTAAGTCAGAAGCTGTGAAAGAGCTTGTGACTGTCATAGTTTCATGGATATGGGCAGAAGACAGTCAAAGGCAGATTAGTTCTCACAACAATTGTGGTAACCAGCATAACATCATATTCTCTGCTGCAGTCCTCCTGGGTGCCATGGAGCACACACACATTGTGGGCATGTTGGAGGGAAGCAACAATGATATTTGAGCTGACTGGGCAGGGACTAGGGAAAAACCCACCCATCTTCCCCTCTAGACAGAGGTGCATGCAGAAGTTCTGTAAGAAAGTAAAGTCAAGATTGTTTGACAACTGTCATCAAATGTGTAAGTTTTCTAGTGATGTATAATAAATGATCATAAATGTAGGTCATGATTGAGACTAGAAAGAAAACTGGCCCGCAAGGCAAGTATGATCCAGAAAATGTTCTCAAAACAACAAATGTGCCTTTGGGGCTGCTCCAACTTTGGACAGAAAAGCCACTGAGCAGAGTCAACAAAGCCCTGTCCACAGAAGCTGCTCCATGTGTACAGCAGGGAAACTGCACCCTGACTGCCCAAGGCCAGTGCTTCTGGGGTGAGCGCTACATGCCAGAAAATGCATGCGATGTGGTTTAGCCGCACCTAAGAGGGACTCCTCCAGGAGGAAGACACCGTCTGCCCCAGCAGCCCATCGCCACACACAGGCGTTCTTCTTTACTACTATGCTTGTAGCATACCTAATAAGCCTGTTTGCCTCCTACTGTGCTCTAAAGGATGAATTCTTTCACCAACGCTGCAACTACCATCCCAAACCCCATTTAGCTGAAATGACACCTGTTTATTACCTTTAGTTTCTGATGGTTAAAAATCTGAGCATGAATTCTCTATTCAGGATCTGACAAAAGCTGAAATCAAGGTATCCGCAGGCAGAGCAGAACTCTCATCTGGAGCTTGGAATCCTCTAAGTTCAATCAGGGTTCCAGAAGATTGAGTTCCTACTATAAGAGGTGGAGCTCCTGTTTTTATTAGCTCAGTGGTTCTTAACCTGTGAGTTGTGATTCCTTTGGAGATCAAACAACCCTTTTACAGGGGTTGCATATCAGATATCCTGCATATTAGATATTTACATTACAATTCATAACAGTAGCAAAATTATAGTTATGAAGTAGCAACAAAATGATTTTATGGTTGGGGTCACCAAAACATGAGGAACTATATTAAAGGGTTGCAGCATTAGGAAGGCTGAGAACCACTCTATTAGTTCTTATAGCTGCCCTCAGATTCCAGCCAGGTTCAAAGGCATAGGAGAATCCACTTCCAGTGTGCTGCAACGGAGTCTAAGCTAGCAGAGTCCAATGGAGCAAGACTCCTGTAATGTTCACCCTCAGCAGTGCTGACATACTTGAGGCGTGTACCTTATAACCTGCAGCAAGGACAGTGGGGGCTTGCTTAGACTGTAACTAAGCATGAAGGCAAACGGAGTTTGAAGTCATAATTAAGCTTGACTATTTCCCTCATCAACTAGAGTTTGTTAGCCTTAAACAGATCAGAGGTTTAAACTTCAAGTGTAAATTGCCACTATACCCTCTTTGCTAGTAAGAATCATCCTTGTCAAGCTTTAACTGGTGAGTAAAGGAACTGGCCAAGGTTAGGTAGGGAATGGCTCTGAAGTAGAGGCTTGAGGCTAGCTTGTAAGAGGCTATGAGTGTACTTCCCATTGTTTACATGTAAGTGAGCAAAATGTTAAAATTAAACAAAGAAACTGACTAATAAGTAGTAGCATTGAACTTCTGCTAAATTGATCAGGAAAGTCTATTAAAGAGTGCTGCCACTCTTTAATACAGTTCCTCATGTATGGTGACCTCAACCATAAAATTATTTTCATTGCTCCTTCATAACTGTAGTTTTGCTACTGTTATGGATCATAATGTAAATATCTGATATGCAGGATATCTGACACATGACCCCTGAGGGGGTTGCAACCCACAGGATGAGAACCATTTGTCTAGGCAATTCCAAGGGGCAATGAAACTGACTTAGCAAGCTGAAATTATAGTAAGCTATGTTAATAGTCAACAGGAAAAAATGATCATTCTGTGACCTTTAGAATTCTTGTCAGGATATTAAAAATTCTCTTACTGTTGGTTATAAATGTAAAGAGAAAGAAAAAAATAGTTAAGGAACTAATTTACTTAGAACCTTATAATTCATTAGTAACAGCTTTACTGAATTATAATTCATATGTTATAAAATTCAAAGTACATCTTGGTAATTCTCAGCACAGTCACAGGATTCTGTACCCACTGCCACAGTCTAGCTACAGAATATTTTCACAGCTTCAACTGCTCCCCAAACCCTATGCCCATTAGCAGTCACTCCTCAATCTCCATGCTTTTCCAATCCTGGCAAAGCACTCATCTACTTTCTGTCTATATAGGTTTGTCCAGGTAGGATATTTCCTATAAGCAGACTCCACAATTTGTGGTCTTGTGTGACTAACTTCTTAAATATACCATAATGTTTTCCAGGGTCACCCATGCCACATGTGAGTCAGCATTCCATTCTCTTCATGGCTGAATAGAATTCCACTGCATGAATACATCACATTTTGCTTATCAATCCATTAGTTGATAGACATTTTGGTCACAACTTCTTTCCTCAACCATGTGACTAAATCGGACTTTGGAATGTTGTTTTCCTGGCTGCACATTTGGTGTCTCTCAGTGATATAGTCCCACCATGAGCTCCATTTATATTTGAATTCATTTCCCTTTACATCATCACCACTTCTCTTTTTTGGCTGCAATTTCATTTTTCTGTCAATTTCCTCCTTTAGTTATTTATTGGTGCAAAATATCATATGGTTTTGTCCTTGAGAGACAAAGAGGCATCATGACTACACACCTCAGTCTCCATGAACTGACTCCCAGATAGAGTGAGCAGTAGCTGATAGACTTGCAAACAAGTAATATAATTGGTCACTGAATATGGTGTGCATTTGCAATTTACACAGTGATGTGTGTGCACTGAAGTGCTCACAGTGAAGTTTGCTCTGGATGCTGTTACTTAGAGCAGGGCATTATGGTCACTGAAACTCTAACATGTATCTGGGAATTGGTGCTATTTAACTTAAGTGTAGTAACTGAAATTCAAGCTGGCCCAAACTGCAAACAGATGACTCTCTGTATTCTTCCAGAATGCAAGTATATTTTTTCCATAAGTAACTAGAATACAAAGAATTGGTAATTGGAAAACACTCAAGTAGGCTTAGGCATATTAATTCCTTCATTTTAGATATATATTGGATTTTAAAATCCAATAATTAAATCAAACCAGAAAGTACTTAAGTCCTCTGTGCTCCTGCCAGAGGCATGGAAAGATGGAGATTTAACAAGTCTTACAACTCCCAGCTCCCTCACAAGAAGATTTACAGGTTGCTGTTGCTGGAGAGCTTTTCTCTCTGTGTCCCACCAAGTTCTGCCAGTCCTGGAGCCCACTTATAAAATAAACACACAGACGCTTACATTATTTAAACTGCTTGGCCACTAGCTCAGGCCTATCATTGTCTAGCTCTTACTCTTACCGGTACTTTACATCTTCCTTGTCCTGGCGGTGGCTCCAGGCAGTCTCTCCCTCCTTCTTCCTGTTCCCTCAATTCTCCTCTCTGTTAGTCCCGCCTATACTTCCTGCCTGGCCACTGGCCAATCAGTGTTTATTTATACAGAGCGATATCCAAGGCAGGTTGTTATGGTGCTAGGTGATCAGGGAAAGAACCTGTGGCCTCTTTTTGTCCTGGCATACTCTCTTTGTCCCTGCATACCCTTTTTATCCAAGCACCCTCTCTTTTATGAGGTCAGTTCTTCTCCCAGCCCCCTTGCTCTTCTCATTTGGGACTCCCATGATATCCTCAAGAAGCAAAATCTCCATTCTTCCTCACACCCAGACTCTCTGGGACAAGGCCAGAAGAAGACATTAGATTCAAGTGAGACTGGAGTTAACATTTGTGTGCTTAGAACTGAACTTAGGTCCTCTGCAAGAGCAGCAAGTGCTCTTTACCACTGAGCCACCTCTCTAGATCCATTTCTTAATGTTTTTATATGCATCCCTCAGATGAGCTCCTTAACTCTTACAATTTGACTATCACCAAAAGCTTGCTACCAAACACCAATTATGGTCTAAGTGGCTGACCCTGACCAAATGTTAGAAATGCCCGAGAGGGTAAGACATTGTCCCTATCCTTGATGAAGCCTAGTAAGCACATGGAGTCATGAAAGCTTCAACCATTCTTCTTCAGACAATAAGGAGACATCTTATTAGAGGAAGAAACTTTGTATGGGGTGTGTGACAGATATATAGAGAGAGACTGGGCCTGGTAATAATAAAATTCAAGGGTTTATGTAAAATGTCATCTCTCTTGAGAGGTATGAAAATACTATGTTTAAGTTATGAATTCTTCCATATATTTTTCTGCTGCATGCATGTGGTATATGAGATCATCAAATGGACACCACTGTATACAGTTTGTCTTGAATGCCTTCAGTCAACATTAAGTTTTTGTGATTTTCCACACATTGATGAAGTTGCTCTAATCCATTCATTTAACTATCACATACAGCCCACTACAGGGGTATTACCATGAAACATGCCTCTCTCTTTTTTTTTTTCATTTGACATCATGAAAAAAATTATTTGGAATCAAAATTTAAAAAACACATGACAATTTCTAAATAAATGTTCATTGGATTTTTTACAACTAATTTATATCAAATTACCAGACTGATCTTACATTATTTCTTCTGGAGTGGAGATTTTCCACAGCTTCAAAGCTGAAGGTAGAGAATATACTCATGTCTGTTTTGCAACACACTTGTTTAAGGTTAAAACACACTCTCTTACTGAACCTGGGAGTTAGATGACTAGTGGCTGAAAGTTACCAGGAGGAATTAAAGAAAGGAAGAAAGACTTTAGCAGCTGATTTGAATAAGATACAGAATCACAAAGTCTAAAGAATGTTTCAAATTAAGCAATTTCAACCAGCATTGACTTGCAAAAACAAGTCAAAGACTCCATTATATACCTGATTTCCAGAGTCTGAACAGCTCAAGAACTAACCAAGAGAAAACTATGCAGATACTGAGGTCAGAGCAGAGAGCTACAGTCAACTGACACCCCTTAATAAGCCAAGCCTTCTGGTTAGAGTAATCACCTCTGTCTTGTGTGGCAGTTCTATAACAGCCTAGTGTCTGCTAGTGCTTCAAAATGCACCAAATACCTTCTTACCACATAGAATTCTCCAGCCTCCAGAGCTCTGGGTCTCTGCCAGCTATTCCATCAGAAGAGTGTCAAGAATGAATTTGCTTCTGAGGCTTGACATATCAGAAGCTGCTGGTAAAGCAGGAAGGAGGTGACACTCTTGTCACTGGGGAGCTCAGGGCAGCTTGGCTATACTGCTGCCATGACAGGCTCAGTAGAAACCAGACAGAAAGTAGGCCTAAGTTTCAGTTTACTGTAAGGCAACACCTGGTTCCAGGAAAAGCAATAAATTGGCACCACCCAGGAATGGGCCAATCAGCATCCAAGGAGAAAATACCTTCCAACCTAAGGAGAAAAGTACCTGACATTCCAAACATTTCTGACCATTATAAATAAGGTCGCCAGATGTCCCTTAGTGCAGCACACACCTATGCCCTTTTGCCAAGATAACCCTAGACAAATGTCAACCAATCAGGGTTCTGAACCCTGTAAATCCCCTCACCCCAACCTCTCCTATGATAAAAACCCTACCCCAACTGGGCTAGGGCTCTCTGCTCTCACCGCTGCTTCAGACAGATGGAGAGCCCAAGCTCAAGTCTGAATAAAGTATCTTTGCTTTTGCATATGAATTTGGTCTCTGTGGTGGTCTTTGAGGAGTCCCCACAATCCGGGCATGATATTTGAGGGCTTGCCTAGGACCCCCAAGCCCATCAGGACCACTTCCCGTAGAGCCTTTGGCCAGCTGGTAAGCTTTCCATATTTTACTTTTGTGTAGTGTCATTCCATCTTTGATATTCTTCTGTAACTGGGCCCAGAAATCTGTATTTGTCTGAAATCTGTATTTGCCTGAAACCAGTCTAGGCTGACATTTGGGAGAACCTCAGGCAGGATACCTGGGAGATGTCCCAGGGCCTTCTGAATGGGATTGGATCCCTCTGGTTTCTGTAGATAGATGGTGCAGGTTGCTCCCAAGAACCAGCGTGAGGAGGCTGGCATCTCGGTTTCAGTCCTGCCTCTGGGTGCCAGGAGAGCTGTTTATTTGTTTATTGTCTTGTGTGTTGTTGTGCTGTTTTTTCTCTTTCTGACTGATGCTATAGGACAGGCTCAGAGTGCTCCCTTATCCCTGGTTCTGGACCACTTTCAGGACTTTAGAAATAGGGCCAGAGGCATAGGGTTTGAGATTAAAATAGGGAAACTTGTCACTTTTTGTAAGAATGAATGGTCAGCCTTTGGGACCAGATGGCCAGTGGAAGGGACTCTTTCTTTCTTTCTTTTTTTTTTTTTTTTAAGATTTATTTATTTAGTATACAGTGTTCTGCTTGCATATATGCCTGGAAGCCAGAAGACGGCACTAGATCTCATTACAGATGGTTGTAAGACACCATATGGTTGCTGGGAATTGAACTCAGGAACTCTGGAAGAGCAGCCAGTGCTTTTAACTTCTGAGTCATCTCTTCAGCCCCTGTCTGTGTCATTGTTATTTGTTCCTGTCTACTGACCTCCTTTATTTTCCTGGAACAGATGAGGCAAACTGTGGGAGCCCACAAAGATTCCAACTTGTGGTTTGACTCAAGGTCAGAGAGTCAGAATTTATGTTGCTTTCCAAGACTACATAATAGGGTGCAAAGGCATGGTTACTAGGTGTCTTGTACTTCAAGGCCTAATCACAAGATGCTTTGCTGTGGGGCATGGTTACTAGGTGTTTTGAAAGTTCTACACTTGGTTGTATGTTGTGTTTTGATCTTGAAAGGGAAAGGTCTTTTGCCTCTTCCCTTGCTATTGTATAAAAAGCCCATTAGAAATAAACTCAAGACTGCTGGGTATTGACCCAAGGTCCTCCCAAAGCTATCCTGTGTCTCTATCTTTTCTCTCTGTCTACATCTATATTTCTTCCTATTATTTCCCAATTCCTCTCTTCCCCCTTCAAGGGACCCTTTGATAGGTCAGGGCTGGACCCAAACACCGGTCCCCTGAAATATGGTGCCTGGATATGAAAACTTGAATATGGGGGTCCCCCAGCAAAGGGCATCCCAGATGTGACCTTGAATATGAGGAATAAAGTGAAGGAACACCAAAGGTTGAAGTGAGTATGCTCAGATAGTTAAATGGGTGTGGTGATTTCTTTTGGGAAGTGAAATGTAAATATATTTTAACTACACCTAGAGGAGCTAAAGTTAGGTTACAGCAAGTCTCTCTCTCTCTCTCTCTCTCTCTCTCTCTCTCTCTCTCTCTCTCTTTCTCTCTCCTAAGTTAGGTCTAAAGTTGCTATATAAGTCATAAAAGTTTTTGTAAAGGTAGAGAAATGTAGGCTTAGGTATAATAGAAAGTAACTTAGAGTAGAACAGGTTTTCCCAAGTGTGGCGACCTTGGATTCAGACACATGGAGTAGAATAGGAAGGCAATATCTGGGGCCAAGTAGCCACTGTAGACTTAGCAGTCCAAGAATGAACAGCAGCTTCAGAAATCAGCAACATAAACAGCAGCTGCCCTGGCACAACATCAGCATCCCTGAGACCCATGGGGCTTCATTGCATGAGCAGCAGCAGCGGGGAGCCAGCACAAGCAGTGGGGGGTCTGTGCGCTTTCTCCATGGTGGAGCTGTGGTGAGGAGAATGCAGTCAGCCAGAATGTTTGTGAGCCGCAACCTTGAGGAGCTGAGCAGAGATGCTATGGGAAAGGCAAACAGCGACCAGCAGCAGAGGCAGTGCTGCAGACCCTGGGGAAACTGCTGGTTGACAGAACACCTGGTTGAGACATGCGTGTAGCGTGGAGAGTGAAGGGGCAGTGGAGGAACTGCTGAGGTGAGGCAGAGCCGTGCTCCAGGCTGAACAGTAGAGACATGTTGGAAACCAGACCAGCCCAAGCTCCCAGCAGCAGTTTGAGGCAGAGCTGTGGAGCTGCCCTAAGATTGGCCTTCAGCCCTGCAAGCAAGGCAGCACAAGAGGAAGACCACTGGCAGAGCAGGTAACCAGATCCAGGGTGCTGAATGGAAGTCAAGGCTTATAGTGGCAGGGAGGTATCTTGAGCCCATGCAGCACAAGATGGTTGAGAGCCCTTGGGCCCCAGCACACTGGGGTCTCTAGGCAGGCAGACTAGAGACACAGACAGACTGTGACTGTAAAGGCCAAATGGGATGGAGCCAGCAGCCAAAGCCTGCAGCATCTATTTGCTGGTGGCAAACAAATGCATAGTTCCTTTAAGAGAGAGCTTCCTGATTCATGCTGATTGCTCTTTTGAAGAGGTCTGCACCAGCCCAGCTACAGAAATGCCACCTTCACTCTGAAGCAGATTCTTCTACGGGGAAGGCTACTGGCCAGAAAGTGCCACCATGGCTGAGAGTGGAGTTTCAGAGACTCTTGTTTGAACTGGGTTGATGCATGCAAGGGATCTACAACAAGTTTTTGGTTATAGGTTTTCTCATATTTGGAGTTTTTGCTTCAGATTCATTATGACTTAGACAGCTATACAAAGACTTCAGGGCAGCTGGTGAGCCAGGCCCTGATCTTGGGCTTTCAGTGGAACATTAAGACTGGTATCAGAACTAACTTTTTGAACTTTTCAGACTTAAGAAATGGGACAATTTTTATTTCACCTACACATATATACTCTATCAACTGTGGTGACTCATGAACTGCTTTGTGTAGGAATAGAGAAGTTTGTTTTTTTTTCTACCCAGGCTCAAGATGCAGCTTCAAAAATTATAAAGGAGAGTTGTTATATTCCTCAGTCTATTTAATTTAAATTTTTTTTCTTGTCCCTTGAGTGGATTAATGTTAGCCTGTGTTAATGTAACCTATGTTTTGTTGTAGGAAATATAAATACTTGTATTAAGAGTTTACTTTTGGATGTAAGTTTATGAGAATTGTAATTGTGTCTATTGTTAATATTCATGCTAGAATTATGATGTCAACCTGTTAATGTTAGTGAACCATGGTATGATGACAAGAGGTTACAGTTTTTGCCAGGGAATTTAATAGGTCTTGAGTAGACATTGCAAAATGACTGAGTTGGTAATTGCCAGGCCCTAATTTCTTTGATTAAAGATGGGAGTTCATTTGAAATGAAATAATAAGAAAGGAGGTATTGCAGCCATAAGGAGCTAAGTTATGTACCCTCACTTGAGATTTTCTAGGTAGTACAAAATTACCTGAGAGGTCCAGGAAGACCTTTTAAAATATATTAAGAAAGGGAATTTGTGGGAGCTTACAAAGATTCCAACTTGTAGTTTGACTCAAGGTCAGAGAGTCAGAGTTTATGTTGCTTTCCAAAGCTGCATAATAGGGTGCAAAGGCATGGTTACTAGGTGTCTTGTACTTCAAGGCCTAATCACAAGATGCTTTGCTGTGGGGCATGGTTACCAGGTGTTTTGAAAGTTCTACACTTGGTTGTATGTTGTGCTTTGATCTTGAAAGGGGGGGGGTTGCCTCTCCTCTTGCTATTGTATAAAAAGCCCATTAGAAACAAACTTGAGGCTGCTGGGTATTGACCCAGGGCCCTCCCAAAGCTATTCTATGTTTCTATCTTTTTTCTTTCTCAACTTGTATATTTTCAATTTAGCATTTCTCAATTCCTCACTCACCTCTTCAAGGGACCCTTCAATAGGTTGGAGCTGAATCCCAACACTGAACCCGACAGCAAACAGCTACACTGCTGCCATGACAGGCTCAATAGAAACCAGTCAGAGAGTAGGCTTAAGTTTTTGATTACTGTAAGGTAACACCTGGTTCCAGGGAAAGTCATAAACTGGCACTACCCAGGAATGGGCCAATCAGCAACCAAGGGGAAAATACCTTCCAACCTAAGGGGAAAGTACCTGACATTCCAAACATTTCTAACTGTTATAGATAAGATCACCAGATGTCTCAGCCCAGCACACACCTATCCCCTTTCCCTAAGATACCCCTAGACAAACATCAGCCAATCAGGGTTCTGAACTCTGTAAATTCCCTCACACCAACTTCTGCTATGAAAAAAAAAAAACCCTACCCTGACAGGGCTAGGGCTCTCTGCTTTCACTGCTGCATCAGACAGATGGAGAGCCCAAGCTTGAGACCGAATAAAGGCTCTTTGCTTTTGCATATAGATTCAATCCTCACAATGTGGGCCAACAGTCACTATAAAACAATAAGGAGTCATAAATACTCCAAATATGTAAAAGGTGTGACCTAAGAAGGATCCCTCTCCCCTAAGTCAAGCTTGAATAAAACAGCAGGAGAAATACTCTCATCAAATTGGATTCTTACATATGCACACATAATACCCAAGTATTATTACTTTGTTTTCATTCTCCTCCCTTCTTCCCTCACATGGTGTGTGTGTGTGTGTGTGTGTGTGTGTGTGTGTGTGTGTGTGTGTGTTCACCTGTACAAGTGTGGAGGCCAGAGAAGGATGCCGGGGTCCTGCTGTGTCAATTTCTCCTGTTTCATTGGGAAACAGGTCTTTTACTGAACCTGGAGCTAAGAAAGCATCCAACAAGCCCTAGTGGTTTTCCTGTCTCTCCCTCTCACCCCAGCACAGAGTTACAGTTGTGTGTTCACAGTCACACCTTGCTTTTTACATTGGTTCTGGGGATTCAAACTCTGGTCCTCAAATGTATGCATCATAGGCTCTTGCACATGGAGCCATCCGCCCAGCATCTTTCTTTTTGAAGTAGAATCTCCTCTATCTCAAGCTGGTCTTGAACTTGCTGTGTAGCTGAGAATTGCTCTGGACTCTTGATCTTTCTGCCTTAGCCTCTGAGTGTTGGATTACAGGTGTGTGCCACCATGCTCAGTTTATGCAGTGCTGGATATCAAACCCAGGGTTTCCTGCATGTTAGGCAAGCATTCTGCCAACCTAAGCCACACTCACAGCTGATCTGTACTTTCTTGCAGCAAGGCTCTTTGCCAGCACTCAATCTATACTCTGCAAAGTTCCCCTACCTCACAGGTAACCAACTCATTCCCAGCTCTTTCCTTACTCCTCATTAAGGGTAATGATGGTGCTGATATGGACCCTGCTGGTCTTCACATGCTTCAGTCTTTGTATGGGACTCTGTGGAAAAGTCTTTGCCAATTGTGACAAGAAAAATCCACAACATCAATATAGCACAGGGACAGTGGTCTTTATTCTCTTGAGCCATTCTAGCATTTATCCTTCCATGGTTCCTCAGGAAAAATGAGGCAAACCATCCTGGCATATGCTTCGGCCATTTAAACCATCTGCTGTAAAAAGAAAGATCAGAAATTCAAACAGAAGGGTTTTTTTTTAATGTTTTAGTTAAGCAAATGCCATTATTTAGGTGGCAGTGGCAGGCAAAAGCAGTCTTCTTGGCAAAGCCTCAGAGATTTTTTGCTTAAAATGTTTAGAAGCAAGAAATCTCTACTCCTTGTTCAAATTATGAGTCTAATTAGTCAAACCAAAAGCAGAGTGCTGTAGAGAAGTGATTCTGAAGGATCCTCATTTTCTTGTTGATCAGCCACCATCATCTCTGGTAGCATCTGCCTCCTGTTTCCCTTCACTGCCTAGGACAGAGCTAACAGGCTTCCCAGATGCGGAGGTCAACACAGAGGGGAGAAAGGAAGTGAGTCTCCCTGGATGGCAGCTACCCCAAGGGGCAGAAGGCTGGATAAGTACACGAATGCCTGAGAGTACATGAAGCTCTTTCTTGGAGAAAACACAGCAGTTGACAACCAGTGGAGCTGGCTCAATCTGACGAAGCTGATTTAATGATGAAAAGAATGGGACTTGCCACTGTGATTGCTACACCCCAAGATGCACCCAGGAGCAAGCTCAGAGTTTCAAACTGCACCCAAAAAGCAACAGAGTAGGAATGAGAAGGGCAACTAGGAATGAAAAGAGTGAGGAAAGAGTTTTGTAGGAGGAAGTGTTGGCCTTTTTAAAAGACACACATACACACACACATGCATCTGCAGTCCATATCAAAGCATTCATTGCCCTGCACCAAACTCATGTAGCTGAATCAGATTCATCAGCTTTCTTCTTGCTGTCAGTAGCATCCTGGAGGAACAAGTCTAGCAGATAAAAGGAGACAGTGAGTGAGCCCCTGGCACACAGGCTCTCACATGAGCAGGCCCACGGGATGGATCACAGGTCCTCACCTCATTATTCTCCCCTCTCAGACTCCAGTGAGTTCAGTCAGCCTCCAAGGACTGGAAAGCATTAAGAATAGCAGTGCCAGCCATCAGACTGACGTGAGATAAGATCTTATAAACCAGAATGTCAGTAAGCATTACACAAGCCTTGGGGCTTAACAATGAAATGCCGCTGGAAGGCTTTACCCCGATTGAGAGACTGCTCTTGTCATGTTGCCAGCTCTGTGACAATGTATGCTATAGCATGTCTAATGTCTGCCAGGTCTGGGTGAGGACTGAGGAGACTTGAGTGCAGGGCTCCTGGGAGAAACTGCCCTTCTGCATCCTAAATAAGTCTATGGATGCTGCTCTTCTCAAGTATCTCCCAAAGAGAAGGGGGATAGAGGACAGCCAGCTTTCAACTTTCTAATTTCAGTTGGATCCAGGCATGAACCCTATCAAAGAGAAAAGGAAAGTTCCAGAAACTCTTCACCACTTCAGAGAAACATGGCTGGAATGTTCCAGAAAACCCAAACCATCAATCATCTGGACATTAAAGATGACTTAACTCCACTTTGTCCAGTTTGACTCCAGTTTCTTTGTTTGTTTGTTTTCTTCATTTTCATTTTGTGGTGAACTGTGGGACTCAAATCCATGTCCCAGAAAATTACTGGCAACAGCCATTCATGTGCTATATGAGTTTTCAAAACGGAGAGGAGGGATGGGTGGGTGGTGATCTCTTCACTCCCGTGTGATGCTGTCCATGCCTTTGGAGATTTCCAAGGACTGAGTTAAATATGTTTAGAAACAGAAACGAATGTCTAGAGGTACTTCATACACCAAGACAGAAAATGTTACAGAACAAAGAGGGAACCTTTGGAAAAGAAAAAGGGGATGTGTAATCCAAGCCTACTGAAATATCTTTCAGCAGGTGGAAATTTCCTCTGAAGGAAATTGAAAAGCTGGATGATAACTTTGCCACCAGGAAGAAGTATAGTGGCCTCCCCTCAATACAGTGAGGGACATAGACCACGCCATCCAAACACACAGGCATGGCCTGGACCTAGTTTCAAAATGCAATGGAAACGAGAAGACTGTTTTCTTCTGTCCTTTTTTGTTTCAGTGTTTTTATAACTTACCTAAGTCAGGACTTGAGGGCTAGGTCTCAAACTCCAAAACAGAAAAACGGCTGATGATTCTGCAAAATTCACCTCCTGAAATACAATCGTTTCTCATGACTGCCTTAATAAATTATCACAAACTCAGTGCTTTAACCAATGGATGTTTATCCTTTCCCAGTTCTAGAGGCCAGACATCCTAAATCAAAGTAAGGCAGAGCTGCGCTCCCCTTTGTATTGCTGGGGAGGTATGTGACAGGCTTTTCTTGGGGAATCAGCTACTCACCACAGACAGGGAACTGACAGCAGACCAAAGAGCTGTACTGCCAAAGTTTAACTAGGTGAACCAATAGGTTTTATTAGGTTATTTATAGGAGCTGATATGACTCAAAGATGAGTCACCAAATCTGGACACCTAGAGAGCACTGCCCAATCTGCAGGCAGCTCAACAGTTTAGAGTGTGTTCTTTCCAGGTGGCTCAGTTGGTCTTTATTTCTTCTAGGTGGTTGGCTGGTCTCTGATTCACCAGGCTAGGGTTGCCTGAAAGTCTCCTGGAAGCTTGGCTAGTCTGAGAGCAGCTCTCAACAGGCTTTATGGTTTATATACTCTTGGCCTGTGGGGGGAGGTGCAGAGGTAACTGCACTAGGAGGGCCCTTCTTCACTTCTTCCAGCTCCAGTGGCTACATGGGTTCAGTTACTTGTGGCTACATAATTCTTATCTCTTTATATGGTCTAGGGGCTTTCTCCACCTTCTGACTTCTGTCTCTTACTTAGACTTTTATCTCAATATTTGTACATTTCTAAAGATTTTTTTTCCAAAAATGTCATAATCACAGATTCTGACTGTCAAGACTTGGACATATCTTTTGGGAAGTCACAGGGCCTGCTCACTACAGTATGTATACTTCAGACTTCTGGGTCTCTGCAAAATTTCATTGATTTCAATATAGACAATATATACTCCATCCTTCATTGCTGATGGAAAGGAAACTCTCATTCTTGTGCACCTCCAAGGCTAATGCTAAAACTCTGGTGCAAGAGCATCCCAAGCCGCTTACCTGCCTATGTGGAGGAAACGTGAGCAGCTAAGTACACTCAACTATCTACATGGAAGAGAACATGCCTGGCTTTCACAGTACCAGCTTGGGCACAGTGACTGCATTTTTGGAAGCAAGCAACTGTGGCTGAGAAAACACCTGTGCATGACATGATAGAAGGTTGGGGAAAATTGTCTGATGTAAAAAATAAAATAAAAGCCTTATTATTAATAGCTGAAATATCTTGAACAAATTATTGCTATTTTATGTTTCTTTTTTTTTACTATAAGGTGGTATAATATTTATCTCATGGGTTATGAAGTTCAAATAGATATGTATTTTAAACTTTTTAAAACAATGTTTGTTATATATAATGACTACCCAAATGCTCACTAAAATTATTGAAGTGTATAATAGAATACTTGACACGATTCTGAAACACTAAGCCTAAATAGGATGCCTTCATCAAACCCCTCCCCTCAGGGCTCATGGAACTATGCAGAGTGGGGGCTGAAAGATTGTAAGAGCCAAAGGTGATAAATGTTTCCTGCCTGCCGGTACCCGAATAACCAGTGAGAGGATTAATATTAATTACAAACTGTTTGGCCTATGGCTCAGGCTTATTGCTAGCTAGCTCTTACATCTTAAATTAACTCATTTCTATTAATTAATATTTTGCCATGTAACCATGGCATTACTGGTCTGCTGGCTGGCATCTTGCTCCTTGGGTAGCTGGATGGCATCTCCTCTGACACTGCCTTTCTTCTTCCTGTATCTCTCTTGGATTTCCCACATAGCTGTCTCCTGTCTTGCCATAGGTCAAAGCAGCTTCTTTGTTAACCAAAGGTAACAACACATATTCACAGCATACAGAAAGACTATCCCCAAGCAGATGACTATGGTGATATTTTATTTGTGATGAAATGTGATTTTATTTTGCCTGGGGGTTAGAGCTAATAACAAGCCATTTAGCAGAAGTCTGGCAGTGGTAGCACATGCCCTTAATCCTGATCACATGACAGGCAGATCTCTGTGTGTTCAAGGACACCACTGGCATGGAGACACATGCCTTTAATCTCAATACCAACCATAGAAGACCTGGAGGTCTGTATAGACAGGCAGTGATGAGGAGGTCATGTGGTTGAGTTTACAACCAATGAGAAGGCAGAACAGAAAGTCAATAAAAAGACAGACACACAGGAAGTAGGTCTCTTTCTGAGGGGAAGGATGGCAGCGGCAGCAAGGTGGTAAGAAGGTGGTCTCAGCTTTTGGCTACTGCTCTCTGACCTCTGGGGCTTTTAACTCTGCATTTGGCTCTGTGTTTCTTATTTAATAAAACCATTTAGAATTACATCTACATTTGGTGCCCACATGGCAAGAATTCATTAAAACTCACTCAGCTCAGCTTGGCTCAGCTCGGCTTGGCTCGGCAGCCCACTGGCTCCCTGGCTCCCTGGCTTGGGCCAGCTCGGCCTAGGCCCTAGGCCTGACCGACCATAGCTACAAGTGGTTTCCTGCAGCTGGAGCTATTTGCAGTCAGATTGCCAACTCAAGCAGCTCAGGCTAAAAAAAAAAAGTCGGTGCTACGAACAACTCAGGACCTGACGGAGCCACCGGTCCGGCTGCACTCGACTGCAGTTGCAGCAGCTCACACGGTCGGAGCTTAAGGAAGCCCAGGCTCAACTCGGCTCAAGCAGGAACACGTGGCTACGCTTTCTCTCTCTCTCTCTCTCTCTCTCTCTCTCTCTCTCTCTTTCTCTCTCTCTCTGTGGATTCCTACCTCAGACATTAGGTAGCTGTTTTGAAATTCCCTCTGATTTCTACTGTTCTACTCAGACTTGGTAAGTCAATTAAGATATCAGATATTTTAAAGGAAAAAACTATTTAAAAGAGAAAAAAATTTTCCACATTAAAAAAATGGGTATTATGTGTACATTAGAAGAAAACTGGACTTTGTTTGATAAAATTTTAGGCAGTCTAAAAATGGAACAACTATATGAGAAGATTAATGTTGATGGGATGTACATTACACCAATTATGCACATTATTACTTTCCTTATCCTTATTTTACTATTTAAAAAGATAGTCAATTTAAGTGCCAGGATAAAAGCTTTAGAAATACCTGTTAAAATGAATTATAGAGAAATTCAGATTCAGACAGAAGAATTTAATGGTGAAATTATTTCAGGATTGGATTATAAGGTTACAGAAAGAAAGCCTGTTTTCACACAATCACCCTTAATTTATCCAGTAACCGTACAGCAGCTACCTGGTCAAGTGAATGCGCAAAATATTTGGACTCCAATTGAAATGTTAAATTTAAGATGGTTTAAGGAGGCAATAGTATCTTATGGCATGCATTCCCCATTTGTAAAGCAAATGCTAAACTCCTGGTCAACTTATAATAAGATTATACCACAGGATTGGCAAGAACTGGTAAATGCTGTCCTGGAACCTGGGGCACAGCTTCAGTGGCGTATGTGGTTCAAAGATGAAGCTAAAAACATAGAAAGTCAGTGGAGGGCTAGAGATGTGCAAATCTCCCAGGCTCAGCTTGTTGGAGAAGGCCAATAGGCTGAAATACAAAGACAATGTTTATATGATAACCAAACCCTAATTCTATGTCGAATGGCAACCTTGAATGCATGGGACAGAATTGAGGAAACAGGAAAGAAAACTGAGCCATTCACAGAAATTATACAGGGCCCAAAAGAATCCTTCACAGATTTCTTACAAAGACTGACTTCAGCAGTAAATAGAATGGTCCCGAATTCAGAAGTTAGCCAGATAATAATCAAATTTTTGGCCTTTGAGAATGTGAAAGCATTATGCAAGAGAATAATCCGGCAATTAAAGGCAAGATCTGCACCCTTGGAAGATTGGATTAGAGACATGTTTAATGTTGAATCTCATGACCAAGATGATATGTGAATAGGAGAAGCAATTTCAAGAGGTTTGAGGAATGTCAGATGTTTTGGACGTGGAAAGCAAAGACATTTGAAAGGGACTGTAAACAGGGCATTCCTAGAAACAATGTTTCTTCAAGGAACAATGACAACATAATGCCTCTTCTTTCTGGAGTATGCAGAAGGTGTGGTAGGGAAAATATTGGACCAATGACTGTAGATCAACAAGGGACAGACAAGGTAATACTTTGCCTTGGTCAGGAAACTCCAAGAGGGGCCTCAGGCAGGCCCCCACAGCAAGTCCAGTTCAGACCTTTCCTTCAGTCATAGAAGAAACCCCTACTCAGAGCAATTAAATAACCAAATGCCTATTGGAATAAACCAGGCTGCTCAGGGTGATGGAACAGTTGAGACAGAGAGAACACAAAATTCAGGAGAAACCATAAAGAAAATTTTTTGACAAACTTCTATAAATGAACAAAGACCAAAATTAACAATAAGAATAAATAATATTTTGTTGTTTGGTCTGGTCGACACAGGTGCTGACATGACCATAATTGCACCTGAATTTTGGCATCCAACTTGGCCTCTTCAGGAGGTAAACGTTCAACTGTTAGGAATTGGAACATTATCTCAAGTGAAACAGAGTGCAAGATGGCTCAAATGTATAGGTCCAGAAGGACAGAGAAGAAAATTAAAACCATATGTGGCTAACATACCTATGAACTTGTGGGATCGAGACCTGTTACAACAATGGAATACTCAGATTAACATCTCTCCAACCTCCCTCAGAAACAAATCATAAACTAGCACATGTTTCTGAGAGAAATATTAGAAGGTATTATTCTAATGAGTGGTCACCAGCCATCCAGATTACACAAGAATGGGACACAACAACTGATGATCTTCCAAAGACACCAACAGCTCTAGAATGGGACACAACAACTGATGATCTTCCAAAGACACCAACAGCTCTACCTTTAAAATGTTAACAGACAAGCCTGTATGGATCCAGCAATGGCCTTTAACAACAGAGAAACTCCAGGCTTTAGAAGAGCTGGTAGAAGAGCAGTTAAATGTTCAGCACATTGAAGAATCAACTAGCCCTTGGAATTCTCCTGTATTTGTTATTAAAAAGAAATCTGGTAAATGGAGAATGGTAACAGACCTTAGAGCAATTAACAGAGTAATTCAGCCAATGTGCTCTCTACAGTCTAGAATTCCTTTGCCTACTCTGTTACCTAAAGGATGGCCTCTCATAGTTATTGATTTAAAAAACTGTTTCTTTTCAATACCCTTACAAGAAAAAGACAGAGAAAGATTTGCCTTCACGGTGCCTACTTATAATAATTCTTAACCGGTTAAGAGATATCAATGGAGGGTCCTCCCACAGGGAATGTTGAATAGCCCAACCCTGTGCCAATATTTTATACAACAGCCATTAGAAGTGATAAGTAAAAAATTTCCTAAATCTATAAATTATCATATGGATGATATTTTACTAGCTGACTCAAATGCAGATACTTTAGAAAGAATGTTTGAAGAAGTAAAGAAAATTTTGCCTTGCTGGGGATTACGAATTTTTCCCGAAAAGATACAAAGAGGAGATTCTATTAATTATTTAGGATATAAAATAGAACTACAAAATATTAGACCCCAAAAGGTGAAAATTATGAGAGATCAATTACAGACTCTTAATGACTTTCAAAGGTTATTTGGAGACATTTCTCATCTACAAACTATTGTTGGGGTAAAAAATGATGAACTGAATAATTTTTTCAAAACCTTAGAAGGTGACAAGGACTTAAATAGTCCAAAATAATTATCACCTGAAGCTGAGAAAGAATTGGCCTTGGTAGAAAAGAAAGTGCATGAAAGACACATGGATTGTATCGATCCAAAGTTGGATTACATTTTGGTTATTTTACCCTCTAGGCATTCTCCTACAGGAATTTTAATGCAGAGGGAAGATATTATATTGGAATGCACATTTTTACCAAAGAAACCAAATAAAAAATTAAAAACTTATATGGAATGTAACGGCAACACCCGCGTTACCGATACACATTCACCATGTCTGATGTCTGAGCAAGGGGCTGCGGATTAAAAAATAAGGGACAAGAGACAGCGAGTCATTCACCGCAGCTGAATGCCAAATGCCAGCCGAATGCTGTTTATTGAAAGAGGGAGGTAACCTTAAATACAGGCTTACAGCATAATGGCGCATTCCTGGAGGGCAGAAGTTCGCCACATTTTGCATCTAAGCTGTTTACACCAAATGCAGGATACAGGAACAAAGAACCTCCGGTAGAATGTTAGGTGAGAAGGAAACCGGCAGGGAATCTGAATAGGGAGGACATCTGGTCAAGGTTGGCAAGCAAGGCGGCAGCCACTCACAGTGGGGGACCAGGGCCCACAGGTCCCCCCTTTTTACTAAAAAATGAGTTTCTGACTTAGGTTGCGGGGGTTGTCAGCAGGTCACCTTACCCATCATAGAGACACCTGCCCAGGCCACACAAGTGCTCTGTCTTAGATTGATGACCACCCCCCAAGCATTACCCGTCTCTGAATACTCATTATCATACAGACTCAACCACGTGAGCTGTAGAGTAACTGCTGCCAAAGATCTCAAAGTGGCGCTGGGCTTGCAATCTGTGCAACACAGAAAAGACCAACAGAAGTCCTAACCCACCCATAGCCAGGAGGCTAAAGGCGATTGAGCCATTCCCTTCTTAAACGAGCTTTACTGTAAATTGGAGTCCTTGTAAGGTGGTATCCCATAAGCAAATGGAACTTGAGTTTTAATAATTTTTACAACTTTCAAAGCCAATTTAAATGTATAAATGTAGAATTAAATTTATCATGCCCAATAAAATGAAAGATTAACTAACTGTGGTAGCTACATTTGCTGCCAGGGTCTCCATTGTGCTAGCTGTAGAACCCAATTATGAAACAGCCATCCCAGAAGCAATAGCAGCAGTGGCCACCACTGCTATAACAGCAACAATGGCAACAGCGATGTCAGAGTCTCTTCTGGAGCGTGTGAGCATCATCTGTGTCTAACTGTCACAGTCCACTGGCATGGATGCAGCTTCAGGAACAAGAACCACCAAGGCCCATTTTTCTTGATCCCAGCACTACTTAGGCTGGAAGGTCTGCAAAAGAACAACTAAGAACCATAAAGAAAATAAAAACAAAAACAGCAAACAAGGAGCAGAACTAATGGTCTCATTAATGGCTACATTCAGGCTCACAAATTTTAAGGTATCTACAAAAATGCTAGATGAATTTCAGGAGGCCAATAAATGTTGCACAGAGCCATTCCTGAAAAGTAGGTACTATACCAGCTTGAAGAGGGTTGCAAAATGTGAAAAGGCTTAGCTGGCATGCTACTGTTAACAAATGAAGGTCATTGACTTTCAGAGTTAACCTTAATGTCCAAGGTGTGACACATTCTCAACATTTTTGAAAAAAGTTACCATACATTACCTTCTGAAGAATCCAAGCACATGGCTACAGTTCCTAGGCTTACAATAATGTTTGCCAAGGCTGGCCGTATTGGGCTCTCAATCCCCATTGGCATCAGAAGGGGAGAGTTTTTTTACGAAGGCCCAATAGGTCTCTGCCATGTCGGGATTCAGCAGCAGTCACAGGGCGCACACAGCGTTCAGGAACCCAAAGAGGAACTTCATTGTCCTGCGGAAAGACACAAACAGATCCCCGAGCCCACACCAACACCAGATTGGGTTCCCTCCAAGTGCCAGTAGAAAGATCCTTCCATCGCACCAGAGGATGATTTGCAACAGGAGCCCTCCAGTGCTTATCTGCATCGGATACTCCAGCAGAATCCACCGATAAAAAATTTAAAATATATAAAACAAGGGAAAGAATAGAATGTGGAGAAGAGAGATGAGTCCCTAGCTCCCCCTTTTTACTTTAGAAATATATGTTTTTAAGGTACGATGGCAGCGTTCTACTATAGCCTGTCCTTGAGGGTTATAAGGAATACCAGTCTTATTAACGATAGAAAAATCTTGGCAGAATTTTGAAAATCCCATACTGCTGTAGCCGGGACCATTATCAGTTTTTATACATTTTGGCACTCCCATATAGGCAAAAGCATGAAGACAATGATTTTTTACATCCTTAACTTTTTTTCCTGAATGGGCAGAAGCAAAATTAGAGAAGAATATGTATCAATAGACATATGGACATATTGTAATTTTCCAAAGGAAGGCACGTGTGTGACGTTCATCTGCCACACATGATTAGGTAAAAGTCCTTGGGGATTAACTCCCAAATGAGGAACAGGTAAAAATTCAACACAAATAGGACATGATTTAACTATCTGGATGGCTTGTTCCTGGGTTATGCCGTATGATGACAAAGAGATCCAGCATTAAGATGATAACATTGATGCAACTGAGTAGCCTTATCAAAGGCAGAACAAACAGCCATAGAGTAATGGCATCAGCCCTCTGATTACCTTCACTTAGAGGTCCAGGCAATTGAGTATGAGCTCTAATATGGCCCACATAAAGGTTATGTGAGCGGGACCATATAAGTCCTTGCACTTGCAATAAATATTCATGAATGGGAGAAATGGATGGTATGTAGGCTGCTGTCTCCAAAGGCATAATGGCATGTGCCACATATTGACTATCAGTATAAATATTTACACTCTCATCAGAAAACATCTGTAAAGCAAGCAACAGCACCTGTACCTCTGCCATTTGGGCAGAAGTGCCCTGGACTTTCATTCTCTTTACTATGTTACCAAAAACCACGTGAAGTGCCATCAGTAAATACCACACGGGCCTGAGGAATAGGAGTCATCTGTACTATCTTGGGAAATATAATAGGATGCAATTTAAAAAAAATTGACACACATCATTGGAGGGGTAGTGAGTATCAAACCAACCCTGCATGGAGCATGTCAATATGGTCCAATCATTATCATTAGCTTGCAACCATGCTATTTGAGACTGGGTGTATGGGGTCACCACAATATCTGGCTCCTTACCAAAAGTTTGAACACTGATCTTGATTCCCTTAAATATAATCTGAGCAACAGCCTGTGGATAAGGAGTGATGGTTTTTGCTGGAGAAACTAGGGAATGTACCCATAGAATAGGACCTGTTTGCCAAAACACTCCAGTAGGTGAATGAGTAAAACAAAATATCAAATACAATAAGGGAGAAGAAAGATCTATATACTGCATGTGAGCCTGTTCCAGGGCCTCTTGTGACACAGTTTTTGTCTGCCACAGGGAGTGGGTCTCCTAGAAACATTTTCCCTAAGCCTCTGCTGTGTAGCAAGCACTGCTCCCATACTATCTAACACATCTCGTCCCCACTAGTTCACTGGAATGTTAGGTAGCACAAAGGGTTGAAAAGTTTCTGCATGACCTTCCTCATCCTTCCAATTTAAAAGTAGCCTGCTCTGCAATGGCGTCTGAGCTGTGCCGATACCTTGTAGGTTAGAGGTGGTATTTTTAAGGGGCCAATTGGGATCTCAGGATTCTTGTGAAATTATAGATATATCCAGCACCAGAATCCAATAATCTTCCAATCTCAATCCCATATAATTTTGTTTTTAATTTAGGCTGTTTATCATTGATAACTGTTTGTCAAAACACCTCTTTTTTTAAATTTTGTACCTCTAAAGCCTCCAGTTTTACATATAGGTGCCATATTGCATTTAAAATATGAAAGCAATAATAACTGAGCAATTCTTTCACCAGCTTCTATTTCTATGGTCCTTTTTACATATGCCAATTATAAAAGCATTAAATACAATCTCTATAGCATTTGAAAAGGTAACTTTAGTAATACTCTTCTAGAGTATTTTTATAAAATCCTAAAAAGAGGATCCTTTTTTATAAATTTCAAGTAACACATTAATGCAAGTAGCCAATTATTAACAATGTGGATCAAACCATTTTCCTGTATTTTATTTACTGGAAAAATAATTTTGTAACCTCTTTATCAGTAAGAGATTATTTTTTATGGGTTTATCTTAGCAACATTATTTAATAAGCTAACAACCCAATCCATTTCAGGTGTTATATTATTTCTATAGAATTAAACCAAGAATTTCTAGAAAGCAACTTAAATAGCAGAGCCAAATTTTCAGTAATGATCAATAGACAAGACCACACCTAATATATAGTTCAAAATTATGAATCCTGTTCCTTTAGTTTATCTACCATGAGAATCAAACATTCATCCAAACATTTATTTATTTATTTATTTATTTATTTATTTATTTATTTATTTATTTTTTGTTTTTCGAGACAGGGTTTCTCTGTGTAGCTTTGCGCCTTTCCTGGAACTCACTTGGTAGCCCAGGCTGGCCTTGAACTCACAGAGATCCTCCTGGCTCTGCCTCCCAAGTGCTGGGATTAAAGGCATGCGCCACCACCACCAGGCCTAAAATTTTCTTTTCTTTTCTTTTTTTTTTTTTTTTTTGGTTTTTCGCATCCAAACACTTATTAAGACAATCAAAAAAACAAAACATCCTTTATTCACACAGCATTGACTTAGCATTCTATGTCCTGACCGAAACCATTTTTCACCAGAAGTTAGGCCCGTTTAAACTTTAGGCACTAGTCCCTCTCCCGGACTCTGCTCGCTTGGTTCATTCCATTGGCCTTGAGGCTCCGCCTCCTGCCTGTACGTACCTGTCCACCCGCTGCTCCGGGCTATCTCCTGCACTGCTGCCACAGCACTGCCTTTGACCACAGCCATACTGGACATGCGCCACACACACACACACACACACACACACACACACACACACACGTGCATTCCTGTTTAAACTTTTAGCGCTAGTCCCTTCCTGGGCCTCTGCTCACTTGGCCAGAGCTGAGGCTGCGGCTTAGCTTTGGCTCCGCCTAGTGCTCAGGCTCTAGTGGCCATGCCTGGGCTCTAGTGCTGGTGCTAACCTGGGCCATGCTCCATCGCAGCCCCACCTCCCACCTGCACTTACCTGTCCGCCCGCCTCTCTGGGCTATCTCATGTACACCTTTGTCAACCGCTGCCAGCGCTGGGCACGTGCCCTGCGCACACACAAACTCACGTTTAAACTTTGTACTTCCATGAAGGGACTACCTAATGAGTTATTCCCGCCATAGGGAAAAACAGAAAAACATTTCCCATGAAGGGATCCTAAATATTGAATTATTCCCACTCAGAGGGAAAAATAAAAAACATTTGAACCAAAATAAGCAGACAGCAAAACTTCTAACCTCTGGGCTCGCTTGCTGTTCAGCCAGCAGCAATGAGGCCTACCTGCCGATTCTTTGTAATTCAGATGCTGCACTGCAGAAAGAGCTCAGAGTTTCAGCTATCCTGAAAATTCTACAATTGGAGTCTTTTCTTCCTCCATTACCACTGGGAAGAAGCTTCTCTCTTTTGTTCATCCTTCCTCTACAGAGCCCCAATCTTTAGGCCTAGTTTCAAAATTTTTCCCCTTTTTACCGGGAAAATTCCTTTTTTCTTAAGATTTTTTCTCCCTTTTCTAACGGGAAGTTTCCTTTCCTTCCCTCTTCTCTTTTGGGAAGATTTCCTTTTTTATTTAAAATCTTTAGCTGTCTTGCCCTTTTTAACTTCAGTGCCTTCCTGCTTCAACAGTCCAATCAACTGACTGTGAGCTAGCTGCACCCATTTCAATTCACCCTTATCTTTTCTTTTTTTTTTTTTTTCTTTAAATTGCTGGCCAGCCTTAACTTTTGGGTGTCCGTCAGCTCGTTCCTTCTTTCTTGGATCTCGGTAGTGTCTTGGTAGAATCTCGGTAGGACCTCCATTTGTAACGGCAACGCCCGCATTACCGATACCCATTCACCATGTCCAAGCGAGGGGCTGCGGATTAAAAAATAAGGGACAAGAGACAGCGAGTCATTCACCACAGCTGAATGTCAAATGCCGTTTATTGAAAGAGGGAGGAAACCTTAAATACAGGCTTACAGCACAATGGAGGATCCCCAGAGGGCAGAAGTTTGCCACATTTTTGTATCTAAGCTGTTTACACCAAATGCAGGATACAGGAACAAAGAACCTCCAGTTGAACATTAGGTGAGAAGGAAACCGGCAGGGAATCTGAATAGGGAGGACATCTGGTTAAGGTCGGCAAGCAAGGTGGCAGCCACTCACAGTGGGGGGCCAGGGCCCACAGTGGAAAAAATCTCTGACTTGATTTGGAAAGGAAAATTGAGACTTTGTCAATTAGCAGGAAGAGACCCAGCAGAAATTGTTGTACCTTTAACTAAGGAGGACATTGAAAAATTATGGACAGAAAGTGAACCCTGGCAAAGAGCTTGCGGTAATTTTTTGGGAGAGATTAACAGCAAATATCCCAAAGGCAATACAATTGATCTTATAAGGAGAGCTGATTGGATTTTGCCTTGAATTGTACAGAAAACACCCATATCTGGAGTTTGTATATTTTATACAGATGCAAATAAACAAGGAAAGGCAGGTTACAAATCAGAAAATTTAAGTATAAACGGTTCAAAGTCCTTACAATTCAGCTCAAACATCGAATTGTATGCTATTCTATTGGTATTAATGGATTTTTCAGAACCTCTCAACATAGTTACTGACTCTCAGTATGCTGAAAGAGTGGTATTACATATTGAGACTGCAGAATTTATCCCTGATGCTTCAGAATTAACTTCACTATTTATTCAATTACAAGATACAATCAGGAAAAGGAGGCATCCTTTATATATAACTCACATCCAATCCCATACTGGTCTGCCAGACCCTCTAGCACAAGGCAATGATGAGATTGATAATTACTGATAGGAAATGTGCTGGAGGCCTCACAATTTCATAAAAAACATCATGTCAATAGTAAAGGTTTAAAAAAGGATTTTTCCATAACCTGGCAACAAGCCAAGGAAATTGTAAGGAAATGTCCTACTTGTTCCTCTACAATCAGATGCTATTACCAACAGGATATAACCAAAATGGTACTCAGAGGAATGAAATCTGGCAGATGGACGTGTTTCACTTTGCAGAATTTGGAAAACTGAAATATGTACACCATACCATTGATAGTTATTCAGGATTTCAATGGGCAACTGCTTTGAGTTCTGAAAAGGCTAATTCTGTAATCACTCATTTGCTAGAAGTTATGGCCATCATGGGTATACCTGCACAAATCAAAACTGACAATGCTCCAGCATATGTCTCTGTTAAAATGAAACCGTTTTTTTTGCTTATTACAATATAAAGCATATTACAGACATACCACATAATCCTACAGGTCAAGCAGTTATAGAAAGATCAAACAGAACTCTAAAGGATATGCTAAATAAACAGAAAGGGATAACAAAAAACCCCAGAAATAGACTGCATAATGCTCTATTAACTTTGAATTTTTTCAATGCTAATGAGAAAGGAACAACAGCTGCAGAGAGACATTGGATAATAGAAAAAACTACAGAATTAAATCAGCCTATATACTTTAAGGATGTGCTGACCTCAGAATGGAAACCAGAATATGTGTTACATTGGGGACAAGGTTTTACTTTTGTTTCTACAGGAGAAGATAAGCTGTGGATACCATCAAAATTGATAAAGATTCAATTTGAACAAGAGAGACCCCTTAATTAGAAGAGGTGATAGTTCATCAACCAGCATGACCATCCAATTTAAACTAACCTATACCATTAACACATGCCTTTTCATTTAATCAGATATAACTTGCCAAATGGGAACATCCCCAAAATGAGTCTTGGGGAAAGGTTTTTTTTTTTTTTTGTCTTTTAGGAGAACAAAGGCTAATGAATCTGAAGAACACTGGACAAATGAGACATCTGAAGAAAAAGGACAAATCATCTAGAAAAAATGTCCCAAGAAAAAGTAAAATGGCCTATTGGTATATCATCTATAAAATTTCATAAGTCTTCCTAAATGTTAGTTTCTGCTCTTCTCTAAAGAAATTTAACACTATTGGTCTTCTTGTAGTCCCAGTTCAATCAAAATTTAAAGTTGGTTTTGGAGTTGGAGAATGGCTCTCTCCTTCTTTAAAATCAAGCATGTTGTTAAAAGGAAAATGCAAACTCCCTGTATCATGCCAGAAGAAAGAGCCATCTTCTGATATGGGACAGGAGAAAAACCAAATTAATTAAGGGACTATTCTATTACTACTAATCTCAATTCTTCAATTCTTTAATTCTATTCTGATTCTTTAAACTGTTCTTAAAGTATGAATTTTATATCAAAATTTACAAGATTAATATATATACATTTTAAACTTTGTTAAGATATTAATAGTCATATAGAATACTAATTCATTCTAGAAAAAAGGCTTCAATTAGCTGCCTATACACGTCTTTGTGTTCAAGTCTCTATCAGATTTTCTGCAGGAAATCATGGCCAGACCTAACATCAAATTTGAAGTCTCCAGGAAGAAGATGGGGCCCCACAACAACAACAATTCCATGTGGACAATAATAATACCACTAAGCTGACAAATATCATCTACAGATCAGCTTTGGACTACAAACTGCTCAGAGCAATTTTGAGATGGCTAGCTGAGATGATCCAGTTTCAAAGACTACTTGAATAAGGACTTGAATGAACCCCAGAACTTTGGCATTATGCACAGACTGGACAACAAAGGATATAGCTACCTTTCCTAGAATTTGACCATTAATCAAAAATTTTTCTTTTCAGAATAAAGATACCTTCGCCCATATCTAGCAGGAAGCAATTTTAAGAATACGACACCCACATTCACAAAGAGGTAGTGTGGGGCGGGTGGTTTTTTGGTCTTTTAATGTGTTCTGGGTCTGGGATAATTTTCATTGTTTAGGAGGGTTGGTTACAAGTTGTTGTTAAGGGTTAGGAAAAGGGCTATGCAAAGGAGATTAGATTTAAGGTTCTTGTTTAAAAAAAGATACATAGAAATGATAGAATAGAGGGTAGATTATTGAATCTACTTGGAAAAATAAAGAGAAGGTATAAATATGAAATAGATAAAAAGATAGATATTGAATCTACTTTTAAAAGACAATTACTAGTTTAAAATACTTTACATTGGATTGGATTTTTGTATATTACATACAAATTATATATATTGTGATTGATATTGTTAGAAAATGCAATATGTATATTTCTAATCTTGTTCAAGATATTGTACTTATACCATTCATTTAAAAATGTAATGCAATTTGCTGATCCTTGAATGTTATTATTATCAACTATTAGGATAAAAAGAAATGAAAGTTAGTAGTTATACATTACAATCGAACTTGTAGTCCTATTAGGTATGTTTTCAAGATCAAACAGATATATTTTAGATAGACAGGTCATCTTTAAACCCTTCAGAGATCTACAGAATATGTCATTTAAAATGTTTTTATAACTTAGAATTTTTTTTCTTTTTTAAGGACTATGAGACATGTCGGCTCCTGGCAGTACCAATCTACTTCAAAGAAAATATGGGCATTGAAGAAACTCCTTTTGGAGTTAACTTTCATTGTGGCAAAAGTTAGACATTGGACAACAAAGTATCCTCGAATCAACTGCTGACAAACAGGACAAAATGGACAGACAGGACACGAAACAAAGGACTACCAATTCTTGCCAAGACAAGTGTGGTTGTGGCTTTAACAAAAGGTATCCTCTGAGGCCAGGATAATATGGCACCATCCCTGAAGTGGCCTTTGCAATCTGGAAAAGGTACAGTTCCTCTTTCTTTGAAGGCAGCTGAAGAGGCAGTGGACCAATGACTTCTGATGTGCAGTGGAACAGCAGCTGAAACAGTTATTCTTGAAAGCTGACAGAGTCTAACCTCTCAGTGGTAGGGCAGCATTTAAAAGAGGGATGCAGAGAAGAACGGGATGCCGAGATGAAGCCACACACACAAGCCAAGAAGAATGGACAGTTGAATTAAAAAAAATCAACAATTTCCAGAATTTAAAATCCTGAATCATGACATGACACTAGTGGAATTCAGGTGTTTCTGGTACATGGACTGCTCTCACCCAATGTGAGGTTGAACTGTTGACCTTGTGTACATCGTACTTCACAAATGAGTCTGTCAGATACGCTAAGCCTGTAGGCTGAAGATGATGCCCCAGCGCTGCGGAGAAACCTCGGGTGACTGTCCAGGCAGCTGGCTGTTTCTGTCAACTCACATTTTTTTTTTGAAGCCACTTGCGTGCACTTCCTGTTTTTATTTTTTTAGGTAATGTTATTTCCTTCTTGGTCTCTGAGGGAGTTGAAGATTAGATAGTTATAGTGAGTTAAAGATTAGATAATTATAGTTTTCCTTGTTAGGAATTTTAGAAAAGTAATTCACTAAAGAGGTGTTAAGTGTATAATTTTGAAAGACATTATAAGATAGTTCTGTTAGTAGTATAAGCTATGATAGAAAGTAAATCAGGTACATTTTGGACTTACCAAAATAGGATAGATAATGGAATTATTTTCTCTGAATTTGTCAAATGCAAATGGACTAGACATTGTTTAGGTAGTTATTGCTTGTATATATTGTATATAGTCATTGTACTTTTTGTATATAGTTTTTCTTATATTAGTTATAATTTTTTTCCTTTTTTCCTTTTATTAGAATAGAAAGGGGAAATATGGTGATATTTTATTTGTGCTGAAATGTGATTTTATTTGTATGTTAATAAATAAAAGTGCCTTGGGGTCAGAGCTAATAACAAGTCATTTAGCAGAAGTCTGGCAGTGGTAGTACATGCCCTTAATCCCGATCACATGACAGGCAGATCTCTGTGTGTTCAAGGACACCACCAGCATGGAGACACACGCCTTTAATCTCAATACCAACCATACAGACCTGGAGGTCTGTATAGACAGGCAGTGATGAGGAGGTCATGTGGTTGAGTTTACAACCAATGAGAAGGCAGAACAGAAAGTCAATAAAAAGACAGACACACAGGAAGTAGGTCACTTTCTCAGGGGTAGGACAGCATCAGCAGTGAGGTGGTAAGAAGGTGGTCTCAGCTTTTGGCTACTGCTCTCTGACCTCTGGGGCTTTTAACTCTGCATTTGGCTCTGTGTTTCTTATTTAACAAAACTGTTTAGAATTACATCTACAGATGACACCAAAGAAACAGTGTCTTCCAGGCACAACAGGACTGATGCACACATGAACTCACAGAGACTGTGGAAGCATGCACAGGCCCTGCATAGGTCCAAGACAGATGGGATCCCAGTGCTGGGATGGGACATGGACACAAGTCCCCATCCTCAACCCAGAAACTATCCAATTGATAATCACTTGCAAAGGAAAAATTACTTTTCTCTAATGGAGTCTCACTGTGTATACAAACCACACTTAATGACACACCTGGTACTCAGCAGTAGATGGTAACCACAAAATGAACTCAATGTTTTGTTTTTTGTTTGTTTGCCTCATAATGCTTCCTTTGGGGCATTTTTAACCTTACTGGTCTTTTGTTTGAAAATTATGATTTTCAATTTTGTGTCTTTATGGTGTGTGTGTGTGTGTGTGTGTGTGTGTGTGTGTGTATAAATGTTTTTCTTTTCTTTAAATTTTGTTTTATTGGTCAGTTTGTATTCTAAAAAGAGAGAAATAAGGCTTGGGGTTTGATGGGTGGGAAAGATCTAGGAGGGCATAAGGGAGGGGAAACTATGATGAAAAATTATTATAGGAAAAAATTATTTTCAATAAAAAAAGAAAAAACCTTAAAGACAGCAAGATTTGAAGAGATCCTAGTGCACTCAGTCATGTGGCTTTGGCAGGCCTTTCTCTTCTCCCCCATTCCCTCTGCCTTGCTAAAAACCATCAGATTATATTCCTGAAGCTAGCCACCAAGATCTATTCCCTTATTTGGCCACTTCTTCCTCCTGAGGCTGACTACCATAGTCCAGCAACCAAAAGCCCCCTTTAGTTCACCTAATTAACATGCTCAATTAAATTTAAACACACAATTCAAACATGAGGTTTCTCCCTTAAACTTTATAACTACCATTTGCCTATGTCCATGTCTGTTTCCTCTCTATCCAAAGGCAGTCCTTTGTCCGCCTGGGACAAATACCCCTGCCCCCTTCCCCTTCTCCTTCATCCCCTATCTGCTTTACCACTGCATCCTAGTCCAGTCTAACACAGACCTCCCTGTTGTGGGATGATCCTTCTGTATGCTGTGAATATGTATTACTCTCATTGGTTAATAATAAAGCTGCGTGGCCTCTGGCAAGGTGAAACAATCAAACTGAGGACTGGGATGAAGAGGGGTGGAGTCAAGGGAGACATGAGTGAGTCACCCAAGAAGCAAGATGCCATAGGACTGGTAAAGCCATGGCCATGTGGCAATACATAGATTAATAGAAATGTGGTAATTTAAATGTAAGAGCTCAGTAGTAATAAGCCTTAGCTATTGGTCAAGCATTTACAATTACTATAAGCTTCTGTGTGGTGATTTGGGAACTGGCTGCTGGGTATTTGGGAACAGGTAGTCAGGACAGAAACCTCTGCCTCTGTTTACATATGGTGCTACAATGTGGCACACATACATCTATACAAAGCCTGAGAAAGCTTTAAAAAAGGGTTCTAGATTCACAAAAACAGAGCGAAGAACAGCTTTGTAGTTCATGTCTCTCATGTGGGCCATGGTACAGAGATGTGTCCCTCAGCTGCAGCATGGAGGCTTGAGCTGCAGCATGGCAAATCTCCACAGATCACATGGGCCATGGTGCAAGCATGCACTGTGTGGCAGGGTTAGGGTTAAAGATACACAGTAGGAACAAATTCAGACAAAAAGGCCTTTAAATAGGTCACAGTGTATTTGAAAAATGCACATAGGCTTGGGAAGGAGAAGAGAAAGGATAGAAACAGTCATAAATTAAAAAATGATTTAGAATAATAGTCAAGATCTTAAAAAGGGAATAGAGTAATAAAAAATAATAAGCCACATAAAGATGGGAAATATACAGAATCTGGATTCGGTATTTTATTGCTTTCTTTAGATTTTTTAACTCTTAATGGGTGAATGATAACTTCTGAGGGATATTTGATTATGAAAGCTACTAAATTAAATCAACCTATATATTTTAAAATTATCTTGACTTCAAGCTTTAAGTCAAAAGATATGTTGCTTTGGGGGAGGGTTATGTTTTTGATTCCACAGAAAATGAGAGGCTATGGATTCATTCCGGGCTAAGGAAAATCAGGTTTAATCAAAGAAGACCCCCTGAAAAATCTGGCTACAAACATGAATAATAAACCTAAAGGAACTACAAGACACATGATGTATATTTTACCTGCTCAAACATAAAACAAAAAATCATCTTTGGTTGACTTGTGTACAATGCACAATCTATACTTGTACTAATACAGATGTGTATGTTACCTTTAAAAGTTTATATATTTTCAGAGAAAGGGGACCAGACACTGAAGTGTAAATCTAATTAAGCTTATCAATAAAAACCAGGAGTCAGATACTGGGGTAAAACTTGAAAGATCAGAGAAGCAGAGGAGCTCCTACCTCTCTGGATACTCTGACCAAAAAAGGCTGAGATCCTGTCTCTGTCCCACCTTATCACTTCCTGTCTCCACTCCACCTTGTCAATTCCTGTCTTCTCTTTGTACAGACCTCCAGTCCTCTATGGTTAACTAGTGGTTAGCTCTGCCCTCTGATCTCCAGGCAGGGTTTATTTGTCAGAACATAAACAAAATATCACACAACATTTCCCCATTTTTGTCTAAATAAAAAGCGAAGGTTTTAACTAGCATAGAAAAACTATATACATTGAGCACAGTAACTATATACAAATATATACAAATAATAATTACATTAATAATGTCTAGTGTGCTAGCATTTGTCAAATTCAGAGAAAATATTCTATTATCTATCCTATCTTGGTGAGTCCAAAGTGTTGTACCTAGTTTTCTATCCTAACTTGCATTACAAACCCAAAACTATCTTTTTATGTCTCTTAGTCTTATACACTTTACCTCTTTTGTAAGCTTTTTTTTCTGAATTTGTTAACAAGGAAAACTATAACTATCTAGTCTTCAAGTCCATCAGAGTCTTGAGAAGGAAATAATATTACCTCATCGAGCAGGAGTTGCAGAGCAAACAACTTCCAAAATTAAAAAATGACAGAAATAGTTGGCTGCTTAGACAGTCACCCAAGATTCCTCTGTAACATTGGGGCATCCATCTTTGTCCTGCAGGCCTAGAATATCTGACAGACTTTTCTGTGAAGTAAGATTTTGGAAGGACTGTTCTGCCTTGTCTTGGCAAAATTCAGAAGTCACTCTTTTTTCTATCCTGCTTGTCCAAATTGGACAGCATATTGTCAGCAGTTGAGGCAAGAGTATTTTCTTGCCCAGTGGCTAACTTTTGCCACAAAGAAAGTAAATTCCATACGTAGTTTCTTCAATGCCCATCATCTTCTCTGAAATAAATTGGTGCTGCCAGGAGGAGACATGTCTCATTGTCATAAAAAAAATCCTTATATTATTAAAACATCTTAAAGCCATATTCTGTAGATCTCTGAAGTGTTTGAAGACCATTTGCCTATCTAAAATATATCTCTGTTTGACCCTGAAAACATACCTAACTCGACTACAACTTTGACTGTAATAAGCAACTAACTACTAACTTGCATTTCTTTATGCTAAATAGTTTGTAATAACTTTCAAGGACTAGAAATTTACATTGTTAGATGAGCTGTATAGGTACAATACCTTGAACAAGAGTAGAAATGTGTGTATAGTATGTATTTACAAAAATAACCTTAAATTTGCATCAATATACAAAAATCCATATCAGTATAAATATTTCAAACTAGTACTTGCCTTTTTGCTTTAAAAGTAGATTTGATAACCTACCTTTTTATCCTATTATTTTATAACATAGAAACAGTATAACAAAAAAAACCTCAAATTTGTATCAATATACAAAAATTGAAGCCAATGTAAAATATTTAAAACAAGTAGTTGCTTTTTTTGGTTTAAAAGTAGATTCAATAATCTACCCTTTTATCCTATTTCTATATCCTCCCTTTTTCTTTTTAGAACAATATCCCTGAATCTAATCTCCTTTGTTCAGTTCTTTTCCTGACCATTACCAATAACAACTTGTAATCAACCTCCTTAAATGATAACAAATATCCATAACCTACTGAAAAACCAAAAACTGCCACACTACCTCATGGGAATATGGGCATAATGTTCTTAAAATTAATTCCTGCTGTCTGGGAGTGATGAATCTTTAGGGGACCCTGAAAAAATTGTCCTGAATAGTTTGTAGTTCAAAGCCGATCTTTAGGTGGTGTTTATCAGCTTAGTGGTGTTACCATAGTCTAAGTGGAATAATTTTTGTGGGGTCCCATGCTCCTTTTGGAGACTTTGAAGGTCACTGTTAGGCATGGTCATGGTTCATTGTAGAAAACATAAATATTTTAAATGTCATATGCAGCAGATCTCAAAGACATTAATACAGAAGCAATCAAGGAAGACACCTGACATGAGCTTCTGACCTCCTCATGTACATGTACACATGTGCCCACATACTTGTGAATACATATACATACATGCATGCATTCTACACATTTACCATGCAAAAGAAAAGTTATATGCTCTTAAAATACATTGGTCCAGACTAAACATTCTCATTCTAAAGGAGCTTTTCTCTAAAATTTAGAATTCTTGGCAAAAGGGAATGGTCATAAAACATGCAAAGGATTAGAAGATGGGCAGAGAGGAGCAATCAAAAGACAACTCTAACAGAGCCACCCTGATGTAGTTGGAATGCTCAGCAACCAAAATACCACTTATACCTGCTTCTTATGTGCAGAACAGTCACCTGCTTTATGAACAGCTGGAGGAGGAGGAGGAGGGTCTATCTAAATGTCTTCATTCTGCCAACCATTTTGAAACCAGAACTTCTACCACTTCTTGGTTATTGACTTGGGTGTAATGAGTTGGTTTCCTCCTCTACTGGCTGTGAATAATAAAGATTAGGTCTCCTAAATCTCTCTTCTTTTTGACACAGTTTCTCATGTAGCCCAGGCTAGCCTCGAACTTCTATTCCTCCTGCCTCTGCTTCCAAAGGAGGATAGACAAGCAACACTACACACAGCTTATGTGGTGCTGGACAGTGAACCTAAGAGCTTTGTGCATGGTGAGCAAGTACTCTGCCAACTGAACCACAACCCCAATCCACAGTCTTCTAATTCTTGTAAAGTCAAGTTTCTTACACAGTAAAGGCTCAGTAAGCATGAATTCTTGTAAATGTTTGATTGATGGATTAAGTCCTTTACTTCTGAATATAAATTTAGTTCGAAAAATGCATCAGATCATTTCCTGTTTGAGAATATCTCATCATGGGTCCATGTTTACTTGAATTCCTGTCTCAAGGTCTGTCTCAGCACACTATTTATCCTCAACTCTCTCTCTGTGAGTCTCCCAAGTATTTATTGCAAGTGTCACTCACAGTGAAAATGTCTCAATCCAGCTTCACTCAACAATCATAACTTAGATACAATGTTCAGCACACAAGTACACTTAGTACAGAGCTGATATCTTGTCTGGATGTAAATCCTGCGTATTAGGAACTTAATGCATTTAATATTTTAATGTAATTTGTCATAACTAAAATGAGAAAAATTCAGTGTCACAAAAGGAAATATATCACTGTTTTATAAACACCTCAGTTCAGACACAGAGAGGCTTGCCTGAGGTCACACACTAATAGGAAGCAGAGCCTGAATAATCTGTGTGATGTTCATTACCAAAGAAGACAGTCCTGTCTCCAGGTTTAGATCATAAAATTTTCACATCAAGAGTCAGACTGAGTAGCTGGGAAGATGGCTTAGTGTTCAAAATCCAAGCCCACAGACCTGAGTTTGATCTCCCAGAACCCATGTAAAAAAGTCTAGCATGGTAGCATGCACTTGTAATCTCTGCACTGGGGAGGCAGAGGCAGGTGTGTCCCTGGGGCTCAGTGGCCAGTCAGTCTAGATGAATCACCAGGTACTGGGTAAAATGGTCTCAAAATCAACAATAACAAACAAGAAAGCCAAGTGGAGAGTGACTGAAGACAACACCTGAGGTTTTCCTCTCTCCTCCACAGGAATGTGACCCTCCTCCCCAAGGGCAAGTACACAGGAAAACACACAAACACACACACACACAAACACACACACATGCATGCACACACATGCACACAAAATGTAATAAAAGGTAGGCAATAATTATAGACAAAAACAATGCTAAATTGCTTGCATTTCCCATAAAGTTGGGCAAGATAGTGATATATACATATATTCATATCATGCACAACTATAAAGATGCAAAAATATACTCCAAATGTGAGCAATTAGCAAATTTAATTACTTAATTTTTGTGTAATTATGTAAGATTCAACTAATATGCTGACTGCTACCTTCATTATAGCTATCACTAAACAAGGCAAAGTGACTCCATTTCATGTTTAAATCCCTGCGAATGTGGATTTTAACCCCAGACTTGCATATGATGCCTGCTTTACATAACTGATCTATCACTAGTATCTAGATTTCTAACTTCAACAAATTTGTCGGAAATATAAGGATCACCAAACTTAGGGCAAATAGAGAAAAGAGGCATTGCTTTTCTCATGTATCAAGAAGCTGAGGCTAGCAAGATGGTCCAGTGGGCAAGAGTGCTTTCAGCAGGAGCATGAGATCTGAGTTCAAATCGCTAGTATCCACATGACTACATGTGCTTGTATCCCTAGACTTGGGAGTAGAAACAGGATCCCAGGAATTCACGGGCCAGTGAGCCTAGCAAAGTGGTGAGTTTCGGGCTCAGTGAGAGTCCCTATCTCAAGAATGGTGAAGTGTGATAGAGCAGGATGCCTAATGTCCTCCTTTGCCTCTACACACAGGTACAGGTGCTTACACACACACACACACACACACACACACACACACACACACACACACACACACACCACATACCATACAGGCACACACACAAGCATGCATACACATTATACCACACACACTTTTTTTTTAAATAGTTTTTTTAAAAAAGTTGAAACTGGGCTATCCTGAATTAGTATGGTGAGAAGCTAAGGGATTTTTAAAAATATTTTTTATTTTATATGTTCAAGTGTTTTGCCTGCATGTGTGTATGTGCACCCTGTGTGTCTGCTACCCAAGGATGTCAGAAGGGGGTGATAGATCCCCTAGGATTGGAGTTATAGTTGGCTGTGAGCCTCCATATGGGTTTCAGGAACTGAACTTGAGTCCTCTGCAAGAGCCAAAAGTGTTCTTAACCAAGTGGTCTCTTTAACCCCAAGTCTAAGGGACTCTATCTTGAGACTTCACCATCTTCCAGCTAACACTTCCTTCCCGAGAAGTTCTATTTTCAAATATGTTGCAAGATTGCTAAATAACTGCCACCCCACCACACACCACTGCTATTGACAGTGGCATGCTTGCAGTTCAGACAGGAAGAGAGCAAAGGTTGCCAGAAAAAAAGGGAACCAGCTGAGTTAGAGCTGCCCAGAGTTTAAACCCCACCCCCAGTTTAAATCTCATTGGCCAGTACTTTGGCCTGTCTCATTGCAATGAAGGATTTTGTTGTTGTGTAATCTGAGAATATTTTTTGCCACAGAGTTTTGAATGTGAAAATGGGGTAAAATGGGTATAGTCAGGATGACCAGTAGGGCTTGCTTTAGCTGAAGTGTGAGTGTGAGTGGGAAGAATGGATAGTCTTTTCTTCTACATCTCAGGACTTCTCTGATTACATGGCACATGACTTTGAAGAGGAAACAGCGAAGAAACCCTGAAGCAGCACACAAGCTGTTCACAGGTCTTGTTTCCATCTGCTCATTGTCAGTGACCACACTATGTGCTTCCCCAGCATCCAGTGCCATTTGGGACATCGGCACTTCCAATGGAGCACATTACTGGCGGCCACATTTGCTTAGAAAACTCATCTTAGTGATGTTAGCCAGTATGTGAGCCTTTACTGCGGGTTTTTGTTTGTTGCTGTTATTGTTGTTTGTCTCTGATAACTCATTTACTATTCAACTACCTGTGTCTTACATTGCTGGGCTTCCTTAAGGCTAGCCACAAGAGGGACTTGAATACAGGGTAACATAAAAGCAGCACTCAATAGCAGGTGTAACTGTAGGGTAAAAGGTCTCGGCTCATTTCCAGCATTGAAAAGTCCACCAAAACCTACCAATCCCTGAGCTAGGAAAATTACCAATTACTGAACTCAAAATCCCACCAGGCTCTACCCTGGAAATCTCCACCCTGGAAAACTCCCCCAAGAAAGCCTCCATAAACCTATCTTCTGCTCAGTTCTTTGCTCCTTACCCAAAAAGAGGCAGCTACTCTCTTGTGTCTGTCTCAATAAATCTCTTCTGAGAGGTTTGCTGTGTGGTGTTACTTTCTGAGGGTATTCCTTGAGTCCCGACTGCCAGGACACCTTTCCCCTCAGAGCTGCAACACTTCCACTGGGGAACCATTTCCCTTTAGAGCTGTAACACCTCAGTTCGGGAAATGTTTCCCTTCAGAGTTCTAACAGCTCCATTGAGGAAGCCTTTCCCCTCAGAGCTGCAACACTTGTAGTGGTGTCATAACTCAGGCTTTCCTGGTGCTTGTGCTCCCATTCAGAGTCTGAGCTTCACCGGCACCCTATCCCCCATCTCTGTGCCACCTGCACCAGGCTCACTTTCTGGTTCACTTATTGCTGGCAACCCACCCACCAGCAGTAATGTGGTAAGTTTCCCCTTTGGTCCATGTAAGTGCTTTCCTGAGTCCAAGGAAGTGACCACTGAATCTCCAGTGTCTGGCACCGCTCTAATACTCGAAGTGGAGGTACCCCCCCAGCCATTGTCTTTAACTATGGCTGGCCCTCTTCACCTGACCCTGTCCCCCAACCCTTAGAGCTGCAATCCTAGTTTCTTTATGCCCAACTGGGCTATTCCACCTCTTTCCTACCCTCTTCACCCTCCTTCTCTTTGGAGCTTCCCATAATCCCACAGCTTCTTTAGGCCCTGTGACCTTTGTGACCCTGTTCCCAACTCTTTCCTGTTGATGAGAGCCCACTCTTAGAGCTCAATTCCTGTCCTCACCTTCTGGCCTCCACAAAAGCCTTGGCCAGGCACCAAGTCTATCCTGTGGCTTAGCCAGGCTAAGCCCCTGACCCCCATTGAGTGCAGTGATGACTCACTGAATGGCTTGTGTCTTTCTCTGGTCCTCCCTGAGTCCTTGGGATGCCTGCCACAACAGGTTGTTGCTGTGACGTTTCCTTCTTTCTCACTCATGGAACAGTGTCTTCCACACCCTTTCATTTCCCCTTGGGATGCCTCTTAGAAAACCTCCAGCCTCTCCACCTGGCACCTAATCTGAAGAGCCCTAAATTCATTTGCTTTTGCAATCAAATTTTGGTTTCAATATCCCTTAGGTAATCACTCCAAATGGCTGTCTAACAGCATCCTAGGTACCAATATTACAAATATTGCCAGATATCGGGGAAATGGAGAGTTCCCATTCCCTATGTTCAAGCCTCCCCTTTTCTTTACTCCAAGCCCTGTTTTTGTCTAATCCCATGCCCCTCCTCCAACACACACACTGTGTCTTTTAAGTTATCATTGATGGATCTGTAAGTTTGCCGCAAAGTGGGAGCCCAAGCAGGACCTAGCAGGAGTGGGGAGGAAGCAAAGGAAGAGGCCAGCTGCAGTGTGCATACACTCCACACACACTCCTTGCTGCATGTTGTACCTCTCAGCTCCCTTCTGCACTCCTCTGTCTGTAGGCAGGGCTCAAATATTTCCTATCTCCACATCCTCTTTGTTCTTAGCTTACTGGATTGTTGTCTTTTAGGTAAGAGTGACATTAAATTGTTTTATGCTGTTCCACTTCTATTAAAAGCTGATTCTGGAGTTGGGGTACGCCCCCCCTTTCCTAGATCCAAGCATGCTTGTTTAAATGTTTCCTCCAAGGCTGGGCAGTGGTGGCTCATGCCTTTAATCCCAGCACTTAGGAGGCAGAGGCAGGCAGATCTCTGCGAGTTTGAGGCCAGCCTGGTCTACAGAGCAAGTTCCAGGACAGGCTCCAAAGCTACACAGAGAAACCCTGTCTCATAAAATAAAAAAAAAAGTTTCCTCCAAAATCTCTGTCCCATATCAGATCAGATGAGCCACCTGACAATGTGACCAAGAAAGGAGAGCAAAACAAAATAAAGGGGCAGATTATTCCCAATGGGACTATTGCTACTCATCACATACTCTTTTGGTTTTGGTTTAACTATCTAAAACTTTTGCTAAGGTGTGGGGCGTTTACCCAACCACCCCCACAGTTCCCCAGAGTTTTCTTGAGTGCAAGCAGCAGGAAATATTAGATAGAAGGATTCATTGCGGAGAATCTTGAGGAGATAAACAGATAGAAAATAAAGGATAGCCTCGAGAGGGCCTGGAACCTTTTCCAACGGGCCCGACTGTCTTTGCCCCAGGGTTTTTATAGAGACGCCAAGGGGTGGAGCAAAAGACCTCCTCCCCCAGCACAGCCAAGTGCAGACCATCTCAGACACCTGCACTCAGGCCGGTGGTCCTAATCATCCTCTATGTGGACCTGCTGGGTAAAGCCACGAGGAACCCGAGAATGGGCTCCCACACTAAGGTATAAATCTTATCTCAAAATTTGTAAGACTATTGTGTAAACTTTCTGTACCTCAAGATTTGTAAACATATTGGGTATGATTGAATAATCTGTAAAATCTGTAACAAAAGGGTTAATTTAAAACTTGTAACACCGGCATTGACAGTTAAAAATCTATACATAGGTAATCTTAAAGGAAACATGTGGCTCGATGCCACCTTACCAGCTTTCCCCACATTGGGATGGAGGTAGCCACATGGCTGACAGCCATCTTTGTTGGGATTGGAAAGGATGGACTTTGCCATGTGACCTCACTCCCATTTTCATTAAAAGTGACCACAAGGCATAAACCAACCAAGGGAAAAAAAATAACTCCTCCTAGTTTGTGGGAACCCACAGTGACTCCAGTTTGTGGCTTGATTCCATCTTGGCTCAAGGTCAGAGTTCAAGCTTGTCTTTGCCCCTTAAGGCTGGATAACAGGGTAATTGCCCAAAGGCATGACTGTTAGATGTTTTGCTCTTTAAGGCCAAATAACAGGATGTTTGACCAAAGGTATGCTTACCAGATGTCTTGAGAATGTAGGAAGTGTTTATACTTGTTTGTACTTTGAACCACAGTGCCCTTGAGGGGGGAGGTCTTTTGCCCCCCTTGCTCTGGATATAAAAAGGCTATGAGAAATATACTCAGGGCTGTTGCAGTATTGACTCAGAGGCCTCCTGAACCTATCCTATGTCTCTGTCTATTCTTCTATCTGTTTTTCCTAGTTGTTTTTTTTTTCTCAATTTTCACTCCCCTATTCTGGATTGTTCAACAGGTCAGGTAGGACCCGACACTAGTTATGAAGCCCAAACCAGATGATTCCACCACTAATTTAGAACACACTAATGATCCTCCCCCTTACCAGCCTCAATCCATAGTCCCTTCTTTCTCTCTCCAGCCTCTCTCGTTTCCCTTTCTCCTTCCTAAAAGACAGGCTGCCAAGATCAACCCTCTCAGGTGCTCACTTTCAGCCCACAGTCCTCTCACTACTTGCTCCCACTCCATCATGGGACCCCCTTTACCTCCCACTACCTGGCCTAAAGCAGCCAAGGTTCTCCTTTTGTGGGAAGTCCTTGGGGAAGACAGCTTGGTCAAGTGCCTAAAGAAGTCAGAAGTGGCATCAGATTCCCTCGAAACTGAGTTACAGATGGTTGTGAACCACTGTGTGGGTGCTGGGAATCAATCCTCTTACTCTGCAAGTGCAGCCAGTGCTCTTAACCACTGAGCCGTCTCTCCAGTTTCTTGTTACTTTTATTAAAGAGACTTGAGTAGTTTTTTAATTGGATTTTATTACAACATTTTTATACATCTTTATTTTTGCTGGTTCTCTCACCCATTTCTTCCCCTGTGCCCCCGAGGTGGTCCTCTCACTCTTTCCCCTCTCTAGCTGCCCCAATTCTACTGTCACACGTATCCTACTGCCCTTCACCCCATCCCCAAGACTTTTTCTCCTTTAATGATCCCTTTTAGAGTTTCATGGCCTATATCCACATTCACACCGATACAAAAATATAAAAACTGAAATCTAGGATCTGAATGAGAGAAAACATTTGGCATTTGAGACCTTCTTGAAGCCTGGAATCCAGGCTGGGCTCCTCAGGTCTTACCTGGCTTCAGTGGTTGCAATGACTCAATTTTTATATTTGAAAATTTCTCAGTTCCAAGGAGCTAGGGAGATAGCTCAGTTTATAAAGAGCTTGCCACACAAGCATAAAGATCTGAATTGGATCCTCAGTACCCATGAGTTCGGCAGCCAGCCAGCCTAGCCTATTAAGTAAGCTCTAGGCCAATGAGACCTGGTCTCAAAAAATATGGTGGACAGCCTCTGAGGAAAGACATCCAAGGTTGACCTTTGGCCTCCATGAATGCTTGGATGCACAGACATATACATGAACACATTCACACTCAACACACAATTTCATCATTAAAGCTTGAAAATCTTGCAAATGATTCAAATTGGCCTGGCCTGAGTCAGATGTGCACTAGTAAATCAGTCAACTGTGGGGAGAGACAAATAAACAAAGCAACCCATTTAATTTCCACAGAGGCACCAGGCTTAGGAAGGCCACAGCTGCCCCCAGAAGAGAATGCTGAGCAAGAGCACAGCTGCCCACTGCACAATCACACTGTATACTAACTTACACAAACAGTCAAGAAGAAACCACATTAGTATACATGCTGAGCCAGCACTTAGATGGCTAAGAGGCCTGAGTGATGGGAGCTGAACAGAAGAAAAGCAAGGACAGGGAGAAACAGGAAAAAGAGAGAAACCACAGAACACATTCAGTTTCCCTCCCACCTCATCATCTAATGGGGTACGTGCATTTATGTAAAGTTATTTGTGAAGAGAGTAAAATTTTAAAATCAAGTAATATTTTTATTTTCAGTTTCCTAGAAAATTTGCAAGAATGGTAGAGTTCCCACAGTCTCTCACCCAGTTTCTACTTTAACACCTCATCAGTAGGTACGTTTTCATGGTTAAAGAAGTCCTGAAGTCCACACTGTATTAGACTTTCTTAGCCCTTTGCCCTTCAGCAACCTATCGAGGAGAACATTTAAGTTATGTCTCCTTAGACTCTTCTGCTGCTGGCAGCTTCTTAGGCTTTTCTTGCTTTTGATGACCTTGACAGTTTTGAAGACTACTCATCAGGTTTTTGTAGAATATTTTATAACTGAGTTGAGACATGTCCATTTTTCCTCATGATTAAACAGGGTTTATGAACTGCCAAGAGGAAGGCACCACTCTCTCCATGGCATACCTAGTGTGCATATTGTCAACACAGCTTTCACTGTTGATGCTAACCTCAATCCCCTTACTCAAGTGGTACAAGAAATGTCTGTTTTATAAGTTACAGCTAATCACAATAATTTCCAGGATAGGACAAAAATAAACTAAGACACACCAAGAAAATGAATTTTACTTTTCTGGCTTCAAACTTTATAGGTATTACTTCTCTTCAGCAAGCACAGGGCCTATTAAAACACTGATCACATATTCTTAGCTTTCCTAGGAATATTATCACATTGAAGATAAAAGTATCTGTAAGGGCTGACAACTATCCTTGTCAATCACATTATCCAAGTCCACTGAATATATTAGACTAAACCCAACTTAAAGGGCATGGTGGCACATATCTGTAATGCTGGCACTCAGAACTAAGGCAGAAGGATCACAACTCTGAGGCCAGTTTTGGCTATATAATCAGACCAGGTGTCCAAAGAAACATGGAATCATTGCTACTTGCTGGTATATGATGTAAGCCAACCTAACTAAATCACTGCATAAAAAGAAATTATCTGTTCAACTAAGAGTAATAGTAAAAATTTTAAGCATTATAAGAAATCATGATAACTGATATTTTCATTATTTTTCTTTTAAAGTATTTTATTATTCATATGCATATAACACATTTTGATCAACTATTCTCTTCCATCTTCATGATGTAAAAAATATTCACCACATCCATTAGTGTTGCCTGTGTGTCCATGGGTGAAGGACCACCTACAGGAACACAAGCAGTCTCTCAGGGCCAGGACCGCTGAAAACAGACTGTCCCTCCCCCAGCAGCCACAATTTGTCAATAGCTCCTCAGAAGAGGGTGGCGCTGCATGATGCCCTCTCCCACCCATGCTCGGATACGGGCTGCCCTTGATCTTGTTTTCACAATTTTCAACCAAAGTATCATTAAAAGTTTGAAATAGTAATGGTTTTGAAAGTGTTGGACCACAAGAAAACAAGCTGAGAATTGTGACTATGTTTTTCAGGTTGAGGATGCAAAAGAGAAGAAATTCCAACAGGGACAGACAATACAGTGATATGCAGGCAAAATTCCTAGTATGTTCTTTAGTTTTCCCAGTTTAACAATTACAATAAATATGTCTTGCCAGTTGCCAGGAAAAAAATTTCATTAAGTGTACAACATCCTTTTGTGAAAACTGTGTGGAAAACTACATGGAGATATTTATAAAATATGCTTACCCATCTGGAGGGGGAAAGTCTGCAGCAAGCACGTGGAAGTTGTAGGCATGGGCATCCTACAGTACAGAATAAATGTACCTTTAAACCTTTCTAACCTAGATGTTTCCCAAACACTTCATCAGGGAACCCTTTTATGATCACATATTTATTCACCGACAACTGATGCTTTGAAACTATCTTCAAAATGCTGTTTGTGCACATAAATACTATACTTATAATGGTGAGTCCATCAATAGCCTAATCCATTTTAGTGTACTTGAGAAAATTAGTGACATACACACCTCAAATATTTTTGTTTCTTTATATAATTACATTCAGAAATGTATCTTTATAAACTACACCAGTGCAGAAATGGGAAGTACTACAAAGACATTACCAGTGTACTGAAAGAATGCAGTACAATAAGCATAACGACTTCGAAGCATTTAGAGAGGACAAGCACACTGTTGGCATAAAAAAACTATTGAGGAAAGAAGCGCTGTCAACCAGGCTACCCCTGGTCTCTTAAAGGGCCCCTAAACACTAGTGGGATGTGGTCTCCCCATTACTGAGTTGGTTCATTCTCTCCAGCCTCCTGATGAGATGGCATCTAAGGGTATATGGAACTCACATGGCTCCCACGAGGAGGGGACACAGTTGCTGCCTGTCTCTAGAGGCAGGAATGTGCAACCCTTCACTACCCCTGAACTAGTAGTATCAGAAACTAGTTTCAAAAGGAGGAACCAAGGAACTCTTTACTGCTGACAGTATGTAAAAGTGCAGGTGGTAGCAGGGAGGAGGCCTGATGTGTGAGTAGCCTGAAGTCTGGAGTGAGGTTTTCATGAGAAGCCACACTGTGACTGATGATAATTGGGTTACGTCATTCTTCACTGACTGCCATTCATACTATAACAGTCCCCTACCACTACTTCATTGTTTCCTAACACAAGGTTTCACGTAAGGCATGCTGCTCGGGGCTTGCTATGTGGCCTAAGCTGGCCTTGAACATGTGATCCTCCTCCTCAGCTTCCTAAACACTGGGATTACAGAGAGGCCTATGTAACCACACCCAGTTTGTACTATAATTTTTCTAAAATGTAAGAAAGCATTTTATGTTCTAAGACTTTATATAATAAACAGTGAAATAATACAAAGATTTTATTGGTAAATTATGACCATTACAGTTAGTATCCAAGATTTATTCATGATTCATGTAATATAGTATGCTTTTCTTGTCATTCAATATTTTAATTTTTTTTCAACTTGAGATGCCAACTTTAATTCTTTTCAACACAGGGTTTTACAGCTCAGGCTGGTGTCTAATTTTCTATGGCCTTGAACTCATGATCTCCTCCCTATATCTCCCTGGTGCTAGAATTAGAGATCTGCCACCATGCCCAGTTTGTGCACACTTTCTTAAAGCTTTTCCTAATTTTAACAATGCAGCAGAAACAGCTATAGCTGCAGAAGCACTGCCTTCTATAAACTTACCAACCCAGAGGTAAGTATGTACTTTAGAGAATAAAATGTAACAGAAACATAAGATAGGAAGCACCTTTTACAATACTGCTATAAAAATATTAATTCTGGAGTTAGAAGAGATTATCTCAGTACTTAAAAAAATACTATTCATGCAAAGGACCTGAGCTCGGTTCTCAGCCTCCAAGTCAGGCATCTTACAACCTGCAACTACAGCTTTGGGGATCAACACGTGCATACATGTGTGCACACACACAATGTATTAATTCCTCTGTAGAAGAAGGTTTGTGTAAGTGTTTACATAGTGGGATGGAAGTTACCCGAGGGTCTAGGAAGGCAGGTCTTGCTCTGCCAGGGTTGGCACTGCTGCAGCAGCTCCTTAACTGTCACCTAGACTGTTCCACAGTGATGCTGAGGCCTGGATTAGGACTAGCACTTTTCTCTCAATACACTCCAATGTGATCATTGCCATATCAGGAGGCATTATCACAAATAAATTATGACTATCGTAAGTAGAAATTAAAGTATTTTTTGCTCAGCTGAGCTTACTCTTCTAGATTGTGTTTGCTCACCTGCCAATTTGAAAAACTTAGTAATTTATAATGAGCTTTCTGGTCATTAATGCAGATTAGTAATAACATAACTTAAATCAAAAGCAATTGTTTTTTAAAATGGGATACACACCAGCAAAATCTGAGCCAAGCACTTAACAGCATTCTATAAGCAACTCTACACTATATAGGTCACTGTGTGGACAACCCAAATAAAAATTATTCTCACCTCATTGATTGGAATATACAAAGGGAAAGCTAAATCTAGTGAGATCACTGTAGGCCTTTGGTCTAGTTAAAATATCAAGACCAAAAGCGTAGCAATTTTAATTTGAGTCTTTATGATACTGTCAAGAAACTATAGCCTTTGATTTGGGGAATGATATTGAAACAACAACCAAGAAAGTCAGAGTCCCCAGAAATTCCAAGATGACCCAGAAATGGATAAAAGGCAAAGGAGGATGCATCTTCTAGCTGGCTATTATGAGAACCCTGGAAGCAGCAGAGAGGCACAAGCCAACATACTGAGGACACAGGAATGGCAAAGCTGGGCAGAGAGCTTTCCACGGAGGTTCAGTAAATCTCAGACTGCGGCCCCACCTGTCTTACTCATCACAGGCTCGAGAGGTCAGAGCTACTAGAAACGCAGCCGCAGTGCTGGGGCTGACAGATGTTTATGTTGGAACTGGTGGTTCCACTCAGTGCCTCCACAGTGTCAGGACTGTCCCTACAAGGGCACGAGCTCCTTTGGGTGTCCATGAAGCTGCACTGTGGGATCAAAGGGTGGCAGGTGCTCTCAAACATTACTGGAAAAAAGCTGAGAGATAAAATAAAAACAAAGGAAAACGAAGGATGCTTCACTCTGTTCTAAGACACAATCATTATTTCAAGCCTGCAAAACCTAAAGAGAAAAGAAGCTTCTTGGAAATGTCATAAAGAAACCTGTTATTCTATGTATTAACTGAAAGAAAAAGGAAGCTCTATTATGTCAGACCACCTGTAAATCCAGAATTCCAGATGAAACATTCTCTAAAGGAGAATACAAATTAGCATCCATCTTCTTTTATAAATGCAGTGCTGTTATGTATGTGGGGTGTGTGTGTGTGTGTGTGTGTGTGTGTGTGTGTGTGTGTGTGTGTGCATGCAAGGCACAACATGCACATGGAGGCCAAAAGATAGCTTCTGGGAGTCTGTTTTCTCCTTCCACCGTGGATTCCAGGGATCAAATTCAAGTTGTCAGCCGTGTGCAACAAACACTTTACCCACTGAGCCATCTCTCTGGTCCAATATCCATTTTCTTGAATCGTTGGTGGGGTTTTTCTTTAAGGAGAATCAAGATGCAGACGCTCACTGATGGCTTTACCAACATCACAGGAGATGCCTTTTGGGTTTGCCACACAGATGGAGTTTCTTTGTTGTGAGCAGTTGTACTAGGCCATTAAGAAATACCAGAAAGATGGTCATGGACATGACAATCACATAGTGGCTGATGCTGCAAAAGGAGAGAACTTATGAGAAAAAGCACAAGATTCCTACAATTTTTAATTTGAGAAACTTTTAAATGGATGTACAAAACACGGAATTACAAAAAAATGCATAGAATTAGAAAAAGGTACCAACGGTTTAAAAACAGACACCAGGAGCTAGGGAGGTGGCTCAGTGTATTAAGTGCTTCCCAAGCAAACACGAGGGCCTGAATTCCAGTCTCCAGCACCCATGTAGAAAGCCAGACGTGACTGCAGTCCCAGTGCTGGGAGTGAAGACTAGAGGGTCCCAGGTTTCAGCAGTCCAGCCAGTCCAGCTAATTGATAAACCTCAGTGATAGGTCTCAAACCCTGAATAAATGTCTAATTGGGGTGCCTATTCAACATATCCCACCAGGTTCTCCCAGCATCGCTCAGTTCCTAACTATTACAGGGTACAGCTGGTATACCCCAACCCCTACCCTGAACTCTCCAGCCCAGCAGCTGGACTGCCCTTCCCCCAGAGGCTCTTTCTTATATGACCCAGCCATTTTGGTTACCTGGCCCCTTTGTCTACCCTTTACTCTCCTGATCTCATGGCTCTCCCCTCTCTCCTCTCCTCACATGTCCTGCTCATTGTCATGTTCACTCTGGACTCTTCCAAATTTCTGCCTCTGGCTATGCTCTCCTTTTTATCTACAGTAAATCTCCTTCTCCGCCATACCTAGGAACAGTCATGCCCTTCCGTTTTTTATTTCTTTTTTTCTCATTCACCTAGTTTTAAGAAGAGACTTTGCCTCAAAGGTTAAAGTGGAGAGCAATAGAGGAAGACACCCCATGTTGACCTGAGGCTTCCACATGTGAGTATACTGCCCCTGCCCACAAACAAACACATAATACTATTAAAAAAAAAAAAGCACAAGTTAGTAAACTAGAAATGTATGACTAATATATGTGCTACATTGGCAATAAATTAAAATGTATATTAATTATATATTATTTTAAAACCCTAATAACAACCCCACTGAAATAGTGAAGAACGCAGTGCTTGGAGGTGCTGGCAAAGACAGTACATCACAAAGATGCCTTTGACACACATCACTAGTGCTCATGCTTTGCCACCAGAGAAACTGCTTTCATGTGCTTTTAGACAGATAATTTTCTCCCTCCAATTTTTGGACTGTATTTTATCCACAGACTCCCCATATTTGAAGTACTTTGACAAAACTCCCAGCCACTAAGAAAGAAAAAATGTTATTCAAAGTCAAATTCATTGAGTAAAAGGATCCATCACTGTATGAATCTCACAACTGAAGATACCATCTCCCAATTCATTGAATAAAAGGATTTATCACTGTATGAATCTCACAACTGAAGATACCATCTCCCAGAGTTTTGGCAAAAGACAAAAGATTAACAGCCTCAACTAACATTATTCAATCCTCATGCATTAGCAGTAGTAAACACTCAAGTCTGCCCCCACTTTGGTGTCTGTGTGTATGCATGCAGTGACCAGAAGTCAATTTCAGTATTGTTCCTTACAAGTCTGGCCACCTTTTTTATTACATCCTCTCTCACAGGACCTGGGACTCCCAATTCACCTGGGCTGTCTGACCAGTAAACCCCACAAGGCTTTCTTGTTTCTTCCTCCTTAGATCTGGGATTACAACTATGCATGCCACCATGCCTGGCTTTTTTTTTTTTTAAAGGTGGGTGTTATGGATCAAACTGTAAGTAATTCACCTAGTGATCCAAATTTATCTTTTTAAACACAAAAATTATAGTTCATATAGAACAAGGTTTGATGACCAAATCAGACATATGAAAGAAACCCTGCCAGGCTTAGAGTAAAGCAGAGGCTCCACACAATGACTCTAGTACAGCACTGTCCAAGCTAATCTGTGAATATCGGCAATTGACCTGTTTTCAATATCTAACAGTTAACACTCAGCTACTTAACTTTAACAACAGACTTGAATGTTTTACATTCTTCATCCAGTTGCAATGGCAGATCTTAACAGTTGTGGAAATGCCAGTGCCAGGTGACAGTCACCAGAAGCACCAGCCACAATGATATGGAACAGGCTGAGATGTAGAAGGTGGGCTATGAATATGTTGCCAAGGGTGGGGCCAAAGAAATGATCCAAGCCTCTAAATAAAAGAACCAAAAAGATTATGAATGAATCCTGGATATTGAACTTTGGATTCTTACTGGAGCTTGGTTTTGCCTTATACAGATTGTGGTTATGCCATGTTTTCTCTCTCTTAAAGTAAAAGGGGGTTACTTTATTTCTGATATTGCAGGAAGACATTTGGGAGTTTTTAAACATTTTTAAGAACAGTTTTTAAAATATTTAAATTTATAAGTCTATTGAACATTTTAAGTTTATAAAATGTTCTATATTGCTAATATTTGGACTTAAATGGCTAAAAATTAGGGTCACAGCCATAAGCACCAAATACTAACCAGAAACTGAGATGTTCATTTCTTGTGATACAGCAAGAAAATGACCTAAGCAGTAGGGCAAAGAGCTTGGAACAGCTCCTAATTCCATAAGTCTCGATCCTTTGGGGGTTGAAAACCTTTTTACAGGGGTAGCCTAGGACCACCTGCAAGTCAGATATTTGTGTTGATTCATAACACTGGCAAAACTGCAGTTATGAAATAGTAACAGGAAAGTTTTTGTAATGGGAGGTCACCACAACATGGGGGAACTATATTGAAAGGTCAAAGGATTGGGATATTTGAGAACCAGCAGCTTGAACAAAGTTCCTGCTTGCTAAAAAGGGAGTCACCCTCCTTATCTCTGGCAAAAGGAACTTGTGGCCATTGCATTAACATATGTGTAGTGGGTAGCCATTCCAGCTTTGATCTGGAAGTTCCAACCCCCATTGAGACTTTGGCAACTGTCACGCCTACAAGGCGGGGCCAAGGGAGGCGCCTGGAGACCTGAGATCTGGATGGGCGAGCGCTCTCACTCGGTTCGGGACCCTGGACGGTGGAGGTGGGCCAAGCAGAGCTCCAGAGAACACCACTGGACTTCGAGACACCTTCCCCAGACCCCGCGACCTACCTATCCCTTAATTTGTAAGTTACGCCATTAAATAAATCTTTTAACTACGTGGAGTGGCCTTAATAATTTCACCAATACATATGGCTGTGATGCCTTATAACTTGTCAAGGACAATGCCAGCCTGTCTCAGTCCCTGATCATGGGCCACGCCTCAACTCACCCCTTTCTCCTGTTCCCATTTTACCCTGGGATCTTTCCCTTGTCACTTCCTTGCCTTCCCAGGAGACAGCTTAACAGCTTGGCACAAATTTGTTCTGTTTTTACCCACAGAATGGCTATTCTGTTTTGGTTCCTTTACTGAACCCATATTTGATACTAGAAGAGCTTCAATTCAAAGTCATTGTTTTTAAGGCTAAAAGAAATAGAACATGAAGTCCTAGTCTTATGAAAGCTGCCAACTTATTGTAGACTGTTTAGAACACAAGTAAATAGTCAGATTATAAATAATCAAGTTCTTAAATTGTAGTCATGCCAATTAATTACAGGGATAAACTTTTCTTAGTCCCATGAATATGTTTTCAGGGTTGGGCGTAAAACAAATAACTAGAAACAAAGTTTGTCTATTCAGATATACCTGGACAGCCCACAAATATTTCAGACATCTGCGGAATATGACATTTAAAATGTTGATTATAAGGCTTATTATATCAGACAGAGACTCCCAGATCCTATCAGTGACCCAAGGTCTCCAAAGAAGATTAGGGGTCACCACAATGTCTCCATTGTGGGAGCCCATTTTCATGTTTCCTAGTGGCTTTACCCAGAAAGTCTGCAAAGTGAGGATGACTGGGCCATGGGCCTGAGTGCAGGTGTCTGAGATGGTCTGCACTTGACTGTGCTGGGGGGAGGTCTTTTGCTACACCCCTTAGCATTCCTTTAAATAACCTAGGGCAGAGAGAGTTGAGACCCTATGGATTAGGATCCAGGCCCTCCCAAGTCCATCCTGTATTTTCTATCTTTTTCTCTCCCCTCTTCATTTCTAACTAAGTCTCATCCCTCATTTCTCAAGAGTCCCTGGGGTAAAAAAATGTGGGGGCTGGTCCTGAACAGGTGCCTGAACAGGGACAAAGACAAAGAAAACGACAAAGGAAAATAAAGAAAAAAATAACCCTAGGACTTGGCAAAAGGATTGAGGGGGCATTGTGAGTATAGGCATGCTAATAAGGAATAGAAAAATGAAGGCAACAGTATTTTATCCTCTGGAGAAAAGGAAAAAACAGACTGGAAGGATGTCTGAGGCTGCAGCGTAGAATCTTCTCTATCAAGATTTCTATCTTTCTGTCTCTTAATTACTATCTATGAAAAATTAGGAAGGTAGAGTGTAGCAATATAGTGCAGGAAAAACTTAGAATAAAGTAGTGTAGAAAAAATTTACTTAGGATAAGATGGTAACTAACAGAGAAACTAAGTCTTCAATCTTCTAACTTTGGGGCTATGAACGCAGACTAGAAAAAAGCTCCTCTTTGAGCTTATCCGGAAGAAAAAAGATTCCTATGGAAGTTTTTGGCCTAGGGACAGCTAAAATACTAAGTCCAAGCAGCAGGAGGAAGTAATTCTCTCTGAAGCAAAATGCAGATGTAATAAGCCAAAGTTCAGCAGTTTTGGGAATGAACTTGATGGTCTTTCTCTCTCTTGAAAAAAACTTAATCTATCTCTCTCAAACTAAAGCTTTTCTTGGGAAAAACTTGGTAAAATCTCTCTCTAAAAAACTAAAAATTTCAAAATTTTCTTTCTCAGTTTCTCTTTCTGTAAAGACAAAAAATAAGAATCACCTGGAGATATTAGTACAGAAAATCACTTGTGATTTGCTCTAAGAAAAAACATAGACCTCCTGATCAAAATGGAGCATGGAAATAGTAAGCAAATCTTTGAAGAGTCACTTGTAGAAAGGTTAAAAAACAAAGGGGTCAAGGTGGAACTACAAGGACAGAGGTTCTTAAAGTTCGTAGAGAAATTGTGTCCCTGGTTTTCTGATTATGGAAAGCTGAATGAAGATTCCTGTGGGAGAATTGGAGTTGAAATGCAAAAATATTATGGAGAACACCAACCTGAAAAAATTCCCATGGAAGCCCTTGGCCTGTGGGCATTGATTTGGAACAATTTAGATCCAAACCTTAAAAAGCAAGAGGGATCTTTGCCTAAGGCAGATGAGGCTGAGACAAAACCTGCTGCTCCACCAGCAGAACCTGAAAACCCCTGTACATCACTATTTAAACAGGGTCCGTTTTCTCTTGGCCATGAAGCTAAGTTTAAAGAACAGAAAGTCTTGGGATAAGACAAGCGAGGAACTGAAAAGCTTGAAAAGCCTAGCAACTTCTCTTACTCAAAAAATAGAAGCTCAAGTCTCTTCTCTTCCCTCTGTAGGGGTGGAATTAGACTCACCTGGGGAGGTGTCTTTTAGAATGGACAAGCCACCTGTAATTGCCCTAGTACAAAGATCCTCTAAAGCAATATGAACCCTCTCTAATGCTGCATCTCCTCTTCAAGCTAGCCTTGGGGAAGCTGCTAGTAAGGGGGAAGAAATTCAAGGAGTTCAAATGTTCCCTGTCCAGGGTAATATTATAAGAATGCATGTTCCAACTCCTTTCAAACAGCTTAAGGAGTTAAAAACAGCATGTTGTCAATATGGCCCGACTGCTCATTTCACAACAGCATTGTCAGAAAGCCTTGCTTTAGAAGTTTTGACCCTGGGCAATTAGAAACAAATGGCTTGGGCATGCCTATCCAGCAGTGACTATCTGCTGTGGAAGTGAGTTCGTGGAACAGTGTCAGGCCAAAACCGAAATAAATCAGGCACAACAGATTCCCATTACCTTTGATATGCTCGCTAGAAAAGGCCCTTATGAGGAGACAGGTCAACAATTAAATTTTGATATAGCGGTGTATGCTTAGGTTAATGCTGCTGCCAAAAGAGCTTGGAATGTGCTTCTGTCATCAGGAAGACAAACTGAGGATCTGTCTAAGATAAGGCAAGGGCCTGATGAGTTATTTCAAGATTTTGTTTCCAGATTAATTCAAACGGCAAGCAATTCAGAACCTGGACATTTACTTGTAAAACAACTTGCATATGAAAATGTCAATGCAGCATGCTATATCATGATATGCCCTTTTAGAAAGAAGGGAAACATCTCTGACTATATTCTACTTTGTTCCAATATAGGACCATCATACAATCAAGGGACAGTCATGGCTGCAGCATTACAAGGAAAAATGGTTAGGGATGTTCTGTACTATATTTGCTAAGGTAGTCCTATAGAATTTCTTTAAGAATATAAGCTTGTATGAATGTAGGAAGTATATTTGCTAAAGTAGTCCTATAGAATTTCTTTAAGAATATAAGCTTGTATGAATATAAGAAATATATGTGCTAAGGTAGTCTTATAGTTTCCTTAAGAATATGAACTTACAAAAAGTATAAACAAGTGTAAATGTTGAATGTGAGTCTATGCATTCATGTGAATCTGTGCAAACATGGGATGCACAAATCAGCATCCATAGCAGACTGCAAAGCTGGCAGTCTGAGTGGTTTCAGAAGCTCCAGAAGCCACTAAGAATTGTAGATGCCAGAGCCAGCACAATGGCCACAGCCAGGCATCTGCAGCTGAGACTCACAGAACATCAATGCAGCACAGAAAAACCTGAGCTAGCAGCAAAAATGTTGCAGTTTAAAATGTTACTGTAACTAAAAATGTCTTTAGCCTGAGAATGAAAGTTAAAGAGATGCTTGTTTGAAGCAAAGTTGTTAACTGCAAAAAGTTTTGGTTGTAAAACATTTCTTCAAATTTGGAAGTGGAAATCCAGTACCAGAATTTACTTGAACTTAAAAAAACAAAAAACAAAAACAAGGTAAAACTACAAAAAGGTTTTGGTTATAGGTTTCTTCATATTTGGAAGGCTGGTACCAGAATTTATTATTTGAATTTTGGGACTAAAGAAATTAAATGAACAGTGGTGATTTCATTGCAATGGGACAATTTTAAATTTACTTATGGAATTATTTGTGTTAATAATGGAACTATTTAAATGGAGAAATTTATTTTTTCTACCTAGGCTCAACATGCAGTTTTGTGTATACATATATGCTTTATTAACTGGTGATTCATGAATTGTTTTGTGTTAAAAATGGAACTGTTTTATGGAACTGGTTTTGTGTTACAAATGGAATTGTTTAAATAGAGAAGTTTGGGTTTTCTTCTAACTAGGTTTGAGATTGTGTTTAAAAACTTATGAAGAAAAGGGGGAGTTATGAATGAATTAAGGTTGAATGTATGTTTGTAGGAATTATAATAGTGTATAGTAATGTTCATGTCAGAATTATTATGTTAACCTATTGATATTTATGCACCATGGTCTGGTGAAGTCAAGGAAATATTTAAGTTTGATGTGAATACATCAGAAGTTTATCCTATGTTTTGTTAGCAAGAAATTCAAATGATTCTCTTAAGAGTTTGCTTTAAGATATAAGATTGAGAGAATTGTAACTATGTATAGCAATATTTATGCTATAATCATGTTAACCTGTTAATGTTAATGATGAAGCTAAGGGAGTCTTTAAGTTTGATGCAGTTGCATCAAGAGTTTTTTGGTTTAGAAAGGACCGGATGCAGCTTAGACTGCTGTAGTCACCTTAGACACATTCCAAAAAAGAAATGCCATCTTTATCATCCTCTACTCAAATACTGGGAGGTGTGACAGCTATGGAGATTGTTGTAAACTCTTAATGGGGAGTTGTTTCTTATATATTAAGAAGAGGTGACCTGTGGGAACCCATTTTCAGGTTTCCTAGTGGCTTTACCCAGAAGGTCTGCAAAGTGAGGATGACTGGGTCATGGGCCTGAGTGCAGGTATTTGAGATGATCATAACTAAGTCTCATCCCTCATTCTTCAAGAGTCCCTGGGATAAATAAATGTGGGGGCTGGTCCCCCACACCCCACCTGAATTATGAGAAGGCTGACCACTGGGTGAGATCTGTCAATGCAAGACCTGACACCAGGACCCTGGTCCAGACTGTGGACAAGCAGCAGGACACTGGAGAATTGATTGTACCCATTTTTCCTAGACAAAGTAAGATCAATCTTCCCCATGTCTCTCTTACACAGGAAAAACTCTCCCCATATGGACATGGTGGCCAAAGATTGATGCTGTTCTGATACTTCTGCCTCCAATACTTTGAAGGCCTGAGTATAGCTAACTGCGTATGGATTTTCTCTGTCATTTTTCATAGATTTGGAAGCTACTTGGTGTGCACTCAGGTATGATTAATCCTTCTCAGATCTCTGATAGTACTAACAGCTAGGCTAGCTATAACTTTGTCAGCTGGACAGCATCAGATAACTAGATTCTTCTGAAAAGCTATAGCCAGCTTGTTAGCTCATTTTTTAAAAAAAATGTTCTAAGATATGAAATTTTAAGTAAGTTGTAAAGGTTTAAATATGGGTCTGAAAAAAGGCCTGAGGATATGAAAGTATATCCAAGTTTTGAGGGTCTAAAAATGATTTAAGATATATAAATACAAGTTATAAAGATTTAGATTATGAAAACTGTTTCAGATTGCCTTCCCCTTCTATAAAACTTCAGAGCTTAACATTAACAGAATTCTGATAAGTTGCTAGAGCAGTGACTACTTACTGTTCAGTCACAAGCTCAACATTTTAAATTTATTTTGGTTTTCATCTAAATATAAAGTTAAAAGTACTTCTCATCAAGCCAAAGAAATCTCTGTCCAATCTATACCTGGCTCTCTGGACAGAAGGAAAATATGCATGTTTTTAATTCAAATCTGTAGCTTTTGCCAGGACTCAAAGGTATGAGTCCACTTCTACTGTTTTACAGATACCCATTACCCGCTTTGTCTACAATACGGATTTTAGTATGGGTTGATAATACTAATGTATCTAAAAATTTTATCTCATTTTGTAAGATAATTCATAGAGGCCTCAAAGGATTAAAAGAGTCATACAACTTAGATCCACTTAACAGAGGTCAAAAGGACTCCAGATAAGTACAACTTATTCCTAAAAGTACTCCAGATAAGTACAGCTTATTCCTAAAATTACTGCAGATAAGTACAGCTTATTCGTAAAGATGATATTTTTCTTTCTCCTGGTCTTGGGACTTTGGTCCTTCCCAATTACTAAGACTAGGGCCTAAAAGTTCAAATAAGTTCATAAATTTTAACTTCTGTTCCTAGTTTGAACTAGTCTCAACAGGCTTCCACTTGGCTGGCAGATATATTCAAGCCTCAGTTGCTGACTTGCTCCAAACCACTATGAGCTCTGGACTTGCTAAATGCTGACACGGACCAGCCCAGCTGATATTGATTGTTTGCTGTCTCTACAGCTGTGTCAGATAACCACACGCTTCTGACAAATGCCCCATTCCCCAGCCTTTGACTAGCCTTTCAGCCTTTGACTAGCCTTTCAGCTTTCTTGGGCCCTGACAACAACGTCCCAGTGTCAGTTCTAGTTCCAGAAGAGAATACATTGTCCCATGATCCCTGCCCAAAATAGGTTAAAATCCTGGATCAAGAGGAAACTCCCTGGCATAGGGGGCAAAATGGCTAACTATAATGCCCAGTGGCATACCAGAAAAATAGGTTCAGAGTTCTCAATTGATGAATTTATTAATTAAAATAGTTCTGCAATAAGATAAGACACTTGGCCTTCTTTCTGCAGAACCAGAGAGGTATTATATGGCCTTAAGAAATTATTATTCCTCTATAAATCATTCAGGATTATAATCTGGCTGTACTCAAAAATCAGAACTACAGGGCCTTAAGAATAGCAATAGATACAGATGATACTGCCCTAGAAAGATCTGTTAGTCAATGGTTCTTAGGTCCCAATATCCTTGGAATCCTGGACAGATAGGACTCATGATTGAGTCCTGTTACTGATACTTGTGAAGGGGGAAATGTGGGGAGCCCAAAACAGCTTGACCACACAGCTGCGATGACAGGTTTAGAGGCTCAGACACAGCTGCCATGACAGACTTACTGGAAGGCAACACCAGGATCAAGGAAAAGCCATAAGCTGACACCACCCCGGGATCCAACCAGGAATGGGCTAGGGATGGGAAGTACCTGACATCCCAAGCATTCCAACCATTAGATTAAGTTAAATAAGATGGCCAGATTTCCATGAGCCTAGAACACACCTATTTCTCCTTTTTGCTGATATGCCCAGACAAATGTCAGCCAATCAGAGTCCTGAACCCTGGAAGTACTCTACTATGATAAAAACCCTACCCCACTTGGGCTCAGGGCTCTCTACTCTCACTGATGCATTGGACAGACAGAGACCAAGCTCGAGCTTGAATAAAGGCTCTTTGCTTTTACATATGGGATTCAGTATCCATGGTGGTCTTTTGAGGGTCCCCATGATCTGGGCATAACACTAACCATTCTGCTTTATCAGACACTACACAAAACCTGGTAGCCATACCTCTATCTGTTCCAGCAAAGGGCAAATTGGTTATCTAGACTTTTAGTCTCACCAATTTGAAACGGGCACTCAATGTCATCCATCCTCCCTGTGCCTTCCACCCCATGGTGTCAGAGTAGATTGAAAGGGGAAGGTGGGGCAGCTCAGAGGATTCTAAAAAGGGCTAGGAATGTGATATTCTCAGCAAGGAAAAGGAAGACATAAAGAACTGAAATTTTAGACCAAGAAGATAAAATAATCAACATAGAAATTCAGGAGATGGGCTTGATAGTGGAAAGGAGGGGGAAGTAAAACAAAACAAACAAACAAACAAGCAAACTCCAAAGATAAGGATAAAAGACATAGAAAGTATAACCCTCTGCTGTGGGATGGTCTGTATGTCAAATGTGTTGCTCTGATTGGTCAATAAATAAAACACTGATTGGCCAGTAGCCAGGCAGGAAGTATAGGCGGGACTAACAGAGAGGAGGACTGAGAGAACAGGAAGGTGGAGGGAGACACTGCCAGCCGCCACCATAACAATCAGCATGTGAAGATGCCGGTAAGCCACGAGCCACGTGGCAAGGTATAGATTTATAGAAATGGATTAATTTAAGATATAAGAACAGTTAGCAAGAAGCCTGCCACGGCCATACAGTTTGTAAGTAATTTAAGTCTCTGTGTTTACTTGGTTGGGTCTGAACGGCTGTGGGACTGGTGGGTGAGAGAGATTTGTCCTGACTGTGGGCCAGGCAGGAAAACTCTAGCTACAACCTTCCACCCAAAAATACACACAACAAAGCGCATTCCCCAAAAGACCTGGGAACTAGGATAAGAGAGCGAACATTTATGTCTTTGGAGTTGCAGAAGAAAAAAGAAGAGAGAGAAACAAAATACTCATAGGAAAAGTAGGTGGGAAGTTCTGTTGCTTGCCAAAGACATTTGTCTAATAGACTACAGAAGTGAGCCAACTTGATGCAGTATAAACTCAAAACGATTTACACAGATCCACAATAAATGTTTGAAAACAAACTGAATTTGAAAGCAGCTGAAAAAAAAATCATACCTTGTCAGTATGGAAAAAACTATTTGAATAAAAGCACACTTCATCAGAAAACCTGGAAGCCAGAAAGGCACACCCTTATCAAATGCTGTTGGGAAAAAAGAAAACATACCCAACATTCGATGAAAATAAGCCTTTTCCTTGATGGAAAAAAATCCAGATATCCTCAGGTGACAACAACAACAACAACAATAAAACAAAGAATTTAATGCCTCAGACCCACACTAAAAGAATGTCTAAAGGAGGATCTTTAGATATAATGAAAATGAAATAAAAGCAATGTGCTGAAATTATGAAGGATGAATTTTGTAGGCAAAAGTATGAATAAACATATTAGGCTTGCTGTCCTAGTTTGCTTCTCCATTACTGTGTCCATTACAGTTAAGTTTAAGGTCAACTGGCCACAGATCAGAACCACCTGAGTAAGAAGCCTCGCTGAAGAACTGTCTTATCTGCCTTACCAGAGGGACATATGTATTCCTAGTGGTGCGAGTCTTCTAGAGAACCCTAATAACTGAACAAAACTAACCCAAGGAAGGAAGTGTATATTTCAGCTTAAAGCTTACAGTCCACCATCAAGGGACAGGTATTAGATCATAGACCATGGAGAAATGCTGCTTACTGGCTTGCTCAGCTACATTTCTTACCAAACCCAGGCCTACATATCTAGGGATGGCACCACCAACAGTTGGCAGTCCTTCCTATACAAACTAGCAATTAAACTGCCCCAATAACATGACCTTGGGCCAATTCAATGGACACAATTCCTCAACTGAGGATCCTTCTTCTCAGCTGTGTTGAGCTGATGGCAGAAGCTAAATATGTGCCTCTCCCTCTTGAGTTTTCTAAGTTATATCTGACAGTTGAAACAAAAGGATAGCTCTGGTGTGGTTTCAAATGCAAGTAGAAAAGATTAAGTTTAAGAAGGTTACATTATAAATCAGGAGTGGTAGCAAGATGTAGAAGAATGCAAACTGGTAAAATGGCACTGCCAGACTGTGAGTTGTGCATATATAATACACTGTGAGCAACCAACCACTTAAAAAGCCAGACAGAGATACAATAAAAAAACACTGCAGACAAGTGAAAATGGAATGGTAGAAAATGTTCAAACAAAACATAGGAGACACAGAACAGAACAGCAACAAAAAATAACACAACAAACTAAAGCCATAGCTGTTGTTAATCACATTAAAGATAACCTAAATACATGGTTGAGACAGGTGATAAAAACATTATTAAAAATATGCTGTTCATGAGACACCGCAATTACAATGACAAAAGCAGGAGAAAAGTAGCAAGATGGAGAAGGTGCAGGTCATGTCCCTTGCACAGATACAATGAGCTATCTTAAGGATGGGATCTAATTCTAACCACGGAATTCATTTGCTGCATATACACACAGCCTGGAGATGACTTTTACACAGTATTTTCAGTGTGCCTGTTTTGACTGCAACCTGTCCTATGCTGCCAGAGATGGAATTTTCCATGCTGTTAGTGCTCAAAAAGTTTAGCTTTTGGAACATTCTGGATCTGGGAATCAGGAATGCTCAAGGTGTATATTATATAAACATGAACAAAAGAAAAGAGTGGCTATATTAATACTGGGGAACAAAGACACCACTTTCTCAATATTTGCGGGGAGAACACAATACAGTCAAGAAGGATATAAAAGTCAACAATACCATCAACCAACAGCATCTTACAGTTAGCCACAGAACTCTAGCCTCAAGAGCAGCAGAATGTGGTTGTCTTTAATGCTCATACTTGCCAGATACAACGTATCTTATCAAAACACCAACCTTAACAAGTTTGTAAAAACTGAAATCATACTGATCATTTCTCTAACCACAACACTGTAGAGGAAAAATTAGTAGAATCATTGTAGCTAGGGTAAACATTACAATGAAACAGCTGTTTTCACTGTATCTAGGGTAAACTTCAGGATGAATAGTTGTTTTCTAGAAGATTGTGAAGAAATCACTGTAGAAAACAATGATTGTTTTATGTTATCTTTAGAGTTGTTTTTCTGAAGGCGCTTTAATATTTGCATGACTTGATTCACAAAAAGGTCCTGGCACACCTGGAGTGTCTTGCATTATTGAGTGCTGCAAATAGTACACAATAAGAAGTAAGGTTGCAGGGGTGTGATGTTTTCCTTCAGAAAACATATAGATTAGATCAGGGGCTTTGGTATGAGGAACCTGTTTTACCCAAAAAACAACTTTTGTGTTACATGACTGTTAGGGGTTCAGTTCATAGAGACTGTTCCTCCCTGCTGCCACAGAGCCTGAATTACATCTGGAGAGACCCTTTTTTTTTTTTTTTTTTAACATTTTGCACAACACAGAGCACTAGAACACAATCAAACTAAGTATGAGTAACAGCAGGAAAATCTCTTATTTGGAAATAACATCCTTACACATAATCCATGGGCTAAAGATGTGCTTTCCCCACTTCTGATCTCCTAAAACAAGATCTCATTATATAGCCCAAGTTTCCTAGAGCTCTCTGTTCAGCACAGGCTGACCTCATGATTTTCCTGCTTGTTGTGATTTTAGAGATGTGTCACCATGTCCAGCTCAAGATTCAAGTTTCAACAAAAATTTTAAATATATATTTGAATTGGGGGCTGGGGAGATGGCTTAGCAGATAAAGGCACTTGCCAATGAGCCTGACAACTGGAGTTCATTCTTGGCATCCACATGGTAGAAAGACAGAACTGACTCCTACAAGTTGTCCTCTGACCTCTACATCTGTGATGTGTCATGACTGCCCACATACAGATACACACACACACACACACACACACGCACACACACACACACACACACCCCTCTGCAGGGGAGTAAAAACCTGTGCTCATAGGAATGCTTACAGACAGTCTCATCATACTAGTCCAAATTGGAAATAATGATGTCCTTCAGCAAGGGAATGACTAACCAGCTGGGGATGACTCAACAATAAGAAAAACCAAACCACAGAAGAACCTGGATTCCTGACCAGAGAATAGAGTGGAAACAACTCATTCCATTTATAGAACATTTGTGAAATAACAAACTATAGAACTAGAAAACAGATCAATGGTTTCCAGGGCTGACGGAGGGGATAGGGGTAGGGGAAAGGGTATGGCCCAAAGGTCTTTATGTGACAGGAATGTTCTCTCTTGACACCATCAATGACATCTTTATTGTACTGTGGCTTTGCATGAAGTTATCATAGGGGAACATGCACGGAGGGTAGACAGCATCTCTCTGTATTGTTTCTTATAACCTCATGCAAATGAATTGTTATCTCAAAACAAAAATACTTTTTCTTTCTCAACTTTGTGGATCAGATAAAATAGGAGGTGGGCTGGTGTTGGGGAATATTACTTTAACTAGGTAAAGATGTGTTACATTTGTTTATGCTGTTGAATATTATAACTATGTAAAGGTGTGTTACTTTATTATGCTGCATTTAATTATGTAAAGATGTGTTGCTGTTTCACCTTGCCTGCCTAAGGCACCTGATTGGTCTAATAAGAAGCTGAATGAGCCGGGCGGTGGTGGCGCACGCCTTTAATCCCAGCACTCGGGAGGCAGAGCCAGGCGGATCTCTGTGAGTTCGAGGCCAGCCTGGACTACCAAGTGAGTTCCAGGAAAGGCGCAAAGCTACACAGAGAAACCCTGTCTTGAAAAACCAAAAAAAAAAAAAAAAAAAAAAAAAAAGAAGCTGAATGGCCAATAGCCAAGCAGTAGAGGCATAGGCAGGGTTGCCAGCCAGAGAGAATAAATAGGAGGAGGAATCTAGGATCAGAAAAGAGGAGAGAATAAGGGAGAAAGAGAGGGAGATGCCCAGGGCTAGGTAGCCAGGCAGCCATCAGTCAGCTAGACATGGAAGAAGCCATGAAAATAGGACAAACAGAAAAAGAGGAAGGTAAAAGGTCCAGAGGCAAAACATAGATGAAGAGAAACAGCTTAATTTAAGTTATAAGAGCTAGTCAGACAAGTATAAACTAAGTCCAAGCGTTCCTAATTAATAATAAGTCTCTGTGTCATGATTTTGGAGCTGGTTGGTGGCCCCAAAGAAAGCCTGCTACATTTGGCATTCCAGTGTGGGGCCCATATTTCCACATAGGGCCTGAGATAGCTGGGGGGACAAAAGAAAAAGAAAAACCCCCAAAAATAAAAAAGGAAATAGCTCCTTTAAGAGGTTCTGCCATACAGCAGAGCATTTAACAGCCAGCAGGCTAAGTAAAAAATGGCTAGCTTAGTAAAAGCGCCCGCCACAGGGCAGGTACCAGCTTCCTAGAGCTGGGTCCACTGAATGCAGCTCCTGGTTCAATGCAGCTTCCAGGTGAATGCAGCTCCTGGCACAGATGTAAAGCTCGGCTTTCACAGACCCAAGCAGGGCAGAGCCAACTGCCAGTGCAAAGGTGCTTAGCAGTTTAAGGTTTAGCTCAAAAGATCAGAAAAAACTAGAGACACACAGTAAAGACAGGTCAAAATAGAAAAAAACCTCTAAACAGGTTATAGTGTGTTTAAAAATGTGCGTAGGTGCTTAAGAAAATAGGTATAGACAGTCACAGGAAAATTACATAGTTTAAAAATACTAAAGTCTTTAAAGAAAGAGTAATTAAAGAAAAAAAGCCACATAAAAATGGGAAATACACAGGGTGTCTGGATCCTGTATGGTGTTGTGTTGATTTTGAAGTTTTTGAATGCTGATGAGCAAATGACAACTGCTGGGAGACATTGGACTGTAAAAGGGATTACTGAGTTAAACCAGTCTGGATACTTTAGGAATGTCTTAACTTTAAAATGGAATTCAGAAAATGTATTGTGTTGGGGAAAAGGTTATGCCTTTGTTTCCACAGAAAATGAAAGGCTGTGGATCCTTCAAGGTTAACAGAGATCAGATTTGATTGCGGGAGACCTCCTGAAAATCTTGGCTAAAGACATAAAGAGATAAAAAAAGAAAAATTACAAGACACGTTACGTATATTCTGATCCCTCTGCATGCAAACAGTTCTGGGACTGGACAACAAATGTTACAATTAGTTTTTAAAGTGGGACAGAATTCTGGGGTCAAATCAGGTTTATTAACAGGTGAAATCAATGCAATACACTCATAAACACAGAACAAAGCTGAGAATCCACTGTTGATTCAGCTGCTGCTGCTTCCTCTTTCCCAAGGAAAACATGGGGAAGGTCCAGAGAAGGTCACCAAGCCCTGGTTTCAGCAAGCCCTCCACAGCCCAAGAGAGGGAGGTGTCTCTTCTCCTTGACTCTTATTCGATCCCCTATCTCCAGAGAAGACCATGCCCATTGGGCCAAGTAGCTCCAATACATTTGACTATTGGATCAAATTCCCACAACAAGTTTTCCCAGGACTTGACCATTATCTCAATTTTCTCAGGGTCCCCTGGTTGGGAAATACCTGAAATCTAGCCATTCAATTCCTACACCCTACTTCAGCAAGTACATCTCCATTCACCACCTAATATAGGATTCAATTCATGAGTCCTCTCTATTTCCACTCCATTTATTTATCAACCAACTCTCCCAATTTCTAAGTCTAGTCTCTTGTCACCTTTTGAATTGCTACTCTAGCCTATACTGCCAAAGTCTCTTAGTGTTCTATGTTCTCCACATTCCATAACAGCCTCCTAGCTATACTCCTGCTCTTGACCTATAGTATGTCCTCTATTCTGTGGTCAGTGTTTCAAAACCTGGGAGCAAATCAAATTACCCAGTGGTCTAGTGTTTTACTTTGTATTTGGAATAAATTCCTAACTCTTCACAATAACTCTCTAGGCCAGACATGGTATCAACCCTCTATCCTGTAAATTCACTCTCTACTGTTTACTTTAAAAAGCCCTGTACATATTTGCACATTAAGGATAAATGAATGTACAGCATCACTTTGAACAGTAGTTATCACTGAGTCATTAAATGGTGTGAAACTTTCCAATGTTTCTGGTACTTTCCATGATAAGCTTCTGATACATTTATTTTATTTTCACATAATTTCTAGGCATTAGCCATAGAACTCAAAGGCTGACTTCACACTTAATGTGGAAATCCTCAAGTGAACATGCTTTCTGCAGCCTTGCAGGACATTTCAAAACGTGTACCTGTTTATGAAATTGAAACCCTACACCTAGTAAGCTAGATATAATGAATACAACTTCTTCATGCTGTAAAATGTTTGCTGAGCAGGCCAGGGACTCATCTTTGTAATTAGAGGCAAGCCTAATAAGGGAAGGATACAAACTGCCCAGCACTGAGCCTTAATGATAAAATGTGAGGAAGCTCAACCTAACCTAGTTCTAAAGGCAACCAGGCAAATAGGTTGGGAGACATGTATATTAAAAATGAACAAACAAAAACTATGGAGTATGATGTTATTATAACAAAGGCGTTCTAGGAAGGACAGACAGAACAAAGCATGTTAGTATAGTGGAATACTCTTCAGCAAAGAAAAGGACAAAGTATTGGTATAAGTTACAGTATAAATAAATGCAAAAATATACAAAGAGGAAGAATTCAGATGTAAACAATATTTTATAATTCTACTTACAGAAACATCTAGATCTAACAAACCCATGAAGACAGAAGCAGACTAGCATTGTCTGGGAATGTTTATGGGAACAAGAGGAATTGTATCAGCAGGCTCAGGGGAATATTACAGTGTTGAAAATGTTTAAAGAAACTATATCCTGATGAGTTGCAGAACTCTAGAAATTTGGTAATTTAAATTATAAGTCATTTAACTTAAAGCCTTAAGATAGATGAATATTAGGATAAGCAAATTATCCTACAATAAAAGGAGAGGGGACAATTGGAAGATGAAGGAATGATAACAAGAGGGGGTTAATGTCATCATATTTTAGTTTTCTTAAAATCTGCTATCAGATTTTTAGGTCAAAATACAAATCAAACAGGATCTCTTTTAAAAAAGTGTTGTAAACAGTTAAGTGGTCCATCTTTTACTCTAATGAAAAGCCCATCTATGAAACTGATTCATTCCACAGATCACTTGTCCTCTCACTATGGCCTGAAATGTCAGTCTTGCAGCTTGCTCAAGTTAACACCACTGGTAGGAAGCAGTGGTGAAGCTCATTATCCCCACACAACTGTGCCATCAGGCATCTGGCAGGGATATTCTGAATCAATCAAGTCCTGGTGTCCTCTAGGCATTAGCAGTATTAAAGAAACTATAAATGTCAACTTGAAATGATTTCAGCCATTTCCAGTCTCTCCCTACAACTATGCTGACACTAAAACCAGAAATTCTGCAGGTGAGTGAGTGTGTGTGTGTGTGTGTGTGTGTGTGTGTGTGTGTGTGTGTGTGGCAGAGGGGGGAAGTTTGTGGTGGAACAGCATACAGGATTTGCCTCATAGTCTTTTCAACCCATATAATGAATGATAAAAGATTGATTGCATTCTTTTCCATGAAGGTGATGGGCTACAGAAGCAGTTCATATCTTTCAGAGGTACTAGGGAAGAAAAGGTTGGGAATCATTGTTTGAATACAGTTTGATATTCACTTTAAGAGTAGAGATTATTTTATGAAGATCATATTTGAGATCGTATTTATGATGATCATATGTGGGACAGTCAAAGGTGACTGAATGGGATCATGAGTCTTCTTTATGATAAATATGCTAGTTGTCATTTGTATTTTAATGTGGTATAACAATACTGTGCATAAGAAACAAAGAACAAATGAGCACTATTATCAGAACCAACTTCAGCTCAATGAAAACTGATTCTGACTCTGCTCACCTCACTCCAAAGATATCTGGGCCATAACTTTAAATATATGCTCTTAAGACATGAAAGTAAAAGGGGTCTAGCTGGGAAGAGGAAGGGGTCAGTGGGACTGGAAGGGGCTAAGAGAGGGCAATGGGGATGTGAATATGACCAAAATATATATTATGAAAGTACTGTGAGACTAATCATTATGTATTTAACATGTGCTAAAATATATTAAAATAATAAATACTTGCTCTGTAATTATGAAAATTATCTCACAGAAATATTTTCTTTAGTTTAAAAAAATGCACTTTCTCTATGCTACATTAAAGGCAACAATCTGTAAAGTTTGTGACCTGGGATAAATGAAGATAAAATGTAAAGATCAAAAGACCAAAATACAAAATTAGGTCTGCCAGCCAGTTTTATGACTGGAGCAGGGTATTTGTCACATGTCTGTTAAAGGATCAGCTGATGTTACAGGCTCTCAGCACAGCCCAGACTTCAGATGCCTGTGTAGACCATATTGCATTTTTTTTCAGAGTTCTCATTTAATTTTGGAATTGTCTCTGATAATGCACTGTAAACATTTTTTGATAATTTCTCTTGTAAAATGTCTGTTAAGTCTTATGAAAGAATGCCATACAGTAAATAAGTCAATAGATTCATAGTGCAAATCGAAATACTCTGATTTTGATAGTTGATAGTTTTCCTTCATGTTTTTAAGTCTCCCTCCCTCCCTCCCCCTCCCCCTCCCTCTCTCTCTCTCTCTCTCTCTCTCTGTGTGTGTTTCTGTGTGTCTATGTATGTCTGTGTCTATCTGTGTCTGTGTGTCAGCATGTGTGTGCTGCAAGTAAGTGCCTACGGAGACCAGAAGAGGGTGTCAGTCCTGTAAAGCTGAAGTTAAAGGTTGTTGTGAACTGCCCACTGACATGTGTCTCGAACCAATCTCTGGTTCTCTGTAGAAGCATCAAGTGCTACTGCTGCACCATGTGTGATATTTTGCTAGGCTTGTCATTTTTTGTGGTTCCCAAGCTTAACAGCTGAGTAAGACAGTTGATTGCTTTTCACTCTTTGCAGCTTGTGGAGCATTACTGGATACTGTGAGAGTTTGTCCCCAATGAAGAGGATTCCAAGGCCAGTTTCAATTAATTTTGCTTACTCTAAGTTTTTGTTTGAATTTGTGGTGCTTTCAGCAATAGGATCTTCAAGTTCTAAGAAGAAACCAAGGTCAACAGCAATGGCCTATAATGCTTAGGAAGTCTCCTAATGCCTGTACTGGGGTTTTTGTTAGATAGTGTATAACCAGTGTATTATTCCTTGAGGGGGCATTACCACCCCAAGTAGTATAATTTCATTCAAACTACACACACACACACACACACACACACACACACACACACAGACACACACACACACAATTTTAAAGTAAGTGTAAAATGCTTTCATTTGAACATGATTATTATTATTATCCTTCCTCCCTCTCTCTCCCTCTGCATTACCCTCTCTTTCCCCTCCCCACACCCAGCTGTTGTCCACATTTCCCATTTCATAGCACTGTGTCCTACTGTGTTGGCCTCCAGAGATCCTTTTCTGTACCCCTCCAGGTTCCTTTTTACTTTTCTGGATCCCGTGTTTGCTACAGGTTATATACATCTAAAGATTTGAAACTGAGAGTCACAAATTAGAGAGATCATATGGCTTTAGTGTTTATAGATATATTTTCCAGTTATATGTATTTATCTGTAAATTTCATAATTTTTTACAGATGAGTATTTCATTGTGTATATGTACCACACATTTTTATTATTAATGCATCTGTTTCAACATTTAAGTTGTTTCCACTTTCTAGCTATTGTCAATAGAACAACAATGACAGTGGCTGAGCAAGTATCTGTGAAATAGGATGTCAAGTCATATGGGCACATGACCAAATAGTGGTATAGTTGTGGTCTGGTATCTTTTGATTTTTGTTGTTAAAGAAACAATTACTTTTTATTAACTTACAAAATTAATAGCCGAATTTCACAAATAGCAAAGTTCACAAGACTAGTGAGCTGTTATACTAATCATGTCTAAATTCTGGCATTTTGTCGGCATTTCAACATTCACAAGGCCACATAATAGTGAGGATATCCCTGTGAATAACAGACATGCAGTGGCTGAGGATATCAGCTATATTTTAACACACAGAAGTTTAGAAAGAAAACTTGTCACCAAAGCAAAACAGCCTAAGACATAATTCATACAACTCTGGTTCCCACTGAGGAAACTGCCAGTGAGTTTAGTGACGTCACCAGAAAGAAGGAAAACATCATTGCTTTTCAAACATACCTTCAAACAAAAATAGTTAAAACCTGAACTGAAAGGCAACATTTCACACATGAGCAGCATGATGAGGCTTTGTATTGTGGGCCTTATTGTCTGCTGCTTCAGATCTGAATCTTGTCATGTTTCCTCACCCAGGACCCAGCTTTTCCCTGGCAATAGTTTACATGTATATGAAGATGTGTAAACAGTGCTTGCCCATTATACCAGTCACACACTCCTCTTGAGGCAGTACCACTGCTGCTGTACAACATGCAAGGGGAAAAGTTCATGTTCCAGCTGCCCAACAAGAGCATCAGCAACAACACTCACAATGTAGCATCCACCAAGAACAATTCCATTTAGAAAAGCTAATCTCATTCATTTTTGCTATTCTTCCATCCTGACATCTCTTCGCCAGCTCCCCTCATCCCTATGATCACCTTCCTTTTTTCATTTTTTTAAAATTTATTTATTATTCTCATATATTACATCCTAACCACAGTTTCCCCTCCCTCTTTTCCTCCCAGCAACCCCCACCTCCTCTTTGCCACAAATCTCCTCCATTTTCCTTCAGAAAAGAGTAGCCTCCCAGGAATATCAACCAAACATGGCATAACAAGTTATAATAAGACTAGGTACAAACCATCATGTCAAGGCAAGAAGGGAGCCCAGTAGGAGGAAAAGGGTCCCAAAAGTACGCAAAAGAGTCAGAAATGCCCCTGCTCCGACTGTTAGGAGTCCCACAAGAACATCAAGCTACACAATCACAACATATATTCAGATGAACCTAGGTCAGAGCCATATAGGCCATACAGGCTCCTAGATTGTCGCTTCAGTCTCTGTGAGTCCCTATGAGGCCTGCTTAGTTGATTTTGTGGGTCGCGTTCTCTTGAACCCTCTGGTTCCCATAATCGTTCTTTTTCCTCTTTGACAGGATTCCCTTTGCTCCTCCCAACGTTTGGCTGTGGGTCTCTGCATTTGTTCCTACCAGATGCTGGATGAAGCCTCTCTGATGACAATTATGCTAGGCTCCAGTCTAAGAATATAACAGAATATCATTAGGAATCAGTTCATTGACTTTTCTTTTTTTTTTTGCCAGTCATGTTTGGTTCTATACTAGGTCTCTGGACTATCCAGCCTCTTGGTCCTGGCCCTCTAAGCAGAATCAGGCATGGGCCCCCTCTCATGGCATGGATCTCAAGTTAGACCAGTCATTGATTGTCTGCTCCCATAAGTTCTGCGCCACCTTTAACCCAGCATATCTTGCAGGAAAGACAAACTGTAGGTCAAAGATTTTGTGTCTTGGTTTGTGTTCCAGTCCCTCCACTAGAACCCTTGCCTGGTTACAAAACATGGCCAATTTAGGTTCCGTATCCTCCATTACTAGGAATCGTCACAAAGTTCACCCTCATAGATTTCAGGGAGTTTCCATTGCACTCGGTTTCTACCTCGCCCCTGAAATGCCTACCAAACCAATCTGAGTTGTCTCTCCCAGCACTCTCCTCCTCCACCTCAGCCCCCCACCTGATCCTTCTTGTTCCATCCCCAACCACCCCCAGTCCATCTGTAATATCTAATCTATTTCCCCTTCCCAGAGTGATCCATGCGTACCCTCTTGAGCCCTTCTAGTTACTTAGCTTCTCTGGGTCTCTGGATTTCAGCATGATTATCCTTTACTTTATAGCTAATATTCACTTATAAGTGAGTACATACCAAATTTCTCTTTCTGGGACTAGCTTAACTCACTCAGGATTTTTTTCTAGTTCCATCCATTTTCCTACAAATTTCATGATTTCACTTAAAAAAAAAAACTGATTAATACTCCATTGTGTAAATGTACCATATTTTATCCATTTATTCTTTGGTTGAGAGACATCAAAGTTGTTTCCAGTTTCTGGCTATTATGAATAAAGCTGTTACAAATATAGTTGTGCAAGTATCCTTGTGGTAGAATGGAGCTTTCTTTGGGTATATGCCCAAGAGTGCTAAAGCTGGGTCTTGAGGTAGATCAAGTCTTAATTTTCTGAAAAACAAAAAGTGCCATATTGATTTCCAAAGTGGCTGTACAAATTTGCACTCCCACCAGCAATGGAGGAGTGTTACCTTTGCTCCATATCCTCTCCAGCATGAGATGACACTTGTTTTTGATCTTAATGATTCTGACAAGTACAAGATGGAATCTTAAAGTCAATTTTGATCTGCATTTCCTGATGACTAAAGACATTGAACATTTCTTTAAGTATTTCTTGGCCATTTGAGATTCCTCTATTGAGAATTCTGTTTAGATCTGTAACCCATTTTTTATTTGGATTATTCAGTTTATTGATGTCTAGTTTCTTGAGTTCTTTATATATTTTGGATATTAGCCCTCTGTCAGATGTAGAGTTGGTAAAAAAAAAAATCCCATTCTATAGGCTGCCATTTTGTCCTATTGATGATGTTCTTTGCCTTAAAAAAGCTTTGCAGTTTCATGAAGTCCCATTTATTACTTGTCAGTCTTGGTGCCTGTACTACTGCTATTCTGTCTAGGAAGTTATCTCCCGTGCTAATGCATTCAAGGCAATTTCCCACTTTTTCTTCTATCAGGATCAGTGTATCTGATTTTATGTTGGTCTTTGATGCACTTGGACTTGAGTTTTGTGCAGAGTAATAGATATGAATCTATCTGCATTCTTCTACATACTGACATCATTAGACAAGAACCATTTCTTGAAGATGCTTTCTCTTTTTCCATTGTATATTTCTGGTTCTTTTTTTTTAAATCAAAAATTAGGTGTTCATAAGTGTGTAGATTTACTTCTGGGTCTTCAATTCAATTCCATGGATCACCCTTTCTGTTTTTATACTAATGGTTTTATGAAAACTGTGTAGGTTTCATCACTATAGCTCTGTAGTAGAGCTTGAAATCAAAGGCAATACCTATAAATGTTCTTTTATTGTACAGGATTGTTTCAGCTATCCTAGGCTTTTGTTTTTCCATATGGAATTGAGTATTGTTCTTTCAAGGTCACTCTCTGTGTTGGAATTTTGATAGGGACTGTGTTGAATCTGTAGATTGCTTTTTGTAAGACGGCCATTTTTATTATGTGAATCCTACTGATTCATGAGCATGGGAGATCTTTCCATCTTCTGAGATCTTCTTTGATTTCTTTCTTGAAAGACCTAAGTTTTTTGTCAAACAAGTCATTCACTTGCTTGGTTAGGTTTAACCCAAGATATTTTGTATTATTTGTATATATATATATTGAGAAGTGTGCTGCTTCCCTGATTTCTTTCTCAGCCCATTTCTCATTTGTATATAGGATGGCTATTGATTTTTTTTTTTTTTAGTTAATCTTGCATCCAGCCACTTCACTGAAGGTGTTTATCAACTGTAGTAGTTCCCTGGTAGAATTTTTTTGATTGCTTATGTATACTATCATATCACCTGCAATTAGTGATACTTTGATCTCTTCCTTTCCAATTTATATCCCCTTGGTCTCCTTTAGTTGTCTTATTGCTCTAGCTAGAATTTGAAATACTGTATTGAATAGATATGGAGAGAGTGGACAGTCTTGTCTTGTCTCTGACTTTAGTGGAATTGCTTTGAGTTTCTCTCCATTTAATTTGATGTTGACTATTGGTTTGCTGTAAATTGCCTTTATTATGTTTAGGTATGTCTCTTGAATCCCTGATCTCTCTATGACTTTTATCATGAAGGGGTGTTGGATTTTGTCAAAGGCATTTTCAGCATCTAATGAGATTTTTTTTTCTTTCAGTTTGTTTATATGATGGATTACATTGACAGACTTTTGTATCTTGAACCATTCCTGCATCTTTGGGATGAAGCCTACTTGATTGTGGTGGATTATCTTTTTGATGTGTTCTTGGATTCAGTTTGCAAGTATTTTATTGGGTATTTTTGCATCAATGTTCATGAGAAAAATTATTGTGTAATTCCTTTGTTGAATCTTTGTGTGGTTTTGGTATCAGGGTAACTATGTCCCCATAAAATGAATTTGGCAATGTTTCTTTTCTTCATTTATTTAAAATTTTTTCCTCAGCACCCACATGGTGGCTAACAACCATCTGTAACTCCAGTTCTAGGGGATCCTAAGCACTCTTCTGTTCTCCTCCATCACCTGGCATGCAAGTGGTGTTCAGACATACATACAGGCAAAACACCCATACACATAAAACAAAAACAAATTCATAACTTTTTTCTTTCCTTTTATATACCAGCCCCTATTCCACCTCCCTCCCCTTCTCTTGCTCTCCCCGCATCCTACCCCCATCCCCTCCTCATAGAGGGTAAGGCCTCCCTCCCTTGGGTAGTCAACACAGGCTAGCATACCAAGTTAGGGCCGGACCTAGCCACTCCTCCTTGCATCAAGGCTGAATAAGGCACCACGCAACTTTCACCCACATTCATAGGGCCTAATTCAGTCCCATGCAGGCTCCCCAGCTGTCAGTCCAGAGTCCATGAGCTCTCACTACCTTGGGTCAGCTATCTCTGTGGTTCTTCCCGACCCTCCCGCCATAATCCTTCCTCCCTCTCTTCAACTGAACTCAAGGATCTTAGCCAAGTGCTTAGCAGTGGGTCTCTGCATCTGCTTCAGTCACTGGATGTAGGTTCTATGATGACAATTAGGGTAGACATCAATCCAAGTGCAGGAAAAGGCTAGTTCAAGTTCCCTCTCCACCACTGCTATGAGTCTTTAGATGGGGACAATCTTGTGAGTTCCTGGGGTTTTTCCATATCTGTAGATTTCTTCCCATCTCCTAAAGAGATATCAAAATATCTCTTTCATTGCTCTCCCTCCCCATCTCTCCTCCATGTTCCCACCCCTCCTATCCCCCTACCCAGTTTACCCAAGAGATCTTAGATTCCCCTTTCTGGGACAATTCATGTGAGACCCTGTTAGTGTCATTGTCTTTACCTAGCTTCTCTGGGGTTGTGGATTGTAGCCTGGTTATCCTTTGTTCACTTATATTCACTTACGAGTGAGTACATACCGTGTTTTGTCTTTCTGGGTCTGGGTAAACTCACTCGGGATGAATTTTTCTAGTTCCATCCATTTTCCTACAAATTTCATGATGACATTGTTTATTACCACTACATAATACTCCATTGTGAAAATGTACCACATTTTCTTTATCCATTCTTCAGTTGAAGGGCATCTAGGTTGTTTCCAGGTTTTGGCTGTCATGAATAATGCTGCTATGAACATAGCTGAGCAAATGTTATTGTGGTGTAGTTGAGCATCTTTTGTGTATATATATACCCAGGAGTGGTACTGCTAGGTCTTAAGGTAGATTGATTCCCAATTTTCTGAGATACTGCCATACTGATTTCCAGAGTGGCTGTACAATGTTACATTCCCACTAGCAGTGAAGAAGTGTTCCCCTTACTCCACATCCCCTCCAATGTAAGCTGTCAAGGCTACTTCCCACTTTCTCTTCTATGAGGTTCAGTGTAAGTGGATTTATGTTGAAGGCTTTGATCCATTTAGACTTGAGTTTTGTACATGATGATAGATATGGATCTATTTGCATTTTTCTACATGCAAATATCCAGTTATGCCAGCACCATTTGTTGGCATTTGTTGTTCTCCCATGGTTTAATTTTGGCTTCTTTGTCAAAAATCAGGTGTTCGTAGGTGTGGGGATTAGTGTCAAGGTCATTGATTTGATTCCATTGATCAATATGTCTGTTTTTATGCCAATACCAAGCTGTTTTTATTATTATAGCTCTATAATAGAGCTTGAAGCCAGGGATGGGTGATGCCTCCGGAAGTTTCTTTATTGTATAGGATTGTTTTGGCTATCCTCGGTTGTTTTTCCATATTAAGTTGAGAATTGTTCAAGGTTTGTGAAGAATTGCATTGGGATTTTGGTGGGGATTGCATTGAATCTGTAGATTGCTTTTGGTAAGATGGCCATTTTTACTATGTTGACCCTACCTATCCAAGAACATGGGGGATCTTTTCTTTTTCTGATATCTTCTTCAATTTGTTTCTTCAGAGACTTAAAGTCTTGTCATACAGATCTTTCATTTGTTTGGTTAGAGTTAGCCCAAGATACTTTATGTTATTTGTGACTACTGTAAAGGGTAATGTTTCTCTAACATCTTCCTCAGCCCATTTATCATACTGATTTTTTGAGTTAATCTTGTATCCTGCCACATTACTGAAGGTGTTTATCAGCTGTTCCCTGGTAGAATTTTTGGGGTCATTTATGTACACTATCATATCATCTGCAAATAGTGAAAGTATGACTTCTTCCTTTCTGATTTGTATCCCCTTGGTCTCCTTCTGTTGTCTTATTGCTCTAGCTAGGACTTCAAGTACTATACTGAATAGGTATGGGGAGAATGCTCAGCCTTGTCTTGTTCCTGATTTTAGTGGAATTGCTTTGAGTTTCTCACCATTTAGTTTGCTGTATATTGCCTCCATTATGTTTAGGTATGTTCCTTGTATCCCTGATCTCCCCAAGACCTTTATGATGAAGGGTTGTTGGATTTTGTCAAAGACTTTTTCAGTATCTAATGAGATGATGTGTTTTTTTTCTTTCAGTTTGTTTATATGGTGTATTACATTAACAGATTTTCATATGTCGAACCATCCCTGAATGTCTGAGATGAAGCCTACTTTATCAAGGTGGATGATTTTTTTGATGTGTTCTTGGATTTGGTTTGCTAGTTTTTTATTGAGAATTTTTTGTATCAATGTTCATGAGGGAGATTGGTCTGTAATTATCTTCCTTTGTTGCATCTTTATGTGGTTTGGGTATCAAGGTAACTATAGACTTTGTAAAAAGAGTTTTGTAATGTTCCTTCTGTTTCTATTGTCCAGAACAATTTCAGGAGTATTGGTATTAGCTCTTCTTTGAAATTCTAGTAGAATTCTGCACTGAAACCATCTGGCCCTGAGCTTTTTTTGGTTGGGAGACTTTTGATGACTGCTTCTATTTTCTTAGGGGTTAGAGGGCTATATAAATTGTTTATCTGGTTTTGATTTAATTTTGGTATGAGGTACCTATCCAAAAAAATTGTCCATTTTTTTTTAATTTTTCAATTTTGTGGAGTACAGGTTTTTTCTTTTTTTTTTTTTTTTAAGATTTATTTATTATGTATATAGTGTTCTGCCTGCGTGCCAGATCTCATTACAGATGGTTGTGAGCCACCATGTGGTTGATGGGAATTGAAATCAGGACCTCTGGAAGAGCAACCAGTGCTCTTAACCACTGAGCCATCTCTCCAGCCCCCGAGTGCAGGTTTTCAAAGTATGACTTAATGATTCTCTGGATTTCCTCAGTGTCTGTTATTATGTCCCCCTCTTCATTTCTGATTTTGCTAATTTGGATATTCTCTTTCTGTTTTTTGGTTAGTTTGGATAAGGGTTTGTCTATCTTGTTGACTTTCTCAAAGAACCAACTCTTTGTTTCATTGATTCTTTGTGTTGTTCTCTGTTTCTATTTTATTGATTTCAGCCCTCAGTTTGATTATTTCCTCTCATCTACTCCTCCTGGGTGAGTTTGCTTGTTTTTGTTCTAGAGCTTTCAAGTCTACTGTTAAGTCACTAGTGTGAGATTTCTCCAACTTCTTTATGTAGGTATTTAGTGCTATGAACTTTCTTCTTAGTACTGCTTTCATAGTGTTCCATAAGTTTGAGCATGTTGTGCATTCATTATTGTTAAGTTCTAGGAAGTCTTTAACTTCTTTCTTCATTTCTTCCTTGACCCAGTGGTGATTCAGTTGATTGTGGTTCAGTTTCCATGAGTTTCTAGGCTTTCTACATTCTGTATTGTTGTTGAATTCTAACTTTAAACCATGGTGGTCTGATAAGATACCGGGGGTTATTTTAATTAATCTGTTGAAATTTGTTTTTGTTACGTAGTATGTGATCAATTTTGGAGAAGGTTCTAAGGGATGTTGAAAAGAATGTGTATTCTTTCGTGTTTGGGTGAAATGTTCTATAGAATACTTTTAGGTCCTTTTGAGTCATAATATCTGTTAGTTGCCTTATTTCTCTGTTAAGTTTCTGTCTGGCAGACCTGTCCATTGTTGAGAGAGGGGTGTTGAAGTCTCCCACTATTAGTGTGTGGGGTTTGATGTGTGATTTGAGCTTAGTAATATTTCTTTTACAAATGAAGGTGCCCTTGTATTTGGGGCATAAATGTTCAGAATTGAGACTTCATCTTGATGGATTTTTTTCTGTGATGAAAACGAAATGCCCTTCTTCATCTCTTTTGGTTGATTTTAGTTTGAAGTCTATTTTGTTAGATATTAAGATAGCTACACCAGCTTGTTTTTTAGGTCCATTTGATTGTAAAGTTTTTTTTCCCAACCCTTTACTCTGAGGTAGTATCTGTCTTTGAGGTTGAGGTGTGTTTCTTCTATGCAGGAGAAGGATGGATCCTGTTTTTGTATCCATTCTGTTAGCCTGTGTCTTTTTATAGGCGAATTGAGTCAATTGATAGTAAGGGATATTAATGATCAGTGATTGTTAATTCCTGTCATTTTTTGGTGGTAGTGTGTGTGTGTTCCTCTTCTTTGGGATTTGCTGGTGTGAGATTATCTATTGCCTGTGTTTTGGTGGTTGCAGCTAACTTTCTTGGGTTGGAGTTTTCCTTCTAGTACTTTCTGTAGTGCTTGATTTATGGATATGCAATGTTTAAAGTTGGTTTTCTCATGGAATATTTTGTCTTCTCCATCTATGGTGATTGAAAGCTTTGCTGGGTATAGTAGTCTATGCTGGCATCCATGGTCTCTTAGTATCTGCAGCATGTCTTTCCAGGACCTTCTGGCTTTCAGAGTTTCCATTGAGAAGTCGGGTGTAATTCTGATAGGTCTGCCTTTATATGTTACTTGACCTTCTTCCTTTGCTGCTCTTAATATCCTTTCTTTATTCTGTATGTTTAGTGTTTTGATGAGGAGCTTTTTTTTTTTTTTTGTGGTCCAGTCTATTTGGTGTTCTGTATGTTTCTTGTACCTTCATAGGAATGTCTTTCTTTAGGTTGGTAAACTTTTCTTCTATAATTTTGTTGAATATATTTTCTGTGCCTTTGAGCTGGAATTCTTCTCCTTCTTCTGTCTCTATTATTCTTAGGTTTGGTCTTTTCATGGTGTCCCAGATTTCCTGGATGTTTTGTGTTAAGAATTTGCTGAATTTAACATTTTCTTTCTATGACTGATGAATCTATTTCCTCTACCATATCCTCAACACCTGAGATTCTCTCATTCATTTATTGTTGGTTATGCTTGCAACTGTAGTTTCTGTTTGTTTACTCAGATTTTCCTTTTCCTGAATTCCCTCAGTTTGTGATTTTTTTTTATTGCCTCTATTTCAATTTTCAAGTCTTGAACTGTTTCCTTCACCTGTGTGATTGTTTTTCTTGGGTTTCTTGACTTTAAGAGATTTCTTGATTTCCTCCAATTTTTGTCTTTTCCTACATTTAAGAAAAATTTTCATTTTTTCTTTTAGGTTCTCTGTCATCTTCATAAAGTTGTTTTTAAGGTTGTTTTCTTCTGGATCATCTGCTTTGGGATGTTCAGGTCTTCTTGTTGTAGGATCAGTAGGTTCTGGTGGTGCCGTATTGCTCTTTATATTGTTTAATGTGTTCTTACACTGCCATCTACTGATTCTTCCTTTAATCTGAACAGGTGGAGCTCCAGCTGGCAATGTTTATGATTTTATTTTGTGGAATAATTTGAGTATTTGCATTAGCTCTTTTTGAAAGTCTGGTAGAATTCGGCACTGAAACCATCTGGCCTTGAGCTTGTTTTGATTGATAGACTTTATTTAAATTGTTTACCTGTTCTTGATTTAACTTTGGTAAGTGGTGTCTATTGAGAAAATTATCGATTTCTTTTAGATTTTCCACTTTTGTAGAGTACAGGTTCTTAAAGAATGAATTAAGGATCCTGTGGGTTTCCTTTGTGTCTGTTATGTCCCCCTTTCATTTCTGACTTTGCTAATTTGGATATTCTCTCTGTATCTTTTAGTTAGTTTGAATAAGAGTTTGTCTATCTTGTTGATTTTCTTAAAGACCCAACTCTTTGGTTCATCAATTCTTTGTATTCTTCTCTGTTTCTATTTTACTGATTTCAGCCCTCAGTTTGATTATTTCTTCCCATCTACTCTTCTTTGGTGTGTTTGTTTCTTTTTGTTTTAGAGATTTCAGATGTGCTCTTATGTTGCTAGTATGAGATTTCTCCAATTTCTTTTTTTTTTTTTTTTTTTTTTTGGTTTTTCGAGACAGGGTTTCTCTGTGTAGCTTTGCGCCTCTCCTGGAACTCACTTGGTAGCCCAGGCTGGCCTCGAACTCACAGAGATCCGCCTGGCTCTGCCTCCCGAGTGCTGGGATTAAAGGTGTGCGCCACCACCGCCCGGCCTCCAATTTCTTTATGTAGGCAGTTAGTGCTACTTTCCTCATAGCATGACTTTCATTGTGTCCCATAATTTTGGGTATGCTGTGCATTCATTTTCATTGAAATCTAGGAAGTATTTAATATCTTTATTTCTGCCTTGACACAGTAGTTATCTAGTAGACAGTTATTCCATTTCCATGAGTTTGTACACTTTATGTTTAGTTGAAATCCAACTATCATCCATGGTTGTCTGATAGGATATAGGGGGTTATTTCAATTTCCTTGCATCTATTAAGACTGATTTGTGTCCGAGTATGTTGTCAATTTTGGAGAAACTTCCATGAAGTGCTAAGAAAGGAGGTATATTCTTTTGTGTTTGGGTGAAATGTTCTGTAGATATCTGTTAAGTCCACTTGGCTCATAACATCTGTTAGCTACATCTTTGCTCTGTTTAGTTTTTGTCTGGATGAACTGTCTATTGGTAAGAGTGGAATATTGAAGTCTTCCACTATTAATGTGTGAGGTTCGATGTGTGATTTAAACTTTAGTAATATTTCTTTTACAAATATGGGTGCCCTTGTGTTTGGAGCATAGATACTAAGAATTAAAAAGTCATCTTGGTGGATTTTTTTTCCAGGTGATTATAAAGTATCCTTTTCCATCTATTTGACTAATTTTGGTTTGAAGTCTATTTTGCCAGATATTATGATAGCTACACCAGCTTGCTTCTTAAGTCTGTTTGATTAGAAAATCTTTTTCCAACCTTTTACTCTGAGGTAATGTCTGTCTTTGATGTTGAGGTGTATTTGTTGTATGCAGCAGAAGGATGGGTCCTGTTTTCACATCCATTCTGTTAACCTGTGTTTTTTTATTGGGGAATTGAGTCCATTGATACTGAGAGATTTTAATGATCAATGATTGTTAATTCCTGTTATTTTGTTATTAGTAGTGGTGCCGTGTTGTGTGTGTGTGTGTTTCCCTTCTTTTGGTTTTGCAAGTGTGAGACTATTTATTTCCTGTTTTCATGGGTGTAATTTACCTCCTTTGGTTGGCATTAGAATACCTTCTGTAGGGATGGACTTGTGGATAGTTTCAATTTGACTTTGTCAGGGACTATCTTGTTATCTTCATTTATTGTGATTGATAGTTATGCTGGGTAAATAGTCTGCACTGGCATCTGTGGCCTCTTAGAGTCTGCAGCCCATCTGTCCAGACTCTTTTGGCTTTTAAAGTCTCTATTGAGAAGTCAGGGATAATTCTAATAAGTTTTCCTTTATATGTTACTTGGCCTTTTCCCCTTGCAGCTTTTAATATCATTTGTTCTGTATTTTTAGTGTTTTGATTATGTGGCAAGGGGACTTTCTTTTCTGGTCCAATCTATTTTGTATTCTACAAGTTTCTTATACTTTATAGGCATACCGTCCTTTAAGTTAGGAAATTTTACTTGTATGATTTTGTTAAAAGTAATTTCTGGGCCTTTGAACTAGGATTTTTCTCCTTCTTCTATTCCTATCATTCTTAGGTTTGGTCTTTTCATAGTGTCCCAGATTTCCTAGATGTTTTATGTCAGGAACATTTTAGATTTAACTTTTTCTTTGACTAATGGTATCTATTTCTTCTACTGTATCTTCATTGCCTGAGATTCTCTCATCCATTTCCTACTCTGTTGGTGATGCTTCAGTTTCTATTTCCTGTATCTGAAGTTCTGGAGGTTGGTGTGGTCTCTGCTCCAGCAGGGAGTCTCGGCCTGGTGAGGAATGACAATCTTTGGAGCCATCTACTTTGGATTGTTAGGTGTGTAGTCAGAGATGTAATGATGATCAAGGACAACAAGCTCTATGAGGCCTGTCCCAAGCAAGCGTGAACATATGTCACCATGAGTACAGTACTGCTCCCACTTTAAAAGGAACCACCAGAAGGTACTTAGCCATGCATGCCACTAATTATGTAATATGTTAATGTGAATTTAACCCATTAAGAGTGCTGAAACCAGGACCCACAGAATCTTTCCAGCCATGTGTGCCAGGTGCTGTTCTGCTTCCTTTGTGGTCTCTGGTTTATGCCTCTGCATTCTCCTTTTTCTCTACGTTTTGTGTTTGGATGAAAACTATATTCCCATAATGGCAAGTTTTAAAAAAATGCAAAGAACAAGGTTGGAAATTCCACACAAGTGCCAAGAAAAGCATCACCAGAGATGTGAAACCCAAGTTTTGCAAGGGCCCTTTAAAAAAAAAAAGTATCAAGCAAACACAGAGAGCAAAAGTGAAAATAAATGAATTGAACTTTATCAAGCCAGACCCAGTGTATAAGGCAAGGAGGCTCATGAGTTTGAAGCCATCCCATGAGAGAGTGAAAACCTACATAATCAACAGAGTGACACAGGAACCATAGACTAGGAGGAAATTTTGCAAATCATATATCCAATAAGAGGTTAATATCCAAAATACAGAAAGTTCAACAATTCAACCACATAACCCATTTTAAAAAAGGAAGAATGACTTGAATAGACACTTTTGCCTAAGAAGATATACAATGTCCAACAAAGAAATAAAAAAATGCTCATTATGAGGGAACCAGAGCTTTCAAATTCAGAGAAATAAGCAGAATAGTGTTGGCCAGCTCCTGGGAGAGAGGAATATGGAGAGCTGGTGTTCAATGAACACAGAGTTTCACTTATACACAGTGAAAAGTTCTGAAGATATAAAAAGAAGGAACATATGAGTATTGAACTTCACAATACAACAAAGCTATAGTTGTATTTTTCTAAGCATGACATTTGCATAAAAACAGACTAATGGAATGGAATAGCGGATTCAGAAATAGGCCCATATAATTCTAGATTTCTAATTCTTAATAGATGCTAAAAACACACATTACAGAAAAGACAGCTGTTTACCACTCTAGCTGGCAGTTGGACGTGGTTCTCCTAAAGATGAGGGAGATTAAAATCTCATACTTTAAAGCCAACTTTATTCAGAGCATTAGACAATTTATCACCTGAGTACAGTTCTCATGAGTTTAACTTGTATATAATCACAAGAACAAGCTACACATGGCAAAAACATGTTTTTTCCATGCATGCATATAAACAAATGACAATAGCCAGTTGTAAGGAATAATGTAAACTCAGTCCTATTCCTGACACCTGGAAAGAGCACAAAAACATATTCCAAGAATAATTCTGTGGGGTTTTGTAGTAGAATATTATTTTAAGGTATGTTACTTTTCTTTATGTTATATTTGTTTAACTCTATGAAGCTGTGTTACTGTGTCTGTGTAAAACACCTGATGGTCTAATAAAGAACTGAATGGCCAATAGCAGGGCAGGAGAAAAGATAGGTGGGACTGGCAGGCAGAGAGTATATATAGGAGAAAACTGGGAGGAGAGAGCTAGGAGCCAGAGAATGAGGGCCACACGGGGGCCAGCCACCCAGCTACACAGCCAGCCATGGAAAGAATAAGCCTCTATGTGTTATTTATTTGGGAGCTGGGTAGCAGGGCCCTCAAAAGAGCAAAAACAACAACAGGTTCTTTTGTTTGTTTTTGTTTTTCCAGACCAAACAGCTCTGTGTAACAGCTCTGGTTCTGGAATTCTCCTGTAGACCAGTCTGGCCTCCAACTCACAGAAATCTGCCTGTCTCTGCCTCCTGAGTGTTGGGATTAAGGCACGTGCCACCACCATCCAGCTCAATGCCGTTTTTATAGAAACTGAGATTACAAGACTGTTGTCTTCTTCTCTTGGAGTTTTCTCAAAAGCACTCAGTCCCCTCTCACGACTCCATTCTTGGACCATGTTTCAACTGACAGTCTTTAAACAAATGGAACCAGATATCATTATGCAGAAGACTGAAATTAAATCTCTCTCTATTATTCTGGACAAAAGTTAACTCCAAATGGGCCAAAGAGTTTAATGCAAGACCTGGAACACTGACACTACCAATGGAAAATGCAGGGAAAACACTTCTGGCTTTAGGAATAGAGAAGGACTGTAGAGCTCAGGAAATAATACACAAAAATCAACAAATGGGCTTGCAGCCAATTCAAAAGCTTCTGCAAAGCAAAGGAAAGATGAGAATAAAGAGAAAGCCTACAGAGTGGGAGAAAATCCTCACCAGCTTTTCTGCCAACAGAGTATTATCCAGAACACAAGAAGAAATCAACAATCAACACGGAAAGAACAAGTAATGCAATCAGTACACAGGTACGTGAACTGCAAAGGCAGCTCAAAAGAATAATGTAACTGCGGTAACTGTTCAGCAACAATGGCCACTAGGGAAATGCAAAACAGCATTGAGATTCTATCCTCATCAGAGCAGTTTTCATCGAGGAGACAAAAAATTAGTGAGGAGGTGAGGGGAAAGTTTTCTCTATATACTGTTCATAGAAAGATAATTTAATATAGTCATTAAGGAAATCAGTACAGAGGTTCCTCCAAACCAAAACCAGCATCACTCTACGATCCAGGTATGCTATTCTTTCCCATTTAAACCCCTAATTTATATAACTCAAAACTTCACTGTGAATGGTCCCTCTGTAAATTACAAACACCATTAGATATAAAGCCACCTTTTTCTAAACAGCTCTGGGGCATGAACCAAGTCCTATGCATGCTACAAGTATCCTAACACCGAGCTAGCATCTGCAGCCCCATTCACTCAGTTCTAATCCACAGTTTTAGTGGAAGCTGGTGCCAGAGTTGCAATTTTCAAACCACAGGGTCCTCAGTAGTTGGGATGGCCACCACAGCTAGCTCAAGAGTCCCATTTTTGTTTGTTTGGTTTTGTAAAATATGCTTATTTTGTTATAAAACACAACCTCTGGAAAATCCTCTTTAAGTCCAGACAGAGATGGGACAGTGAGAAAACCAGATCCTCTACCATCAACGTGTTGCCACTAAGCTCAACTACTTATGGGCACTGTAACATGAGTCAATTGCAATCTCCCCAGGGTAGCAGTGTCAGATGCAGGCAGTAAATTCATCTGCCGGGTAAAAGTTAACACCTACTTCTCTGTGTTGGGATGAAAAGTACACGACATAATCTGTTGGGAGACACTGCAAATAACAGAGCACAATGTAAGTTTAGTCTATTTTAGTGAAGTGTGACTCAGTGAAATCCTCTGACTGACATCCTAGACTTTCTACTCACGTATGAGTGCTTTGTTATTTTTACTTGGTCTGTGCTAGATAGACTCCTGGCTTCTGAACAGTCATTATACTGCCTTTAAGAATCCAGACACCAAATGACCAACTATGGGTAGATGGGGTGTGAATTGCAATGTACAACCCTACTCTGAGTCATGGGCATTTCTCAGCACTCCACTTGGACTCCTCAACTTGCCTTCAGAAACTTACTCTGACAGGGTATAATTGGATTGGATGGTCTCAGGGATGCTCACTCCTTCCAACTATAATATTCCTCACACTCCCTAATATGTGCAAGGCATCCCCATGCAAATGCTGCATGTTTTCTCCCTTTCTAATTAAGCTTCAAGGAGTGACCCAGATACAGATTTCTCCTTCTTGACTCTATTGCCATCTAAGCACTCTCCTTTCCATTTCCACCAGGAAATGGAGCACCAGGAAACAGAATGAGAAAAACAGTCAACAGTAAAGATCTCAATCCTTCTTTCTCACTTCTCAGAACAGCAATTCTAATTCTCTCAGTATATCTTCTAGAAGGTAGTGATCTCCCTAGCATGAATTAGTATCTTTATGCTTCTGTTTATTGAACATCAATTAAAAAGAATTTAAGACCCTGCTAGGAGAGAAGAGGATTTAACTTACATTATGTATGTTCATTTCAATTTCAGATAGATATCTTAGTTCCATTATTCTTTATCAATTAAGATAAAAGTTCCATGTGAGAAAATATAACTATTTTAAGTGCCCAATTAGCTGAGATTTGACAATTTGTACACCATATGACCACCATCATTGTCAGGACATCTGCAACATTTTCATCCCCACAGAAGTTCCCACATGCTCTTCTGTATCAACCCCACATTCATCAGACCTCCACAACTATTGGTTAGCTTTCTCGAACTATAGATTAGAATTTTATGTAAGCAGAAACAACACATTATATACCCCTGCATAACTGGTTACTTTCATTCACTGCAGTTCTAAGATCTGTCTATAAGGCTGAGTCAATTTATCATTCATTTGTTTTCACTGGCAAGTAGCTGTCTACTGTTTAATTGCAGCTGAATCTAATTATCCATTCATGTGCACAGAAATGTAGTTTGTTATGAATGAAGCTGCTATAAAAATTCCTATACAAATCATTCTGTGCACATTTTTCTTTCTCTTAGATAAATACCTAGAAATTGAGTAGCCATGTCATAGAGCTAGATATCTGTGTGTGTGTGTGTGTGTGTGTGTGTATGTGTGCATGTGTGTGTAATTGTGTCTCTGTGTATGTGGTATGCATGTGCATATGTTCGTGTACATGTGGGTACGTGTGTATATATATGTGAGTATGTGCAGATGCCAGAGGTTGGTGTTGGATGTCTTCCTCTATTGTTCTCCACTGTATTTTTTGAGATAGGCTCTTACACTGAACCTGGAACTCATGGATTCCATAAGATTAATTGCCCAGCAAGTCCCCGGGATCTTCCAGTTCTGCCTCCCCATCACTGGGATTATAGGGACATGTCACTCTGTTAGGCTTTTTTGCTTTTTCCATATTTGTATATAATGAAATATGATCATATATATTCACATTTCCCTCCTTCTATTCTTCCCTTCTCCCTTACCTCTCTCTCCTAAATTCAAATCCATTTCCTTTTTATGACCCACTAAGTTCAATTAGTGTTGCTCATGTGTGCATTAAAAACCAGTCATTAGGCCCAGATTTTTATGTAGATTCACATCAGATCCCAGGTCTGAGGACAGCCAATGTACCTGGAAAGGCAGGCAGGTACCAGCTGGGAGCTTTGAGAGAAATGTCTAATGCACAGTCTTACATAAACTCAAATTCCCAGAAGCTCAAAGTGTGACTGAATATTAACAAAATAAAATAGAACTGGCTTATAAAAACATATTCTGTCTCAGAATCCATTTGGGAGGAAATGATGGGAGGATCAACTTTGCCTTCTCAGAAAGAAGAACTTTACCAGATTACTGCAAGTGATATTACAGGAAAGAGAGGAAACTGACTTGCTCAGATTATGCTTTAAATGACAGTGTGTCACAGTGTCTCCTAAAGCTTCTAAAAGGCAGATAGGGATGGCATGAAATTTAAACCAACACATAAAATTCACAGTCAGTCTGAAGAGCCTTATTTTCCAAGATGCAGTTGTGAGATTATAAGAACACACAAGGGCATTGAAGTTACTTTGAGACTACATATTCATGAGTCCCTCTTATATCTTCCTGCTGCCCCAGTTCTCTCCAGACTAAACATCCATCCTCCTCTCCCACAGTATCCCATGAGAATACATGCCAGCATGTTCATACCAAGAATTAGAAAATGGTGTCTCATCTCAGAGTCTTAAAATCTATGTTACTTCTTGTATTTGCCTGAAGTCATATTGGCACCCGTACCAAGACACTTTTAAGAAGTCAATGTGACTATGTACAATACCTGGTTCCAATATCAAGCCAGCTACCAGAATCCTTGATCAAGAAGAAAAAATGCTGTAAAAGACAATACAATATGACCCAATTAAAAACAAAAACTACTTAGTTTCAATCTAGAAACAAAGTTGTTTTATGGGTGAATATTTGACACATCATTTTCTACCCAGAATCCACAAGAATATGCCCTTAACTGTAACTTCTACTTGTATTAAAATAAACAATGCTACAAATGGAATTAAGATTAAATAAAATCAATACAAAGTGATGTTTGTGAATAATAAGAAATAAAACCACCCAACTCTAATAAAAATATTAAAAATGCCCAAGATTCAACTGAAGGCACATCATCTGGTCAACAAACATTCCGCTGATGCTGTCTACTATGAATTAATAAGTCATTGCCAGGGTCTAGAGATAATTTCCTCACAAGATGCATCATCTAGTGATGGTTCAAATTATTAGGTGTGTAAATGTATGTGTATGCATGTGTATTGAGAGATACAGAAACAGAGGAACGTGAAATCTAAGTGAAAAGCAGGAATTAGATAAAGACAAAATCAGAGAGACAGATGAGGAAGTTGTTTCTGGGCAAAGGGAATGGCTTGTTAAATACCAAGAACCCAGACCAAATTTAGTAGGTTCAAAGTGATGCTGGTTTAAGGAAAACAAGGAAGAGGGATATAAAATTATGTCAGTCAATAAAGGTGGATCAGAAACAGTTTGGCAACTTAAACTGAGTGACCCGATTCTTCATACAAAATCAACCAGAATCATCCAGTTCTCATCTATTCTTGCCTATTTGTCATTTTGTGAATGTTGATTTTGTTCTAACATTATATGTGATCAATTTGAGAAATATACTAGATATTTAGTTGAACAAAACACAAAAATGCTCTCATTTAAATCGAGTGGTCAGCAATCAGATTTGAGAAATTACTTAGTAGATCTATAGTCAGGTATTAATCATACCTTAAGAGTCAGGGCTCTCAGCTACTGGGAGCTGATTTCCAGGCCTTGGAATGGCTAATGAAGCATTCTGCCTGAGGCACTGGTTACCAATCTAAAAATACGACTTATGCTGGGATCTTTGGGCTACATGGTCTGATTTCTACTCTTGGAAGGACTGGAGATTGATGATCAGTCAAGTGTGCTGTGTTGACCAAAACCCATCAAAAAGGAAAGGAAAGCCTAGGCTGGCAATGTTCCATGTGTATTGTCGCACTGCTGAGGGAAAACGCTGTCCTCACTCCACTGGAACGAACAGGAGAACTCTTCATTCTACTCGACACAGAAACTCCTTTGGCTGACTTATTTGTATGATCTCACTTTCATAAACCAGAACTAAGACTATAACAGGATTCAGCAATTCAATGATGCCTTCTAGAGAATTATCAAACCTGAGAGTAGGTATTGCAATTCCCCCAAATACTCAAAACAAATTCATTCTTTTTGTTAATATATTATATACAAGGAGATTATCTTATTTAGAATTCATTGGTTATAACTATTAACTGATAACATTTCCCAATTGATAAAGCTGTATTTCATTCCTTCACTCACTCCTTTTTTTCTCTTTCTTAATCTGAGAGGACTAAAAATCAGTATTTAAATGAGTGATGCATTATCTAAATCTGAAACTGGCTTCTTCTGTTAAACTATGAAAGGTTCATTTCAAACACAAATAAAGAGAACAGCCTGAAAGAACAAGTATAAAATGACAGCCTGAATAAATCAAGTAATAAGAAAAAAATTTGACAGCTTAAAAGGTTTGTTATTAGTAATATAAAAAGTAGTGTATCTGTGTAAAGTGCTGTCACTTAGAACTCTGTATATAGATTTCATGTACAGAAATGTATTCATATTTCTCCTAACTGAAAGGACACAGAACTTAGTTTCTCGATCTGACTTATACCCATGTAAGTAAGTGCCTTACCAAAGCCATGATGTCTGATATGACAAGAACAATGAGGAAAAGCCTGAAAAATAAAGGAAAAATTACATACAATGTCATAGGTATAGCTTTCAAATAAATTAGAACCTAATTGTGAACAATATCCTCAGGTAACTCAGGAAGATAAGGCAAGACATAAGAATGGAAGGGTGGAAAGCTCAGCTGTAGATGGTACCAAGTAGACTCCCCACAACAGAAAGCATGTTTACTCCTAGTTTTACTGCTCACAGCCCAAAGCAATCTTAGTCCATCATTTGTCAGGTAACCTTCACACCCACATGTCCTTTTGGCCTCTGCCCAAAATGTACAAGGCTTTATGAGGAGCTAAGTTATAGAATGAGGAATAAGACAAGTAAATGATGATGGGTGATTGTAGCTGAAGTTTTCCTATGTCCCAGGCGGCCAACAGTTGGGACAAATCTGTCTCATCTGCCAGTCCCACAGCCATAGAAATTCGTCTACAGGTGATGTTGCTCCGTATGCTGTGAATGTGTTGCTCTGATTGGTTGATAAATAAAATGCTGATTGACCAGTAGCCAGGTAGAAAGTATAGGTGGGATAAGAAGACATGGAGAATTCTGGGAAGAGGAAGGCTGAGTCAGGAGACACCGGCCTGATGTCCAGGGAGCAGCATGTAATGGCACACAGGTAAAGCCACAGAAAATGTGGCAACATACAGATTAACAGAAATGGGCTGAGTTTAAGTGTATGAGCTAGTTAGGAGAAAGCCTGAGCTAATGGCTGAGCAGTTTTAATTAATATAAGCCTCTGTGTGTTTACTTGGGTCAGAGTAACTATAGCCTGGGCGGGACACAGGAAAACTTCTGGCTACAAAATGACAATTAGAAAAGTTCATTTTAAGTTATGTAAAATAAAACAATGCTAATACGACTTTTCTACCTCACTTTATCTAATACGTATTTTAAGGAGTGGGTAAGAAGAAATGCAGGTAGAACCATCACATTAGTGTGCTGTGTTCAACTTAAGCCTTGGCAGTGCGGGTATAATAAACAACCAGAATGTAAACAAAGCTCCCTTTATGCCCCAGACTTTTAAAAATTCTAAGATTTTAGCAACAGAAACAAAATGTCTCTGTGAATACATTCAGAAGGGCAAGCCATGAACAGGAGTTAAGAAGCAAATAAGCAATGAGGGAAGCCGTAGCCTGTCTTCCTTGATGAGTTAGGTAAAAAAGAAGATGCAAATCTACCTTTTAACAGGAAAATGGAATCACTGAGTCAATGGATTAAACATTTGGAGCTTCTGATACACAGGGAAAATGTCAATGCTTTTCAAGGGCTTAAAGGTCAAACGAGAAGATTTTTTTAAAAGCTTTTGACATTGCTACCTCTGCCTCAGGCCTCTGTCTGTGTTTGGGATTTCACTACATTAGTCTCAAGGCAGAATGACCACACACAGGCACACAAATATATGTCTATAGTCACACACATCAGTGAGTTTTCTGTTTTTATCCTATTGTCCCATTCTTCTTACACAAGGCTTAATTAAAATTCCTCCTGAAAAATGTGCCTACTAGCAGAGATGCAGGAAAGCACATTAGTATTATTTACTAATTTTTATTACATCTAAGCAACTGTCAACTGTATGATACTGATAAGGAGTATATGTTTTCACTATTAAATTCATGTAAATATCTTGAAAGATTATTTTCTTTGAACTAGAAATAAGATTTTCACTATTTCTAAACAGTAGAAGGAAATCTTTAAAAAAAAATTATGGTGTATACATACTAGAATGCAAACCCGAGTTCTAGCTTACGCTCATCAAGAAAACATGCAAATTTATGTTAATAGTATTCATCCTTTTAGCATTGACTGTGCCAACTTGATTCACTTATAAAAGTCCTATTTATAAGTGTTTTTCAGAGACGCTGTGCTGATGAGGTAATTTTATGGGTTAAAAAAAGCAAATACTTGGCTAACAACTTTCTTTCAGAACCTTGAATGCTGAAGACTGACTGCTCAAGAAATATCTCAAAACTCAGAATCTTTCTCACTCATTTGCCAATGTCTATTTTTGCAAATTATTGATATACAGAAAAGTTAATGTCAACTCATATAAAATGAAATAGTGCTAGCAAATATGTTTAATACATTTTTAAGAAATAAGACAAAAGAAATTGTAATGATAGCCCTTCATTTTTTGTAGGTGTTATTATACCTATAACAGATGAATAATTAACTACAGCATTTAAAAATTATGTTTTTCTAGAGAGAATCTTTAGTAGCTTGAATAAGATTCTAATGTTTTATAACAGAGAAAGCATATTTGTTTGCTAAAGGCCTTATCCAGTTTCCTCTAATGACAACTGAAATCTAAAAGTGGAAAACTTTAGATTTTTTCTGTATTTTAAAATAAGCAATTTGTTTTACAAACTTTGAATAGCAATCACATGAAATATTTTCAAATGTTCTCTCATTTATGATAAATGAGGGAACCCAGGACTTCTTACGCATTTATCTTACCCTCTTGATGACAGCTGTGTAGTTATCTGAACTGCTTCAAAAGCACACATCACAAGAACAAAAGGAATTAAAATCTGTTTCAAAGAACAACAAATGATGTCACTGGTAACAAACACCTGAAACATGTTTGAAGCAAATACTATTTCTGCTTACACAATGACTTTCAATCTTTCAAATAATTTATATATACCAGTTGAGAGGAAACAAAGATCAAGCATGAAATTGTCACATGGGACAGTGAAAACTGATTTAAAAACCAAAAATAATATACAAGGAATAACAGCAAACATCAACATGTATTCCAAATTGAAATCTTCTACACATTTTGCCCTATTTGACACATTCTATTGATTCATGACAATGTTCATGCTTCCAAGAGCATATGAAGTAGAATGCCTAAAGCAAGTCAGTTATGGAGCCTGTTGATGTGATACAGATCAATGGACTTAGCTTATTACTAGATACTACAGCACCATGAACATGACTCAGATATTTTATTGTTGCTCTTCTGAGTTTAAAAATGTTATTTTGCCTATTGTTATAAACTTATACTCAATGTAGTACATCTGAAAACATAAACAGAAAACATAAGAATTTTTAGTAGTTGAAAAGTTCATCATCTAGAGCAGTGGCTCTCACCCTTCCTAGTGCTGTGCCCCCTTCATGTTATGGTGACCCTCAAGCACAAAATTATTTCACTTCTACTTCATAACTGTAATTTTGCTGTTATGAATCATAATGAAATATCTGATATGCAGGATATCTGATATGCAACCCCCAATGGGGTTGCAACCCACAGGCTGCGAACCATTGATCTAGAGCCAATATTATTAATATATGTGAGTATTAATTTCCAGTAACCAAGTTTTTAATTTTTTTCATTCTTTGAGAACTTCATACATGCAACAATGAAATACAATCATATATACCTCCTAGTTCCCTCTCATATTCTTCCCATATCTCCCAAAACATTAAATTTATACTTCATAAGTTGGGGGTAGCATATGGAAAAGAAATGATGTTCAAGGCTATATAAGCTTCTTCTCCAAAGAAGATATGAATAAAACAGAGTTCAGGAGGGCGATCACCACAGTACTCATCAGTCAACACTAGTTGTCAAGTGCATTATGCTGTTACAGCTTATTAAATTATGACAGAAATTAAAGATTTACTGATGTAATTTGATTTTTTATGTTTAATTAGTATCATAGTCTTTAGACTAAACAAAGAACAACCATCATTAAAAATGTGAATGACAATTAAAGAAACTCTAATATATTTTAAAACAATTCAATAGAGAACAGAGACTGGGATATAAGAAAATGCCCAATGTCTTTTTACCATTTCTTAAATTACATTTCTATTAGTGTAGTAAAAAAAAAAAATAAGTGTAACTGGTGCAATACAAAAACTCTTACTAAGAGAATATACACTTTCAACAGTTATCATTTATGTATCTGAATGTTTAAATAAATACATACTGACAACATAAGATGTGCTGAGCATTATAAAAGAGAAAATGTAGTAAAGGAAGTAAATAAGTATAAGAACTACAGTGGTTTGAATGAGAAGTGTTCCCCCACAGACTCATGTATTTGAACATTTGGTCTCCAGCTGGTGATACTATTTGGAAGGTTATTAACCTTCAGGCAGTCAAGTTCCTATAGAAAGAAGTACATCACTGGGGGCAGGCTGTAAGAGTTTATAGTCTGGCTCTACTTCCTGTTCTCCCTGTTTCCTGTGTGCAGATGAAATGTGATCTCTCTGCTTCCTGACTGCAAGGCTGACCTTTTGTTTCTGTGCCATCCTTGCCAGGACAGACTGTGTCCCCCTGGAATTGTATGCCAAAACAAACCCTTTCTTCCCTAACTTGCTTTTTATCAGGGTACTTTATTACAGCAACAGAAAAGCAACTGATACCATTACCATAAAGAAGATGAACTATATTCTACCAGAATCTTTATCTCTAGAAACCGGAACATATAACTACTTTCATACTGTCAGCACTCAGCTAGTACCTGACACATCAGATGGACAGAGTACTCAATGACACAGTTGTTGAAAGTTATGATCAATTCGAGGTACATGGGAAAAATGAGAACACAAAGGCTGTCCTGTGGTTGGAGACCAGTGGGGTCAGGGAGCTTCATAATCTTTAGCAACACTGTAGTTTTGATCATAGCTCTCCTACAGTCTTTTATTACCTCTGATAGGATTTTCTTGGGCTAAAAGAATCTTTAGTCTTTTACAGTCAAAAAGTCTTCAGAGTAAAGCAAAGATAGGTATCTGGAAGTAGGGTTACCGGTTGCCTCCATCAGCACCAAGTATGAAAGGGTACTTCTGTTACAATGATTTACAAACTTAATGCAACATGAGCACAACCTTAATATAAAAATCTTTAAACCAACCACTTAACGCAAGTATTAAAATCAGAAAACTAACCTTCCACATCATGAGAGCTCCCATCATGAAAGGACTAAACACAGTCAGAAAGCAATACACAGAGGCAAGGTCAAAGCTAGACAATGATAAAGGAAAGAGTAAAGATTTTAGAATTCATACTTTGACTTTAAAAGAATATTCTGTTAAAAAAAAAGGATGCTCAGTAGTTCTCTGAAATCAACTCTTGCTAAAATTGAGTCATACTAGAATAAACAAAACAGAGCTGAATGCTAATCCCCTTTATTACCATATTATACTCCAATATACTCTATTATTGAATATAAAAACAAGCTCAAGTGACTGCAGAGATGGTTCAGCAGTTAAAAGCAGTTGCTGCTCTTCTAAAGGACCCAAATCATCAGGTGGCTCAGAGCAGTGTCACTCCAGTTCCAGGATATCTGATACTCTTTTGGCCTGAGAGTGTGGGGGCATGCGCACACAGACAGACAGACAGACAGACAGACACACACACACACACACACACACACACACACACACCCCTAAATAAGTGTAAAAGATTACCTGTTAATAGAAGCTATATTTCCAGTTCCAAAAAATGCAGTCACTAAAAAAAAAACCTACATACAGTTAAGGAAATGCCTAAACAAGTCAGAATTCATAAAATTTATTTCTTTATAAATCATTTATTCTTGTTTATTCTAGAGAATCTTCCAAGTAGTGACTAATCTTGGTTTACAAATGGAAGATTTCCAACTCTACATCCAAATCAGGCATTTTCTTCAAGAGTTTGAGTCAAATCATCTAACAGAGGGCTTTCCCTGGAACAGAGGGAGGACATGAGTTCAAGCCGATTTTTCTCTCTCCTTCGGCCATAGCTTCCCTACCTGTTGTTTGGGACTCTCTTTTTCATTTGAGAAAATAAAAGGCAATTTTACAACAAAAGCAACTTTCTTTTAACTGTGTAATCATCATAAATTGTTTGAAAGGATGGCTGAGTGCATTCCTGGTGAACACATTACAAAGACCTGAAAGCTGAAGCAATGCCCTGAAAACCATTAGGTGTGTGGAAATGCTGGTGACTCTTGAGAAGGCTACTTTCCTCTTCTCAAGCATCAACAGGATGAACTGTCTATAGTTGTTGTTTATGGCTTTTCAAAAGGATGTAGACCTAGAATATCAGACATTTTTAGATACAAGATAGTTGGTTTTTTTTTTTTTTTAACATATACTTATCATGGGCCCTTGACATGTGAAACTCCTAACAGGCTTTGCAAAAAGCTCAAAAAGAAACAAAATATACTTTAGAATAACTTAATAGAGAATGCTGAACATTTTTAAACCTTATTGAACTATTTTTTAATATTATCATTATTGTTTTTATTTGTGTGTGTGCACACACACACACACGTGCGAGCGTGCGCATGTATGGAAGTTAAAGGACAACTTTGGAGAGTTGATTCTCTCTTTCCACAGTGGGTTCTGAGAACTAAACTCAGGTCATCAGGCTTACATGGTGTATTAGCTATTTCGATTGCTGTGATAAACACTGGACAAAAGCAACTTGAGGATGAAAGGATTTATTTGGTTTACAAATTCAGATCATGGTACATCGTTGTAGGAGGCAGGAACTGAAGCAGAGACCACAGAGAAATGCTGCTTACTGACTTGCTAACCATTGCTTGCTCAGCCTGAATTCCTTATACATCAGGACCACCAGCCCAGGGGCAGCACCAGCCACAGTGGACTAGGCCCTGCCACATCAATCAATCAAGAAAATGTCTGATTGCACACAGGCCAATCTGATGGAGGCAATCCCTCAATTGGGTTCCCTCTTTCTATGTGACTCTAGTTTGTGCCAAGTTGACAAAAACTAACCAGCTCACACACACACAGTGAGTGCTTTTACCTGCAGAACCATCTTGCTGGCTCCATTTCTTGAACTTTGATTTGTTCAGGTTATCAACCCTGTTGGTGTCCAGGACTTACTGTTAATAAAGTACTCAAAATGATGCCTGACTTAATGAAAGCCCTTGTTTAAATGAGCTCTTTTATCATCCGACATGTACACAGAGACCGGGTACAGAGACCCTACAGGGAAATCATGACAACTTCTAGTGAAAAGGCCGCATCCCAGTAGGTGAGCTGAGCTGTAAAGGTATCCAAGCAGCCATTTCCCGAACTCAATACCTAAATAACTGACAGTTACTGTTTAGCACCTGTCTTAAACAGAGGTAGGTACTAAGAACATAAATGTGAATAGTCTTAAAGTTATTTAAATATGCTGGTAGACATAGTGGGAAAATTACATCATGAAACAGTAGATAGGTGTGGTAAGAGCTAATGGCTCATTGAAAGACACAGGAAAAATGAAGGAAGGACTATAGACTAGTAACATGTTAATAAAAACTTGAACTTTAAATTTTGGGGGAAATAATGTGGGAAGCAAACAGTTCAGGTAAGCGGCATAAGGAAAATCCATGTGATTTGTGAGACACAAGCATAGGAAGACAAAGGCAGAAGGCTTTCTAGGGATCTGACTCAGCAGACTGTCAGAGGCAGGAGGTTGTCCAGGGATCTGACTCAGTAGTCTGTGTCAGAGGCAGGAGGCTGTCTAGGGAGCTACTTTGGATAACAGCACCACCAGTTGTGACTCAGTTCATGCAGGTATCTGGTGATTCCCAGGAAAATGATGGGCAGAGGGCTCTCAAGGTCAGGAGAGGTCAGAGCTGGAAAAGTGGATGTCAGAGGTGTCTGCCAGTACTAGAGGAAAAGCTGTCACTCATTAGACATAGGGAGCAGGCTATAGAGGGAGACTGGGAAAACTTATGGTTCAAGATCAGACAAAGGAAGAAAAGGAAAACAAGCAGCCATAGAGAACAGTAGCATGGTAGTTGGAAGGAATAGGAAGAGGGGCAAAGAAGATCTGATCAAAGAACAAAACTTTCAGTTATCTATGAGAAGTAAGGTCTGGACAGCTAAGGTTCAGTATGGTAATATAGAAAATGTATTGTGTTAAAGCCTGCTAAGACAGAAGATCTTAATTATTCTCACAAGAAGAGGAAGGATAGGAAGAAGAATGTGAAGGAGGAAGGAAAAGGGGGAAATGCAAATGGCAGCTGAGTAGAACAGGATGTGTCAATCACTTTGCTGTATAAGGCAAAACATCAAGCAACACACTTTCCATGTTTATAATTTTTATTAATTTTACCTCAGTAAAGCTGAAAATTTAGGTAATTTTTCAAAGGAGTAACTCCCTATGAATTTCTTGTAGCTGACCAGTAGGTCTTCCTGAACTGAGGTTTCACCATGCCATCTTTCAAACTTGTAACGCTCAGTAATTCCATGGTATTGCCTTTGATGGGATCCAAAGCCCACCAGTGAATTGGGTGTTGACCTAACAACAATACAAACTCAGAATGGTTTTTTCTAGGGCAGGAGAAATGAAACAGGAGTTGAGAGTTGAAAGGAGAATTTAGCTCTAACTTTAACATTTTATTTTTAAGGAGTATGTGTATATGTGATGAAAATCTTAACCACTAAGACACTGAATGGTAGGAACACACACACATTTGCAACATCATTTTTCTATAGTTAAACAAGTACTTATTTGTTTGCACTACTAGGTGTTGAACTCAAGGACTGGTGCATGCTCAGCAAGCACTCTATCTCTGACCTAAATGCCTAGCATCTGCCCTTTCTAAATTTTGATGAGAACTATATATGTGAGAAAACTCGAGCTGAGAAGAAAGTTAACTGGCCTCTAATAAAATACCACTATTAAGTAACAAGCAGAAACACTTTCTATATCATCTTATTCTATTAAAATGGGGTGGTCAGATCTTATAAGTCCCAATAAAGGATACAAGGAAAAAGGCCCTACGGATGTCATCCAGATTGAGCAGTCGTAACTGAGTTATATCAGTGTTATACGTGAACTGAATGCTGCTGAGCTGGGGGATAGGAAGAAATACATTAATATGCTATAGTACTTAGCTTACAGTCTTACAAATTAACAACAGCTAAGAATTTATACTGTGCCTACATAAAAAAAAAACAAATAAAAAAAACTCACAACAGTAAAATAGCTTAATTACATCTTAATACAATCCACTGGAAAGCAAAATACAATAATAAGAGGCTACATGGAGTTGTGGTATTATCACATCATTAAAGTAAGAGTTGATCTTTTTCCTGCCCTATATAAATATTGCACTTTCAAATTGCTATGCAGAAACCTCATTTATCAGTTTTTGTGTCTTCTTAAATCAGTTATATGATATTAAAAAGATGGCACAAAGTAAACATGTATTCCCTTACTTGTTCTGCTAATTCTATTTTGCAGATACATTATTTTTCCTTATAAAGGCAAAATACTTCCATCTTTGATAAAAGGGAAAGTTACTCCATTAAATAATGTGGAGACACTCTTGTTTAGGTCCCCAACCCCAGAAAAGAAGCGAAAAGAGAGTTGAAAAGAGAACTCTCTCCATTGCCATACCCTAAATACCCTAAATACCTGGCATGCTTTGACATTCTTTTCTGAAAACAAATAAACAAACAAACAAACAGAAACAAAAAGCCTTGCTTTTAGTTAAAAGTAGAATTTTAGAGCAATGTAGTGATCTCCCCTCTCCTGAAATACTATCAAGAATAATTCTTGATTCTTTACACTGATCTATTCATACTGGTTCTCATACATGCACACCAATACGGCTACTTCTATACTGAAAAGTTATTCTGAATGAGCAATGCCTCTTGGGAGGCAGCCGGAGCTAGGTAAGGGCAGTGGTGCACAAAAGCACTCAAGTCTTTCTTTACCTGACCTCAGTAAAACTGAGTGTTCTGTCACCAATTTATCAGAATTACCTTACTTCTAAAACAGATGAGAGACATCACATAACTTTCTAACTCCTCAGATGATGACATCCTTTAAAAGTGGTTGGCTTTTGTCCAGTTCTAAGCATAGCATAGTGTGCAAACTGTCAAAGATACAGTCAGAGGCCACAGTCACTGAGATGACAGAATGAGCACCTTGGATTAGGATGGCTAGAGAAACAACAATAGCTACTTAAACATCACCTTATGATCAAGTGAACTGTCAGAGGGAAACTGCAGATGAAACCAGGTGTGTGCATGTGCATGTGCTGGGGGGATAAGTAGGCAGTGCACATGCCACGGCATGCATGTGGAGGTCTTGGCTCTCTCCTTTTACCACTTGACCTCAGATCATCAAGTGTGGAAGCCAATTGCCAAGCACTTTTATCCACTGACATGCGCTGTTCACCTTATATTGGTATTTTTTAAAATCTGGTTTTTAATAATTTTCTAGGAAAAACCCAACATATACATGTCATACAAAACTGTACAATTGTGTTTTGTTACAAATGAAAATTTCCCTTATGTTTACCTTAATTATTAATACCAAGTAAATTTTGCTAAGTTTTTTAAACGCTAGAATTCTAGGCAGAAAGAATTTTGATGAAATAACACTGTAACATTATTGTAGCAGAGAGAATATTTGAAAACAAAGTAGCAATGGTTTGGACAGCTACCTTCTGTTTACAGGAAACACCAGGCTGCTGCAGGGTCTCTTGTTCTATGTGTATCCAGACAAACATCAAGCAGGACAACACTAATGGAAAGAGAGCTTCATACCTAAGAGGTGGGAAGTGTGAGCACAGAGATGAAAACGTTAACAGAGAACGCTGAAAATCAAAACTAGAAAGCATTCTTAAAATGATTGTGATGGGGCTGGAGAGATAGCTCAGCAGTTAAGAGCAATTGTTGCTTTTAAAGAGAATCCAGGTTTGGTTCCCAACACCCACATGCTGGCTTACAATAGTTGTAGTGCCAGTTCCAAAGGATGTGTTACCCTCTTTTGGTCTCTGTAGGCACTGGGTACACAAACAGTGCATATACATGAAGGCAAAACAGTCATATACATAAAATAAAAATGAAATAAACCTTAAAAAAATAATTGCAGTAATACTCAAAATCTTTGTAGTTTTCCAGACAAGGATAGGAAAGAAAGATACATTTAAATTTCAACTTCAACAGTATCTTCTTTTGAACTTCATTAAATCTTCAGATAATTACATGTTTAAAATAGTGGAAATATTTAAAATCATTCCTAAAGAAGGCAGCAGCTATTCACAAAAGAAAGAAAATGCTAAGACAAAGGTATATGATAATTTGGAGGTACAATCACTAATATATGTATAAGAGCAAGACAAATATTGCAAACTTCCTAAGTTTGATACAAGAATACAAACCCCTAATGAGAAAATAAAGGCATCAATAAATGCATGAAAATATGTCTGGCTATATAATTAACGGAGAGGGAAATCAAAACAAAAATGAGGTGCCATATTTACTTATCATGTTTGTCAACATAAAAACATAGTGTTGACAAGAGTACATTGAAATAGACTCTCATACTCTGTTTATAGAAACACCCTCTATAGTGGAATACCATCTAATGCTATGTATCAAAACATAAAAAACATTCATAAACCACAATCTAAGAATATTAGTCTAAGAAAATCAGACATGTTCACTATGAGTCTTATTTTAAAGATGTTTACAGAAGGCAGCAATAAAGGTCTTGCATGTTCATAGGACAATGATTATGAATGTACCTGTATCTCTGTAAGATGGAGGACAGTACACACAAAACAAAAAAGAAATACTCAAGGTAACAGTGCCAAGCCTTTTCCAAACTGCTTCTACTCTAGCTTGGGGTAAATGCTGCACCTCCATGATCCCCAAATACTCTACTGCAGCACTTACCACTCTGCTTTGATCATACAAACACATTTATACACCTCCTACTTTATGAACAGAGTGGCTACTATGCAGGTCTAGCTCACAAGAAGTGGTTCTGAAAGAATAACTAACTTGACTGGAAGCTACAAAACAAAAAGACATAATGTAACCTTGCTTCACCTTTTACCACTGAACTCTGGGCCCTATGACACTATTTCCCAGACATGAAAATACAAAAGAAACAAAAATGCTTTCAACTCTACCACAAGGATAAAACAAAAATACTGAAGACTTGGCAGAAACATCTAGATTTGAGGAAATATATATAATCACCGAGTGTGTAGGATACAGGATGTCCTAAGATATGAGCATAGACTATATATATGAGAAAATATTACTAGCAAAATGTACAGAAAAAAGTACAAAGCACAGTCATTTATAGCCCATTAAAGTTGTATTTGGTATTCTTATTTGAAAAGAAAAAGAGCAGTACTAAGGATATGATAAAAATAACACCTCTTATAGTTTGTTGGTGATACAAAATAGCAATGTTTTTAAAACAAATAGAATTTTTTTAAAAAAGCTCATGCTTAATGGGCTTTATACATCATAGTGAAAATCACACAAAAAATATCCAAACTGTACAAACACTCGGAAAACAGAAACAGCCAGTTTCATAGCCACCAACCCAGTTCCACTACTCAAAGTCTATTCAGTTACTAACCCATAAAATCAACTTCCAAATAGTATTTTTTAAAATGACAGAAACAAAAATTAAAAACAAGTAAGAAAACAAGAATTGGAAAGTATAAATAGCACTACTGAGCTGGAGATGTGGTTCAGTTAGTAGAGTGCTTGCTTCCCAAGTACACATGAAGTCCTGGCTTCATCCCTAGCACTACACAAGCTAGAAATGATTACAGCACATGCTTGTAATCCCAGCACTCAGGAGGCAGAGGTAGAAAGATCAAAAAAGTTCATCGTCATCCTTGACCACATAGTGAGTTTGAGGCCAGTCTGGGCTACCTGAGACTTTGTCTCAAAAACAAAGAACATTTTATATATATAAATATATATATAAACATATATGTAATACATAGTATAATAGTATATTATAATATTAATATATATATACTCAGAAGAACAGCTAAGTAAATCAAAATGTATTCATATCACAAAATATTAGACATCTACTAAAATGGTAAAGGAAGCCAATAATCTATATGAAAAAATATTTCCAAAATAAGTAGGAAAAAAGATAGAAAATACTCTATGTACTATGATTAATTAGATGTTAAAAGTTGGAAAGAAATACACCAGAGCCTCAACAGTACAAGTAATTATCTCCTCCTTTACCCCACCCTATCAGAAGGTGGTGATACTATTATCATTACAATGACTTAAAACACTGGGGAAAAAATTGGAATGCCTGTATCCTGGCCATTCATTAAGGTTTAGTCCACTTCCACATAAGGTTGGACACCACCAACCCAGTTCCACCACTCAAAGTTGATTCAGTTCCTGACCCATAAAATCAACTTTCCAGTTTTTACTGTAACACTGCAAAACACAATTCTTATTTATAGCCACGAGCAGCTCCACTGCAGGCCTACACCACAGTAATGGTTCTTTTGGTTTGTCTTGGTGTGCACAATGCTGGAAATGTGAAAGAAAAAAAACTTGATTAACTGGATCTAGGAAAAGGCAGATAACGACTTTGAAAAGATTGGTCTATTTTATTTTCTATGGATGAGTATTTTGCCTGCATGAATATGTGTTCACTGCATGCATGTTTGGTATGCAAAGAGGCCAGAGGTATACAGAAGGTTGTTAATACCATATAGATTCTGGGAACTGGACCTAGGTCCTCTGAAAGAGCAACCAGCTCTCTGTGCCCAGCCATCTATGCAGCCCCACGGCACCATGACTTTGACAAACAGTTTCAGCTGCATGTGAAAGTCATTCTTTCTAATAATACACAACCATAAATTGCTCAGTACTTCAGAGCTCTGGCCCTTTCCAAAATGCAGACAAGATCAGATAGAAACAGTCCTCCTAAGAGACTTTAATTCTTGAGACAATTTTCATATACAGCCTGCAAATCTAAATTAATATGGAAAGACCAATAAAATGTCACTGTGGATTTGAAGAGGATATAATGAAACACTGAACCCTAAATTGCAATCTGCTGGTTTGGCCTCTGTGCAGACTGCAATGGGCTGAAAATGCATTTAGATCTGTATTATATTTTGCAAAGCAAAGGGATAATGTAAACAAAATTTTAGAAGGAAATATTTAACTTAACAAACTATTTTCAAGAATTATAATAGCTTTCATTTGCATAAAATTAATTCAGGGCTGATTACTAATGAGTCTTTTTATTCATTAAATCAAGGATGCATTGTTAGAATTTAAGATTACTATTACTCTATAATATAATAAAGCTGCATTTATTTTAAGAATCTCTTCTGTCTGAATATTCACTAAATTATACAGAGAAACTTCTATTTTGCCCAAAACCGTGATTAACTTCACTATTTGTAAAACCAGTAAGAAATCAAGAAACTGTACTAATCTGAGTGACTAGAACACAGTTTTAAGACCATTTTTTAAAAGCTAAATACAGACTCTGATGTTGAATGATGTCTTTTAATGCATTCATTAGTAAGGCCATACTTAGCAGTAATATTCTGGTTTTAGGCATGAACTTTCCTGGTTTTGATTTTCCTAAAATAAACTAGATGTCATTCTTATAATCTATTTGAGGGTCTCTCAAGACCATTAAATTGATGTTTGAAAATACTATTATAAAACTTGTCTCCAAGGAAGTAAGTTACAGGATAAACTCATGCTATATTAAGAAATATTTATTTTTACTTATAATCAAACTTAACCTATCCTTTCTTCTTTATATTCCTTTGTTTCTAATCCAGATCTATTTCTAAGATTTATATTTTATTCTTTTTTATTATTAACTGAATTTTGCACTACCAAGAACTGAAGCCAGACCCCTGTGCATTATAGAGAGGATTCTACATTCCCTGTGTGATCATTTGTCTTTTTTTGTTAACTTAATAGACTCTGGAATCAGCTAGAAGATGGGCCTGCAGGCATGCCTGTGAAGGATTACCCTGATCATGTCAATTGTGGGTAGTACCATTCTCTGGAAGGGGACTCTGACCTGCACAAAATGTAGAAGTAACATGAGCAATAGCATGCTGTCATGGCTCTCTACTGGTGATTACGGGTGCCTGTGAACAGCTGCTTCAGCTCGACACCTTGAATCCCCTATTGTGATGGACTACACCCTGGTCTAGAACAAACCCCTTCTCTTAAGTCTTTGTCGGAGTATTTATCACGGCAACAGGAAGAAAAGAATCCAAGATACCAAGGCTTTGGTTTTTAAAAGGAAGATTCCTGCTATATAGCACTGGCTGATCTCAAATTCAGACTATTGCCTCAGTCTCCTGAGTGCTTAGAATTACAGACATGTTCCACCATTTTTAAAATCTATTACACACTCCTTTGAACCTGAAAAAGGCCAAATCATTACTAAGTGACTGTTAAAAAATTAGCACTTATTTCTTCATTCTAAAATAATTATTTTCTCAAACAAACCTCTTAAGTGTGACTTGTTTTGTTTTGTTTTTCAAGATAGGGTTTCTCTGAGTAGCCTCGCTGTCCTGAAACTCACTCTGTAGACCAGGCTGGCCTCTAACTCATAGAGATCTGGCTGCCTCTGCCTCCCTAGTGCTGAGATTAAAGACATGTGCCACTACTCCCTGGAGAAGTGTGACTTCTTAATAGAACAATGTCATCCCCAAATGATGAGATTTTATCCTTAATTTCTTATATAGGTCAAAATCTTTTGGATATTTTAATTTGCAGGGTGCTAATATAATAAAATTATTTATTCTAAAATATTGAAAATAATGTGGGGAAATACAAATCATTTCAAATTATGTTTATCACTGTCGAATAAGAACAACTAGATTCTCACACACTTCAAGATGTATTTCAAAATTGTACATCTTGAAGCAAGCTCAGCATAAGATTTCTTTATTAAGCAACTAAGAAAAGTCTTCATGATGTCCATGTTACATGTTCATAGCTGTGTCCCACAAATATGTCAGTCAGGGAGAATGTAAAAAACAAGAGTATGTGGGGACCTTTGGTGAGGGGGATTTAGTGCCCACTTCACTTCATATCTGTAGTCCACAAGGACTTCTCAAGTCTAGTTCACTTAGGATGTTAAGGTCCATTGGCCAACACTTACTGAATGTCTCTGTAATAGTTAGGACAGCCAAGATTCCTAAAGAGTGACTCAGGCCTTGGACCCTAGATGCCTTACAAAATCATTTAAATTGAGAATAACCTGTTGATAGCATCATGGTGAATTCTGGGCTGAGTCTAATTTGAATTGAGATCCCATATTTTAGCCAAAATTTGAAATATTAGTGGTATTTACTCAATTTGTCTGTTCTGTTTATCATTTGTTCTAAAATAAGCACCCTTCATCCTCACAGGATGTAAGGGAGGATTAAGTAAAATCACATTCAAATGACAAACTGGGCTTGGTGACATGCCTGGAATGTCAATGCTCAGGAGCCTGAAGCAAGAGTTTGAAATGAGCTGGGGCTACACAATGAGTTCTTTGGGGGGGATGAGGGGTGGGAGACAAGAATTCTTCCCTTTAAAGTCAACACAGAAACTATAAAAACTGCCTTCACTGAATTTTAAAGTAATGTTTCAGAGTTCATGGCAAACCAACCCACCAAATTCTTTGTTTAAATCTATTTGGTAAGAAATTTTCAATTTTGTTATAATTGCACATGCCTTTAATCCAAGCACTCAATGAAGAGCCAGGTAGACCTCTGTGAGTTCCATGCAAAGCTGCTCTACATAGTGAGACCCTGTTCCAAAAACAAAAGAAAAAAAATTGCATGTTTAAAAGAGATTTCTTTTTACATGCATGTGTTCTCATGCCAGTTTGTGCTCATGCATGCAAGTTCCCTCAGAGGCCAGAAGAGGGCACTGGGTCGCTTAGAGCTGGAGCTACAGACAGTTGTGAGCTTCCAATGTTGAGGCTGGGAACCAGTCTTTTCTACCACAGCATCAAGCAGTTTTAACTGCTGAGCCATCACTCCAGCCCTAGAGATTTTCAACTTTAAACAAAAGTGAATTAACTTCTTTGGAAATAAATTCCTTATTTCAAAGGGATATTTGAATTGCAATACATGTAAAAGCAAGAATAAAAACAAAGCATTATATTTCAAATAATAATGAAAAAATTGAAATATTTGAAGACTCTTTTTCTTTGGTGGTGCTGAATACTGAACTCAGGGCCTAGCACATGCTGGACAAGGTTTCAACCCAAGTTACACTGTAACCTTAACACATACTTTAAAACGCATTAAAGAAATAGCATATTTATCAAGGAACAAGGCCATAAGCAAGCCTCATTTAGCAAAGTGCAAAGTATTCCTTGTTACATGTGGCCTATTGTAGTGGGCTACAGTTGTTTTTCTCAGAAGCTATACTGCGGCTCTATTCTGGACACTGGTTCTCATCTACCATTTCATGCTTTAGCACAGTGGTTCTCAACCTTCTTAAATGATGCGACCCTTTAATACAGTTCCTCATGTTGTGGTAACCCCCAACCATAAAATTATTTTTGTTGTTACTTCATAACTATAATTTTGCTACTATTACGAATCATAATGTAAATAAATATCTGATATGCAGAATATCTGATAAGCAACACCTGTAAAGGGTAAAGGGTTGCCACCACTTGAGACCCACTACTTTAGAGTAATCTATGAGGTATATTAAAAACAAAATCAGACTCTGCTTTGTGTTGCTTTATTCAGGGTTTGCTGCAGTGGTTTTGCGCTGTAGCCCTGGAATCCTCACTTATAAACATCTAGTAGGAGATGGGGAGGAGTGAGTGAGAATGAACTGCTCCCTCCATGGAATGGGAAGTCCCAGACAGGAAGTGTACTTCAGGATCTTAAGCAGATTTACCTGAAGTCTGCTGCCTGGTCTGCTCACCAAGGGTTCACTCTGTTCAGAATCATCAGAGGACTGTCCAAGCTTTATAAGCTGTCATAATTCCCTTGTACACCCACCCGCATTCACTAACAGGTAATTATGATTTTTTAAAAAGAAGTTTTAACAGTGTCACCAGTCACACATACTATTAAAAAGCAAAATTGGGCACTGTAACTTGAATGCTGTGGGATGGTCTGTATGTCAAGTGTGTTGCTGATTGGTCAGTAAATAAATCACTGATTGACCAGTGGCTAGGCAGGAAGTATAGGTGGGACAAGGAGAATAAAGCTGGGAAGTAGAAGGCTGAGTCAGAGAGACACTGCCAGCTGCCACGATGACAAACAGCATGTGAAGATGCTGGTAAGCCACGAGCCACGTGGCAAGGTATAGATTTATAGAAATGGATTTATTTAGGCTGTAAGAACAGTTAGCAAGAAGCCTGCCACAGCCATACAGTTTGTAACCAATATAAGTCTCTGTGTTTACTTGGTTGGGTCTGAGCGGCTGTGGGACTGGAGGGTGAGAGAGATTTGTCCTGACTGTGGGCCAGGCAGGAAAACTCTAGCTACAAATGGCGTCCAACGTGGTGGCAAGAGTTTCCACCTAAAAACTGAGAAAAAAGATTCTAAAACAGAGCTAAAAACAGCTTCCTAATTGTCTCTCTCAAATGAGCAGCAGCTGCTGGTTTGAGCTATTTGTGGGTTCCTGGCGTGCGTGCTAGACCTGCCCTATGGCAGGAATGAGGCCTCTGCAATTGGCACATTAAGCTGCGTGGTGGATTTAGCCTTTGCTAGTACAAAACAAAAAAGGAGGTTTCTGGGCTGCACGCTGCTTGGATAAAAGCATAGTAATAGACCCACTATAGCTCCCAGAGCTGGTGAACACCATGTTTGGAAGGTGAGGTGGGCGGAGCCAGCAGCCATAGCGCTGGTTCAGTCTTACAAATGCTGCAGTTTAAAGCAATAGATTCACAATAAGACAGATTCAGATGTAATAGTTTACAATGTGTGTAAAATATATGTAGGCTTGAAAGAGACAAAAAAGGTGATATATACAGTTATATAAACAAATACATAGTTTTAAAAAATAAAGTCTTTAAAGAGACAGTAAAATTAATATATAAAATATGCCACGTAAAGATGAATATTACACAGAGAATCTGGATTGTGTTGTCTTTGGGATTCTTAACTGCAGAGAGATATTTGATTGTAAAGGAAGCTGAGTTAAACCAATATGTATATTTTAAAGATACCTTGACTTCAAAATTTGGATGTAAGGATGTGTTGCTTTGGAAAGGAGACTCTGCTTTTGTTCCCACAGAAAGCCAGAGGCTATGGATTTGTTCCAGATTAAGATATATCAGGTTTGACCAGCCAAGACCCCCTGAAAGGTCTCCGATGACACCAAGGCCCAGATGATCCAACATCCAAAACCATTTCAAGGCAACTGACTCAGACGATACACCCTCACGGACTATTCCATGATCCTAAAATTTTCTTTATGTCCCCATGAGATACAGCGCCCCCCTTCAGCAGGAAGTAGAAAGAGAAGCTACGCCCAAATTCCCAAATTTTATGTAATTTTACTATGTTAAGGTTAAAACCTTCCTTTTTGAAAAAAAAAAAGGAAAGGGAAGTGCTGTGGGATGGTCTGTATGTCAAGTGTGTTGCTGATTGGTCAGTAAATAAATCACTGATTGGCCAGTGCCTAGGCAGGAAGTATAGGCGGGACAAGGAGGAGAATAAAGCTGGGAAGTGGAAGGCTGAGTCAGAGACACTGCCAGCTGCTACGATGACAAACAGCATGTGAAGATGCCAGTAAGCCATGAGCCACGTGGCAAGGTATAGATTTATAGAAATGGATTAATTTAAGCTGTAAGAACAGTTAGCAAGAAGCCTGCCACAGCCATACAGTTTGTAACCAATATAAGTCTCTGTGTTTACTTGGTTGGGTCTGAGCGGCTGTGGGACTGGAGGGTGAGAGAGATTTGTCCTGACTGTGGGCCAGGCAGGAAAACTCTAACTACACTTGAATCCCTAAATCTTTTACACACAAAAATCCCAACACTAACTAATACCAATAATGAGCAAAGAAGGATGAGATCATAACTGTGAAAGCAGTTATCTATGCTCTCAAAGCAAGAGCATCATGAGAAGTTCTGTCAATAGAAAGGGGAAAAGTTTTATGTGCCAGAGCTGAGGTTTCATGTTATGACAAAGGTAAGACAGACTGATGTCCAAACCTCTTTAGTTCAGGTGATAAAAGCTCTTATGGATGTAAGGCTTAAATTAAAGAAGTTAAATTGTGAACATACACAAGTTTTCTTCAATTTCTTTTATTTTAAAAATAATTTGCTGTATTTTCTGCCTTTGAATAGCTTTAAAACAATATAGCTTTTTTTCTTAAGAGCAACAGGAAGCAATGATGCTGTTCTGTGTTAAAGATAAATTTCTGTTTCACTTCTAGCTATACTGTCCAGTCACTTAATGGAACAGAGATCATACCACTGTGGAAAAATGCATTAAAAGAATGCAACAACAAAAACAAAATCCTTCTTAAAAACACTTTGGATTTAAAATTCTGCCATAACCTATTAGGATTTCCTAACAGTATAACTAAATAAAATTTCAGCAATTCCTACAAGTAAAAAGAGATGACATGTCGGGCAGTGGTGGCACACACCTTTAATCCCAGCACTTGGGAGGCAGAGGCAGATGGATCTCTGTGAGTTCGAGGCCAGCCTGGTCCACAGAGCGAGATCCAGGAAAGGCGCAAAGCTACACAGAGAAACCTTGTCTCAAAAAAACAAAAGAGATGACAGACAATACTATGAAAATAATGAGAAAAACGAAATAAAATTATAGACAAAGTTACCTACTCACATAAAGAGTATAAAATATTTATAATTTATCCTTCAAGATTTAGAAAACATTTTTATTTTCAAAGCTTAGCTACTAAAGAAGAAAAGTCAATTTTAAATTTGCAACTGTGAAATTATATTTTAAGAAAAGTTGATTCATATAAATGTGTAATAATAATAATTATAGAAGAAGTCATGAACTTGAGAAGGAGAGGGGAGAATGGGAGGAGCTGGAGGGGGAGAGGAAGGCATAGAAACAATGAAATACAGTACTCATACAAAATTCTCAAAAAAAATTCAAATAGAAAAAGTTTATACCCTGTGCTTAGAAGCAAGTAGGTTGACATCAAGGAAAGAAGTATGCTGGACAGTCGCTGAAGGAGAGTCGTGGAACTCAGGAGCGGCACAACCAAGGAAGAGGCTGTAAGAAAACAGTCGTGTGTCAGTTCTGCAGACCCAAGCAACCCACTGGCACTCATACAATTCAGGTTCTGTGTGATCTTTAATACTACATCAGGATTTCTGTAAGAAAGCAAAACATTACATTCTTAACTAAAACTACACTTTGTTTAAATGATATTGTGGGTTAAATAACTCAGGTTTTCTCTATTTTATTCAAACCAGATCACTATAATTATATTAACTTCCCAATGAATAATTTATTATTTTCTAATGAAATAAAATGTATTAATTAAGGTTCAGCAACTTGTCTCTTAGACATTTATGTCCTAGTTCAAAGACAGGGTAGAAACCGACAATGTCTAATGTCAGAGAAGTGGTATCTGGAGTTGTAGTGTGCTACCTGGCACACCAGGACCATGGAAGAATGACTTCACATATGTCAGAGCTGTGAAGCCAGCCTACAAAGTCCGCGACCTCAAGGTGGGCAAGGTGCTGAGAGGGGTGGCGAAGCAAACAAACTCCTTGGCTGCTCCCGAGAGGGACCGCGTACACAACCGCCTAACATCCCAGTGCTCCAGAATAGTAAACGTGGGTGAAGTTTGGCTGAATCACTCACTAATTAGTTTTAGGGGGCTCAAGTTGATTAATCCATCTAAGGAGAAGTTTACATACCTGCTAAATAGGAATAACATTCAAGAAAATTTGTCTTGAATTTAAAGTACAATTTCACCTATAAACTGCTTAGTATTAGTTGCTATCTTAATAAATAATTAGTACCATGTAAGGTAAGCTAAATGAATATGAGTAATTTTAATTAAAGTTACAAGTCCCTGCAAGACTCAAAGCTCTGCAGGTCCCATTTGTAAAGCCTTGGCTAAGGTGTGCAGGTAGGTCAGTAATCTTACTGCCTGATATAACTCTAATAGAAGAAACAACTTGCAATGTTTAAGTCAGTTCACTTAAAATGAAACTAGTTTTGCAATCTTGAATATTTCATCTTGCTTTTATTTTTGTCTAAAGGAATAACAAGGTACTAAAGAAAGACTAAGAGTTTCCATTCTAAGTAGCATAAATATATTAATATGTATTTAACTGGGCACCATGAATATAAGCAAAATATTCCCCTTGTAGCCAGTCCATGGTGCGTCAGTGTTGGGAGATCTTTGGAAACACTTGAAGACTTTCCTATGAGTTGCTGTTTCATGCCTCACGACACTTGGCAGGAACCTTGAAGCTAATACATAGCTCTACCAATGCTAAGGAAAAAAATTCTTATTGAAAATATTCTCAGGGGAATATTTATGTGTGTGCAGAACAGATATAGATTGATTCTGATTCTACATTTCTTTTCCACCATTCCAAAATGAAAATGTGATCCATAGAGATATGAATGAACCACATAGGATGTCCAAATTGGGAAAGGGGGATAGGAATCTTACATAGCACGCATGTATGTTTTACTATAACATACAATAATAAGACCGGGGCAACCATCTATGTTCACAAACAAAGGTGCTCTTCTCCTTTCATTTCGTTTCTTCCTTCCCTTTTCCTTCCTTTTTTTCTTTTTCCTTTTTCCGACTCCTTCCTCTACTCCTTCTTCCACTCCTTCTTCCTGTCCTTCCTTTCCGTTTTCCTTTTTCCCTTTTCCCCTCCTTTCCTTTCCCTTCCCTTCCCCTCCTTTCCCCTCCTTTCCTTTCCCCTCCTTTCCTTTCTCCTCTTTTCCTTTCCCGTCCCTTCCCTTCCCCTCCCCTCCTCTCCTTTCCTTTCTCCTCCTTTCCCTTCCCTTCCCCTCCCCTCCCTTCCTTTCCCCTCCTCTCCCCTCCCCTCCCTTTCCCCTCCTCTCCCCTTCCTTCTTTTCCCCTCCTTTCCTTTCCCTTTCCTTCCCCTCCCCTCCCTTTCTTTCCCCTCCTCTCCCCTCCCCTCCCTTCCTTTCCCCTCCTCTCCCCTCCCCTCCCTTCCTTTTCCCTCCTCTCCCCTTCCTTCTTTTCCCCTCCTTTCCTTTCCCTTCCCTTCCCCTCCCCCTCCTCTCCTTTTCTTTCCTTTCCAGACAGGGTCTCACTACATATACCTGGCTGGCCTGGAACTCTCTATAGAGAGCAGGCTGGCCTTTAACTTAAGCACCAGCCTCTGCCTCCCCAGTGCTGGCATCAAACGCATGCACCACCACTCCAGGCCAAGGGTACTGTTTTTGTTTTTGTTTTGTTCTGTTTTGCTTTGTTTGAGGCAGTGTGTAGAACTGTCTGGTCTGGAACTCATGAAGATCCTCCTGCCTCTAAAAGGAACTTGAAAAATTGTGAGCAGAGAGGACAAATAACTCCATTCCTATCATATCCTTAAGACTTTATTCCTTCCCTATCTGTGTATTCACTTTTGAAGCAGTTGTAAACCACCATGTGGGTGCTGAGAGCTCATCCTGGATCCTCTGCAAAGCAGTAAGCACTTTTAACCACACAGCCATTTCACCACCCCATATCTAACACTCTTAAAGAAGGGTACCATACAGAGGAACGTGATTGGAAACACCAAGCAGCTTCATAAAATATGCACTATGATGGGAAATACCTAGTCACTGTTGGTTTTAACAATGGAAACATAAATTTAGTTATTTACTGATCTATGTAAGACCTGAAAATATAAAGACAGACATGAAAATTAAATATACTTATATATATACTGAATGGAATATTCAAAAAAACTTCTTTTCTGGAATCACTCAGTAGATATTATAAGACGTTCATAAGCACACAGTCCAACTATCAAGTCATAAATACTCTATTAAGTAATTCTTGTTAACTCATATGTACTCACAAGAGTTCTACTTTTCTTTGTCAAATTCCAGAAAGAAATAGAAATAATAGCTGGTTACAGTTTTCCTTTATCAAAACTATTTCTTTCAGTACAATGCAGACACAAAGGTATCGTTTTTAAGATATGAGACTGGCCGGGCGGTGGTGGCGCACGCCTTTAATCCCAGCACTCGGGAGGCAGAGGCCGGCGGATCTCTGTGAGTTCGAGGCCAGCCTGGGCTACCAAGTGAGTCCCAGGAAAGGCGCAAAGCTACACAGAGAAACCCTGTCTCGAAAAACCAAAAAAAAAAAAAAAAAAAAGATATGAGACTGGAGGTAAATTTTTCCAATTTGGTTTGAGTGGCCACTTACCTAATGTTGCCCAGCTCACAATCTGATTCATAAAAGGCAGGCCTTCTTTCTTTAACAGACTGTGGTGTGTGCTGTACACAATGTACATAGAGAGCGCTGTACTCACCATCTGAAAACACACCACACAGGTTAGCAAAGGGAAGGCAGGGAAAGGTGACATACTGGAAAGAAAATGCTGAGAAAAACTGGAACTGAACCAGTCTGCCTTCTTGTGCTCCAGAACTACAAGTCAGTACTGCCATGCTAAGCCACAGACTTGCCAGAGGATGACATGAGGCACGTACATTCTCAAGAGTGCTACAGCATACCTCATCAGTGCTTCTATTTAGAAGTATCTGTTAAAATGTTGAAGGTTTCTTAAATTATGCAAATGGAGGGAGTGTCTAGTTTCATGCCTTTCCCATCTCTGTTCCTCTGCAATATCCATGTATTTATTTATTCAACGTTTTTGCAGTCTGGATATTTACCTGGCCATGGGAACTGACACAGTATAAATGGTCATTATATGTTACTGTAAAGGAGGAGTCAGCTTAAAGGCTGTTCTCATAAAAACTGCTTTATTCATTTTTGCATTGTCTCCCTTTGTGCTGGCATGCTAGACTTGAACATTTTTAACAGACTCCATATGCATGACAACCAAAAATATTATCCAGCTATATAGAAAAATGACTAATGATCCCTGAACTAGGTGAATGAATTACCAATTTAAAGAAATGAGCCGGCCGGGCGGTGGTGGCGCACGCCTTTAATCCCAGCACTCGGGAGGCAGAGCCAGGCGGATCTCTGTGAGTTCGAGGCCAGCCGGGGCTACCAAGTGAGTTCCAGGACAGGCGCAAAACTACATAGAGAAACCCTGTCTCGAAAAAAAAAAAAAAAAAAAAAAGAAATGAGCCAAAGTAAGACTACAAAAAAATAAGCTCTCAGAGTTTAGATCAGTGATCTCATCAAATCCTAGAGATAAATTTAATTTATTTTGTCTTTTCAGGGGATAAATTAAGACACAAAAATTGCTGTGAATAAAGCTATGATACAATCCTAGAATCCTTTCTATTTAAGACATTGTGGTGGTTTGAATAGGTATGGCCTCCATAGACCCCTGTGTTTGAACACTTGGCCCACAGGGAGTGGCATTATTAGGATGTGTGATCTTGTTGGAGTAGGTATGGCCTTGTTGGAGAAGTGTGTCACTGTAGAGGAAGGCTTCGAGGTCTCATAAATGCTCAAACCATGCCCAGTAAGTCAGTTCACTTCCTGTTGCCTGTGGATCAAGACACAGAACTCTTAGCTCCTTCTCCAGCACCATGTCTGCCTACACACTGTCATGCTTCTTGCTATGACAATAATGGACTAAACCTCTAAAACTGTAAGCCAGCCCCAATTAAATATTTTCCTTTATAAGTTTCTGTGGTGATAGTGTCTCTTCACAGCAATAGAAACCCTAACTAAGACAGACATATTCTAATTCAGAGATGCCAAAATGAGAAAAAAAAATGCCTTGGCATCAATAAAATATGTCAAGCACAGGAATTAATGCAAATTACTAAAGATAATGCAAGAACTTTACAATGGAGTTATACAATACTCAGTGGTATTTCTAACAAAGTATATAAGAATTTAAACATGATATTATTTCTTCTCTGGAGTAAGAGTCAGGAACACACACTACTGTCAAAGCTCTCATTACTGTAGGCAGATTCTGCCAAAACTACCCTAGCTTTAGAGGAAAGCCAGTCAGTGTGCCATTTACAATGAAACATATGTTCTTAGGCTCGACAGGATGTTTACAAAGGATTTTGTCTCTTCTTATGAGTTCACTATTGCTCTCCAAGAACGAATGTAACTTACTATATCTTTTAAGCACGGTATATTTTTATTTCACACTGCTTTGGAAACAATTATGATGGCTTTGTTCTGAGAGAACTTTTTGAGAAGACTCATATGGGTTTGGTAGAGCTCCAGATATGGTTATTTATCCATTACAGGAAGTGGTGAAAAGGGAACTCAGGTTGGTGGCAATGCAAACTAGTGCAGACACTTTGGATATCAGTCTGGAGGTTTCTCAAAAACTAGAAATAGAACTGCCATATGACCTGGCTGTATCACCCAAAGGACCTCACATCCTACTACAAAGACACTGGAATACCCATGTTCACCAGTACTCTAGTCATAATAGCTAGGAAAGAGAATTAACCTGGATGACTAATAACAGACGAATGGGTAAGAAAAATGTGACATGATGAACTATTACTCAGCTGGAAGGGCCATAGCTATTGCACACATAAATTCACAGTGCTATGATTACCTGCACAAGAACAAGTCAGCCTAAACTTTGATATAGATGGAGGAGGTACTCTCTAGGCATCACCACCAAATGAGGAGCTTTTGGCAGCTGACAGCGATGGAGAGAGACTCATTCTTTTTGGAGGGTGTTCCCACTGGTTGGTTTCCCATGCTCCAGTGGGTGGCCTCACACCCATACATAGATGGACTTGGTGGCACATACACATAATGGGATATTACTGGAGGGTAAAGTAAAATGAAATTATGAAATTTATAGGTAAATAGATAGAATTGAAAATAATCATTCTGATACCTGAAACCCAGAAAGGCAAATACCGCATGTATTTTCCTTTATGTGAAGGATAGATTTGATTCTTTGGATATATATGTTTAAAATAGAGTACCAATAGATGACAGGAAACCAGTAAGGGGCCATGGGAGGGTGCTCAAGTTGTTGGTCAGTGTGATCCCTCAGACTCTTCTCAATAATAGTATAGGCTATTGCCATTGCTTTCAGTTACCCTCCAGAGCTTAATGGTAAGATTTCTGCTGGAGACACCACAAACATGAGTCATAGGACATGGAGAAATTAAGTGGTACAACCTGGAAGCTCTATCCCCACTGCCTAGTTCTTACAGTGCAGGAAGGTGTTATGCATGTTACTGGGGGAGAAAAATAATCAAGTCTTACCCAGCTGTGAACCCTTCCAGCTACAATAATGACGGGACTGGCAAGACAGGCTCACTGGTGCAATAGGTGCACAAATACTATGGGACTGACCAGCTATTTCCTGCTTGGACTTCACCTCCTTGACAAGATGGAGCTCGTTCCTTCTACTGTTCATTGGACCAAAGCCCTGTGGCTGGCTAGGTCATAGGTCCTAGATTAGAACCTAGCACTATTATTCTGCTAAGTGGATATTGAAAATTTGTAACTGACCTGTAACAGAAGTACCAACAGCTCCTCGTTTACCAAAGTAATTTTTCTTTTCATGAGAGTTGTTACAATAGCCAGGGACAGCAGAAGAACCAGCAAGCCTGCACCAATTCTGTTTCAAAATATAATTCACATTAAAACTTTTCTAAAGAAGCATACTAAAGACAGCATATGAGAATATGAGACACTTTACACAAATGTAGAACTCCCAAGCATTTCGATTAATCAACAAGTAGTAAAGCTGGCAGAGGAATGGTGGGAAATAAGAGGACAGGAACATGGCAGGGTTACTTGTAACCACCTTCCACAATTTTGGTATATTTACTTATTACCTTATTTCTCTAATTCATTCTTTTTCATTCACCAACTGCCATGTTTCTTAATCTGAACTTGGCAAATATACAGAAGAGAATATAAAAGATAGCTAAACAAAAGACTGTCAGCATCTGTCACGCAGATTCTGACTCTGAAAACTCATTCACACAGAGAAGAACACAGCACTCCTAAACAGCTCCTTCCTGTCACTGATCTTGGTATCCCTCAGTTGGCATGGCTGTAAGGTAGGGCAGTAGTCTCAAAGGTGTTGGGGGAATACATCATCATACAAGTCATCTTGTATATGATGAAGTAGCTAATTTCACTTTCTAGACTGCTATGAAAATGGTCACTGAAGTCACAGGCAACTAATATCAAGGAATTTTAGCTCTATTTCTTAATTCATAAAAATCTGAGTAATATAACTAAAAATATGTTCATGATACAATCTAGAACTCAAATTAAGAAAACTAAGGAAAAATTAGCTTGTTATAGAAATAAGCAAATGCATGATAAGATGTAGGCCAAGAACATGGCTGACATTTGTTTTAATTTTTAAACGAATCTGAGAATCATAAGAATAAAGAAAAATAGTTTTGTAAAATAAAAAACTTTGCTTTTTCTCTTTCTTTCAAAAAATAAATTGCATTTTAACTCATTGGCAACTCTTTTGATTTAGTGCACCGGGCTCACAGGATTCTGATAGTTACACTATACACCTATCTGCTCTTCCTACTTTGTCCTTAAATGTTTCATGTATCTGTTTCTGTAATCTAGAGGACAGAATTGCTGTGAGAGACCAAATGGAGACAGAACTTCCTCTATGAACTAAGAGTAAAATAAATTGCAAATAATCACAAGAAGCCAACATGAATTTAACATTCATGGCAATCTAAATCAAGTTTAGAGAGAAACACCATAATTTTCAAAAACACAATTTTGATTTTTCACATTTTAGAAGGTTTATTTGCTTTCTCAGTCAGTCTTTAGTGGAATATACAAGTGGCAAATTTCTACAGAGATCATTTATGCAATTTATGCCCCTTTTAGCATATTATAACTTCCTCCTAACTATGTCAATATAGCTTGAGCAGGACAAATGGACAGCGGCTGATAAAAGGAAAGAAAGGGTTTTATAGAGACACTAAAAGAACTCACAGGACAGTCTACATCAATACATAAATAAATAAAAGTATTTGAATTTAGGTTCTCAGATGCTATGTATACTTCATAAACCTTCCAAAACTTTAATTTATCAATACTGTAATATAAAAGTATAGTTTGGATGGTATGGTCTTATAATTCAATACAATTATTGGGCTCTGCTTATAAACTGCATTCCTAAGACACTTCCTGATCCAGTTCATACTGATTTTGTTGTTTTGTTGTAAGAAACCAGGAAAACCAACAAACAAAGAAATGTAAAGAATTTCTTAAATTATTGTATAGCTTGGTCCTCTTGTGGGAGTCCTAACAGTGGAGCAGGGATGGTCTCTGACTCTTTTACAGGCTTTTGGGACCCTACTCCTCAAACTGGGTTGTCATGCACAGTCTTAATACATGGGGAGGTACTTAGTCTTACTGCAACTTGATATGCCATGTTTTATTGATACTCATGGGAGACCTGCCCTTTCCTAGATAGAATTGGAGGAGGAGTGGATTGGGAGGTGGAAACAGAGGGAGTGTTGGGGAAGCGACTGGGAGGAGAGGAGGGAGGGAACTGCAACTGGGATGTAAATAAATAAATGTTTATTAAAAAATAATAAAAATTTTTTAAATTAACAATTACTTAAAAATATTCAGTTAATCTTTCTACTGTTAAAAAAAAAGATATACCCTCATCTATTAAAAGTTAGGTTAAAATGCTTTTTTAAAATGCCCAGAGTAAATCAGGCAGTGGTGGACCACACCTTTAATCCTAGCACTCTGGAGGCAGAGGCAGGCAGATCTCTGAGTTTAAAGCCATCCTGGTCTACAGAGCAAGTTCCAGGAGATCCATGGCTACACAGAGATACCCTGTCTCAAAAAACCAAATTAAAAAAAAATACCCAGAGCACTCAGATGTAAGCAGCAAAGGTGACTACATGATTTATAAAAAGAAGAATGGAGTGGGGTGGTGTACATGCCTAAATCCCAGCACTCAGAAGGCTGAGTCAGGACACTGAGTTTGAGGCCAGCCTGGGCTACATATACAGATTCTGTCTTTAAAAAAAAAAAAAAGTAAAGGAATTTCAGCAGCAGCTAGATGAAACAAAGATAATTTAGTCAAGTACCCACAGACACACAAGGACACACACGCACACACATGGGTGGGAAGGAGTGCCAGCAGGTTACCTAATAATAACTTAAAAGCAAAGGCAACCAATTATTTTTAACACTAGTCTATGTCATATTGAGGAGAAATGTACCATCAACATTGGGAACATATGTAAAACATAGAAAATTATTTTACACAATTTGAATGGTTAAACACAGAAAAGTTTCCTAGCAAGTACAAGGTCCTGGGGTTGATTTCCAGTTCTGCAGACGAAATAGAACAAGACAACAATGGCCCTGCCCCTCGCTGAACACTGCAGCAGGAGAGCTGGCCCAGCACCCCCATGGGAGAGCTGCCCCCAGCTCTCAGGAGAGCGGCCCCCACACCTCACCATGGGCATGGGAGAGCTGGCCCAAATGGCATGGGCCCTCACCTTAGGAAGTAGTCCCAGTGGACCCGGACCAGCTCAGCTACCACCCAGACTCACATCCTGAACCTTGGGTAGGCCCACTCTAACATCTACCCCATCTATGGCCTGCTGGAGTACGTGCAGGGACTGTCCTGTGGAAAGACAACCACAGGATCCCTCTGACTGGGGACAACAGCAGGATATCCCAGAGGAGTTTCGGCAAGGGTGGGGCTGATTGGACAAAAGGGGGTACTGTGTGACACACCACAGCTCCAGACGCCACTAGGATGAGTGAAGAGGTCTTGGAAAGACGGAGGAACGAGATGGGTTTCTGTTTCTTTTGTTTTGTTTTTAATTAATTTTAGGGGGGGTAATGCTGTAGAGGTGAGGGGCAGATATGGAGGGACAGGCAAATGGGATTGGGGTGCCTGATGTGAAATTTCTAAAGAACCAATAAAGAATTATGTTAAAAGATTAAAATAAAGAGTAAAATAAAAAAAACAACACAGAATAAATGTAAAGCTTTCAAAATAAACAGAGATATTTTCCCCCCATAGGAAAAAAATTTAATTCAAATAGGGCAGACTTTCATTTGTCAATGGCATTTGGTTATGGACACACTCGAAGGCAACACTCCAGCAACAGAATACTTTCACATGTAACTAAAAATTTACAGATTCTATAATACTCAGAATAAAGAAAATCTAGTCTGCGATGGGAGTGAGTTTTAAGTTACTGCTTGATGCAGTTTTATTGCCTGTGAAGGTCTGGTAGCATCTCCACAATGCCTCTCAGGCTAATTATAACTAGTAATTTTATATTACTATTTCAAGTTTATCCATGCGATGTTAAGCTCAGAACCAAGATTAAAGTGTTATGGTGTTGGGGATGGAGAGGTGGTTCAGCAGTCAAGAGCACTTCCTGCTCTGCTGGAGGATGGCAGTTCAGTTCCCAGCACCTACATCAGGTGGCTCCCAGTCACCTGCAACCCCAGATCCAAGGGCCTCACATCCTCCTGAGGCCTTCATGGATACACACACACACACACACACACACACACACACACACACACACACACACACACAGAATTGTTTTTAAATGTCAGAGTGTCCACAGAGGACAAATTCGACTGAAATGGAAAATGCTGTACGTACACTAGAGAGAGGTCTGGCTTTCTACCCACAACAGGCATCAGTGGAAACACTGCCAGAAGCAAAGAGAAGAGAGCCCAACTCAGGCAGGTGATCTACAATGAAGAAAAAAATACATTTAGAAATCTGTTTTCAGCATCTCACATAGTGCATGAATGTGAAGCTAAAAGCAAAACCTGTCTGGTATTTACTGTGGAAAGTAACATTGTAATGACAAAATGTACAGCAGGAAGCAGCTGAAGGAAGGAAGGTTTGTTTTCCCTTCCAGTTCTGTCTATCATGGGGGGCGCGGGCGGTCATGACAGCAGGAGCTGGAGGCAGTTGGTCACACTGCAAAAAGTCAGGGAGAAAAACCAATGTTGCTGCTCACTTTGCGCTCCTTTTTTTTTTTTTTTCTGATAGTCCCAGTAGTTCAGGTGGGAATTTTCATCTTGAATAACTACTTCCCAGAGACTTGTTTCTACAGTGATTCTTAATCCCATCAAGCAGACAGTCAAACATGGTAACCTTAAATAATATTTCCTGGTTTGTGTTTGTTTATTGTTAGAAATTTTCACACTTATACCTTTGCTCGGGTCCACAGCTGGGTAAGAAACGGCCAACAGGCAAACACAATCAGTCCTGCTGTCAGCATGTAGCGGTAGAAGAAACTCAACACCTGGTGATACATGCCAAGAAAACCACAGTAAGGGCTCTAATCCAGTGCTGTGAAAATGCAAGACACCCGGAGATGCAGCCTAGTCACGTGCTTACCAGTACTTCAATTCCCAAGACGAACATGAGAAAGTAGGTAACAAAATGGCTCAGAGGAAAAGTCAACAGTGATGAAACCAGGTCTTGAATAACTTGATATCTGTTTGAGGAGATGATTTACAAAAAGATTACTTCTAATTTGCAAAGCATCTTAAAATTAGCAACATAATACAAAAAATAAAAACTGCTCAAAGCTAAAAATCCCAGAAATTTCCATTCATAAATTATTTAAAATTCAAGATAAACTATAGCAATTTGTTTCAATGGCTTTGCTTACTTTAATTTCCACTTATTAAGGTGGGAAATCCTTAAGTATTTGGGGGAAAATGATGACAAGCATTTGCTTAGCTTTTGTAAATATGAATGACAATAAATTATTATTATTATTATTATTTTTTTTTTTTTTGGTTTTTTGAGACAGGGTTTCTCTGTAGTCTTAGTGGTCCTGGAACTCGCTCCGTAGACCAAGCTGGCCTCAAACTCACAGAGATTTGCCTGCTTCTGCCTCCCAAGTGCCAGAATTAAAGGCATGCGGCATCACCACCTGGTTCAATAAATGATTTTTGTACAATCTTACTTTTAAAAAGGTACATGTATTACAAATGAACTAGAAAGAAAATAAAATGAACCCCAAAGTATGGAAACTGAAACTCACCTGGATAATCATTTATCTACCACTGAGCTACAATCCATAGCCTTAGTAGGGAAAGTCTTAATTGCATTTATTGACTTGTTTATTTGAAGTACTGAAGACAAAACCCAGGGCTCGACATGTGCCAGACACTCTGATGCTAAGCTAACACCTCAGTCTTTTCATCTAAACTTTATTTAGTCAGGCTGGCCTCGAAATCCCCGTTGTTTTTGTGCCTTAGCCTCCTGAAGAGACTGGATTACAGACATGCACCACTACTCCCGGCCTAACTGCACTTTTTAACTGAGCCAAATAACCTTTCCAAACCCAATTTAAGATGTCATTAATTGGCCGGGCGGTGGTGGCGCACGCCTTTAATCCCAGCACTCGGGAGGCAGAGCCAGGCGGATCTCTGTGAGTTCGAGGCCAGCCTGGGCTACCAAGTGAGTCCCAGGAGAGGCGCAAAGCTACACAGAGAAACCCTGTCTCGAAAAACCAAAAAAAAAAAAAAAAAAAAAAAAAAAAGATGTCATTAATTGTACACTAATTGTAATTGGGAATTTATAACCACCAAAAATGTATTACATACTTGAGTACATTTTACACTTCGCCACTGAGAAGAAAAACTTTAGCATTTGTAGAGCATTAAGTAGGTAATTATAAAAGGCCAGTGTCATTCGGTTTATGACCTTTTTCTGATTGAAAACAACGGCTATAGAACAGAATGCTATCACACTGCCAAGCAGCCACCTAGGAAAGAAAAGTCAGTACTACCAGGAGAATATCTCTTTTGTTTTCTACTGTGAATAAGCAAAGAAGCACAAAAGATTAAATGAAGTCCATTTTGTAGAGCTTTTATTCTAGAAAAAAAAATGGGTTAAATATCACATTTTTATTTACTTATTGTTTGTATATATGTGTATGGGTGTACATTGTACAGTGTGGATATAGAGGAGAAGAACCTGTAGGAATCTGTTCGCTCCTTTTACCATGTGGGTCCCAGGTGCCTTGACCTGTGGAGCCATCTAGCCAGCCTACAAACTCACTTTTCATGTTTTGTTTTCCATGCAACCTATTAAAAGGGTGAAATAAAATAAAACTGCAAAATCACACCTTCCTTTAAAATTTAAATATGCATATGTTATCTCTACAATTGGGCTATTTAATAATTCAGAAGGAGTTCTATAATAGAGCACAATTTTCTTCCTGCCTAGGAAACCTTTTAGAAAATTGTGAAACCAGAGAAATGATATCAGGAAAAAAGAACTGTGAGCTAAGCAAACCAATAGCCTTACTTCTTTTAGATGGTGAATTCACAGTGTGTTCTTTGCTCAGTGTCTTTTTTCCTTATATTTAAAGATATCTGAAGCATTTCCATATTTTATTTCTTATATTCTAATATCTCAATATTTTTAAATCATATTTTTAAAAGACAGAAGTAGTCAAAGCTAGAATCAACAAAAATTAGAACACACATGCTAGCCAGTTGCTTTGTTTTGTTTGTTTTATTTTTTTAGGAAGCCTTTTCCTATATATAAAGTCCAGACCTAGAAATCCAGATCCTCCTGCTTCTGTCTCCACAGTACTGGAATCATAGCATGCACTATCACACCCATCCTGTTATGTAATTTTAAAGATGCTCTTTAAAGTTCCTGAAACCTGACTGAGTGCCTTCCTTTCCAGATGAATGTAATAGTAAGAATCCACATTTAGACCATCATGAGGAAGGACATAAAGACAGAACCATAGCACATGTGAATAGTGTGGACTCTGTCAGTATATATAAATAGATTCTATATAATTACAAAGTTTCATTTATTTGATGGCTAAGAAAAAAGTACAGTGTATGGAAAGAAAACACATATCTTGCAAAACATGAAGATAAACTGAAATACAAGATAAAATAAATTCTAGATGTAAGGTACTCATGACAGCACACTAATATCAACTATGTTATTTTATTTTATATTTTTGTTTGAAGACTAGTCAAAGAAAAGAATGGGGTCACTGCTTCCTCAAGGCAATACAGGTGAAGTCAAAAAGGTAAGTCAAAAGGGATGTGTAATATGCAACCTTATGCAGTGGTAAACAAAATGAGAGTGTTTGGACAGCTGAGAGTATTATAGCCATCTTTTATGACTTATGCTATAGAAAACTTGTTGAGGGATATTCAATCTCACTGTTTGCATATGCATCAATTAAATAAAATTAACCTTGGGTCAGGAGGCTGAGTTAGCAAATAGTTGACAGAAAGTGATCAGAGAGCATCAGAAGGTATCTGGAAGAGATAAAAAAAAAACCACATTGGACGTAGTAGGGGTTTTGAGTGGCGTGGCTTTTCTTTGTTTTGGTGGAGCAGAAGGATGGGCTTTTTGGGAGACACCAAGAAGACAAGGAGTTGGACATACAGACTGAAAGAAAAGTAAAAAGCAACATGGTAAAACATAGATGAATAAAAATGGGTTAGTTTAAGTTATAAGAGTTAATTAGGAACAAGCCTAAGCTATATGCCAAGCTTTCATAATTAATAATAAGTCTCCATGTCATTTTTTGTGAGTTGGCTGCCCAAAGAAAAATTCATCTACCAAATCTAATGCATTTTAAATACAGAATTAACTGCCAGTGAATTGGAAAACAAGGCAGAAAGACATGTTACTTACTCTCTTAGAACTGCATACCATATTGGCACTGGCAGCAAGCAATACACATAGTAAGTCCAGGGACAGGCTTGGATCATCAGGAAGCACGCCACTAAGACACCAATAGCTACAAAGCTACATGACAAGAGATGGTGTGGTTTCTGAAAATGAAACAGAACATTTAAACACATCTAAACCCATGAAAACTATTTTCTGCTAATGTTTCTTCAACTAGATTATTAATCAGAATTCTTTCAAAATGAAAAATCTATCATTTGAGGGTGACTGAATATCAGGAAATATCTGGCTATCCTAGAATGGTTACTATTAAGCAATTCTCAGCTGCAGACTGGCAATAGTCCTAAAGTTGGTTTGTAAATAATTCATTCAGAACTCTGAACATAGTTCCTGTTAGAAACAATTTTTCTAAATCTTGACTGGCTTCTGTGACTAGTTCACAAAGACCTATTATTCACACAATAAACTCTTCTTCATTTGAAAATAAACTTTCTTTCTACTCAAGCTCCAACCTGTCATGCTGCCCACTCGCCTCTCTCCCACTGCCTAAACACAGTTGGCCTCTTGAGTTAAATCTACTGCTCTCAACCACCTGCTAAATAAGAAATTCCCCACATGTAAGTCACTAGTGCCAGCTTCACAGACTACCAAGGCCTCTTGGTGCTCTGGGCCAGGTGTGAGTGCAAGGGTCAGGAACACACAGTCCAAGAACTGGGAAAAGGACCCATTTAAGGGAATGTAACAATGCTGAGAACTACAGTTCTAGGGTCTGAAGCAGTGGTTACAAAATGGTACAAGGTACATTAAGCACCCTCAGAAGATACTAAGTATGCCTGGAGAGAAGGAAGGAACTGTGGGGTGGGGGGAAAGGTGCTATTTTTGTTTCCATTCCTTGTTTTCTGTTTCTTCAGCCTGTTATCCAAGGGTAAATACAGTGGGAATTAAGAACCTCTTTCTGGAAATACACAAATTTAGGGAAGAAGAAAATATTAAATATTTCCCATCTCTTTTTTTTTAATGTAGAAATGCTTATTTTAATTTGTACTTCTTATAGTTATCATTCTCTTTATTTTTTTTTCTTAGTCTTTAAGTACTTTTTTTTTTTAAATTTATTTTGCAATACAATTCAGTTCTACATATCAGCCACGGATTCCCTTGTTCTCCCCCCCTCCCGTCCCCCTCACCTTCCCCCCAACCCCCCCCCCCCATTCCCATCTCCTCCAGGGCAAAGCCTTCCCCACAGACTGAGGTCAACCTGGTAGACTCAGTCCAGGTAGGTCTAGTCCCCTCCTCCCAGGCCGAGCCAAACAATCCTGCATAGGCCCCAGGTTTCAAACATCCAACTCATGCAATGAGCACAAGATCTGGTCCCACTGCCTGGATGCCTCCCAAACAGATCAAGCCAATCAACTGTCTCACCCATTCGGAGGGCCTGATCCAGTGGGGACCCCTCAGCCATTGGTTCATAGTTCATGTGTTTCCATTCATTTGGCTATTTGTCCCTGTGCTTTATCCAACCTTGGTCTCAACAATTCTCGCTCATATAAACACTCCTCATTCTCGCTAATTGGACTCCCAGAGATCCACCCGGGGCCTAGTCATGGATCTCTGCATCCAGATCCCTCAGTAGTTGGATGAGGTTTCTAGCACAACAATTAGGGTGTTTGGCCATCCTAGAACCTCTTTCTGGAAATACACAAATTTAGGGAAGAAGAAAATATTAAATATTTCCCATCTCTTTTTGATGTCTTTCTCTACCAGCATAAAATATTACGAAGAAATCAAGGATAAGTTAGGACATTGATGTAAAAAGAGGCTGAAACACAACACAGTAGCTAAGAGCTTTAAGTTCGAGTTCATAAGCTGGCTATGATACTGTGATGGGTGATCTTGGTTGTCAACTTTACACACCCGGGAAGAGGGAACTTCAGCTAAGGAACTGCTTCCTTAGATTGGCTTGTGAGCATGTCTGTGCAGCATTTTCTTGATTAACAACTAATGTGGAAGGGATCAGTCCAAAGTACAAAGCTTTCTTTAGACAAAGTTTTGTTCTATCCATAACATGGGAACAATAAATGTATATATATTTATCGGTAATAAGAAATCAGATTCCATAGGGCTTAACAAAGTAACTAAAACATTATTTCTGCTTACTAAATGATGGCTATTATTTTTATTTTTATTCTTATTTGCATTAGTCTTAGCAATCACAAAATCTCTCAATCAATAGCACAAGAAATAAAGATTAAGAGACAGCAGTGGAAGTTCCATAGCAAAATGATGGGGGATAGAAGGGCAAATTTAAAGAAGTATGGACAGATGAGATCTCTAAAACTGAAAGGGGCTACACTACAATTGTAAGAAATGAGAACTCATTTACACTATTTTGAAATGAGTAAAAATAATAATAAATGCAAGATATGAGAGTGTCTAAAAAACAATTAGATTTTCCAGAGTTAATACAATATGGTAGAATGATCTAAGCCTCAATCTCCCATCCATATTACGAGAATCATAATCAACAAAATTGCAGCAAGGTTAAACCTAAGTGAACAACATTCATAAGGTGTGGGAGCCCGTTCTCGGGTTCCTCGTGACTTTACCCAGCAGGTCCACATAGAGGATGATTAGGACCACGGGCCTGAGTACAGGTGTCTGAGATGGTCTGCACTTGGCTGTGCTGGGGGAGGAGGTCTTTTGCTCCACCCCTTGGCGTCTCTATAAAAACCCTGGGGCAGAGACAGTCGGCCCGTTGGAAAAGGTTCCAGGGCCTCTCGAGGCTATCCTTTATTTTCTATCTGTTTATCTCCGCAATAAATCCTTCTATCTAATAGCTCCTGCTGTTCACACTCAAGAAAACTCTGGGGAACTGTGGGGGTGGTGGGTAAATGCCCCACAGAATGGCGCCTGAACAGGGACTAAAGAAAAAAAGGGGGGACTAAAAAAAAGGGGGGACTAAAGACAAATGAACAGGGACGAAAGACAAAGTAATAGGGACTAAAGATAAAGGAAAATAATAGTTTTATTACAGAGTTTTTGGCGAAAGTGGTGAATTCAGCCCTGCCAGTGGATAAGGCATGCCGGTGTTATGGAAAATATATATTTTTATATATATTGAGAGGCAGGGGTTTTATCCTCGAGAGAAAAGGAAAGCGGACTGGAAGGATGTCCGATGCTGCAGCGCAATTCTCTTCTGTCAAAATTTTCTATCTTCTATCCCTTTCTCAATTTCTATCTGTGAAAAATAAGTATAAGGTATAGTGTAGTAATATAGTATAGGAAAAACTTAGAAGTGTAAGATTGTGTAGGAAAAAATAAGGCAACTAGACAGAAAACCTCTTCAATTTTCTAACTTTGGGGGCTCTGAATGCAAACTGGGGGGAAAAAATCTTTCTTTGGGCTTTACGGGTAGTAAAAAAGCTCTTCTTTGAGCTTATGGGGAAGAAAAAGCTTCCTATGGAAGCTTTTAACCTGGGGACAGCTGAAATGCTAAGTCCAAGCAGCAGGAGAAAGTGATTTCTCCCTGAGGTGAAAATGGGGGTGTAAAAGGCCAAAGTTTAAAGTTGTGAAGTTTTGGGAAAAGTTGGTCTTTCTCCTGGGGGAAAAAAAAATCTTTCTCTTAAACTATAAAGCTTTTCTTGGAAAACTTGGGGGGAAAAAAATCTCTCTAAAAAGCCTTAATCTTTCTCAAACTAAAAGCTCTTTTAAACTTAAAAACTAAAGCCTTTAACTTTCTCAGGACAAAAATTAGAATCACCTGAAGATATTAGTATGGGGACCACCTGTGATTAGCTCTAAGGGAAAATAACAAACCTCTTAAGACAGCAAAACCTAAGTTCTTTCAAGCTTTAAAAATCCTCCCTGCAATGCAGGAGGCAGGGACAAGTTCCTAAAAACCTCTACTAAGCTCTGTCTCTTCAAGCCAGTAAAAGACAGTGGGTCAGAGTACCCTGAGGGAAACGCTTGGGAGAGTGTGGGTAAAGAGCTACAGAGAGCCCCAAAGGGCAGGAAACTTTACCTGAGAAACAGAAGGGACATAATCCTCCCCAGAAAAATGCATGACCTGAAAAAGCTGCTAGAATTTGAGGCAGATTCTGGGGGAGAAAAAAAAGCCCCTACCTCCAAAGGCAGCTAGCAGAGGTACAGAGCCGCAGACAGATACCTGAAGCTCTGCATCTGCGGGGGGGGGGGGGGGGGGGGGGGAGGAACAAGCAAAATGAGAATAAAATCAGTGGGAGAAAAATCTCTTCTGAAGGAGCTATGGGAAAGTTGTTGTACATGATCTTGTTTTTCACTGACTGGCTAAAACAAACACAAGCCCCTAGGAAAGTTGCTATCAGAAATGCCAGCCTCAATGCTGGCTAACGAGGCAGGTGCAGTTCTGATTTGGGGCCAGTGTCTAATGAAGGAGAGACACCAGTTAAAGCCAGTTGAGAGAATAGGAATCTCCCAATGTGCCATAATTGAAAATGTAAAATGCTTGTTCAAATCTCCCATTGCAAAAGCAAAAAACTTTGTTCAAACCTCCTGGGCAAGAATTTGTAAGCAAGTCTGGTAAAAGAGAACCAGTTGACTCTCAGACCCGAAAAGAACTATGGGAAATGACTGATGGGAAATGATATAAGGAAAATTATATAAGGGACTGACTGATATGGGACTGATATTATGGACTGATATAAGGGAAATGCATTCTGAGAAAGGTAGTTTTTCCACTAAAGATGGCGACATTGCCCTGAAACACGCTTGTCAGCTCGAAAATACGTTCATGGTAAATTTAAAATACAGCTTTTAAAAGAATAAGGAGGAAAATCATTTAACTGTCAGTTCCAATGAAAAATTGAAAGGATACGGAACTAGGTGCTTCACGGTTTGGGGCTCCATTGGTAAAATGCCTTATTTACCCTAATAGCTGTGCAAAGTTTTTACGGTAGTTGAATGACAAAAAGCTACCTTTAAGAGCAAACAAGCCACTTTAAAATCCTTAAGAAAGCAAGAGAGAGCAGTTTATACACTGAACGTTGTCTTAGAAACATGTTGAAATTTAAGAAGTTCTTTGCCTTGAATGAACAGCCTGCAATGAGTGATTCCTTTGTAAATCTAATAAGGAGACAAGGAAACAGGCATTCAAAGAAATGACTGCTTTATAGATGGGAACAAACTTCAGAAAAGCTGTCTTACAAAAGAGTTGCTTCACCTGAAAGTTCCTTATAAAAAATCAATACTAAATATTACAGCTGCTAATAACATCAGGAGTTAAAGCTAATGAAGTGAAAATACTAAATACAGTTCGGAGCTGTGCCACTTGTGGCTTTACTAGCTCCTTTAGAAAAATACTTTATATCACCTAATAGCTTTGCAGTATTTGGCGAAGAGCTTTACAGCAGCTAAATACGGTAATTTCACCCTCAGGGTAAAGTGAAGGTTTTCGGTAGAACAAACCAAAAGTACTGCTGTAAAAGGAATGTTTGTCTGAATTGAAGCACTTAGGGGAACTACTATGAATTTGGGTGAATGGACAGTCTCTAGTTAAAAACCGGTTACCACTGACAGTGCATCTCTGCCGGTTCGGAAAGGCTGAGAGAACTCGGCAACTTTGGGTTGTGGCTTTGTCCCAAGAATGTTACAGTCCCCTAGCAACAACTATCACAATTCTATGACAACAACACTCACTAAATTCCCAGTGCTTTATAACAAAGCTGACTAAATTCTAAACTTTAGAAATGATGTACGTACTTCCTGTCTAGTTAAGAGAATCTTTCTAATAGAGATAGTGATAATAATTAAGAGTAAGAAATAGAAAAAGATGAAAATAAGATATGTGAGTTTGTAAAAATTCTCTTGTTAGATCTCTGTTAAGAAATCTTTAGGTGTTAAGTTAAATATATGCTAATGGTAGCCCTATATAAGTTTGTAAAATAGATCTATAGAGTTCCTTTAAGAATATAAGCTTGCAAGAAATATCTAAGGTAGTCTTAAGACATGTAGTAATAAGCTTGTAAGAAGTAAAGATGCTAGTTGTAAATGTAAGTTTAAATAAGAAATAAGATGGAATGAACATAAGAAATATATAAGAAGTAATAAGAAATATATTTGCTAAAGTAGTTCTATAGTTCCCTTAAAGAGTATAAATAAGTAGATGTTAATGTTATATGTGAATTTGTAAAAAAGTGTAAATGTTAAATATGAATCTATTCCTAATATATATGGTGAAAGAACCCGAGACACAGAAGGTTAGTGTCCCAGTAGACTGCAAAGTAGGCAGTCTGAATGGTTTCAAAAGCTCCAGAAGCCGCTAAGAAGCTAAGAATGGCGGACGCCAGAACCAGCACAAGGCATCCGCAGCTGAGATCTGTGGAAAATCGACGCAACACAGAAAAACCTGAGCGAACATCAAAAACGGTGCGGTTTAGAATACTACTCTACCTAAAAAGGTCTCTGACTTGAGAATAAGTTCAGAGATGCTTGTTTGAACAAAAATTGTTAACTGCAAAAAGTTTTGGTTGAAAAACATCTCTTTATATTTTGAAGTGATAGTCCGATACCAGAATTTATTTCTTGTTTGAACTTTTTGAACTTAAAATGAGAGAAAACTACAAAAAGATCTTGGTTATGGATTTCTTCATATTTGGAAGGCTAGTACCAGAATTTATCATTTGAATTTTGGGACTATTGAAATGAACAATAGAGATTTTATTGCAATGGGACAATTTTGAGTTTATTCATAGTAATGACCTAGGAACTGTTTTTTGGAATTGGATTAAAAATAGAACTGTTTAAATGAAGAAATGTATTATTTCTACCTAGAATCAAGATGCAGTTTTGTGTATGCATATATGCTTTATTAATTGGTGATTCATGAATTGTTTTGTGGAACTGTTTATGTAAAAATGAAATTACAGAACTGGTTTTGTGTTACAAATGGAACTGTTTAAATGGAAAAGTTTGGGTTTTCTAATTAGGCTTGAGATTTTGCTTAAATTATAAAGAAAAGGGGGAGAGTTAATATTCCTTAGTCAAATTTCAAAAGTTGTTTGAGTGGATTAATGTCATGTTCTTGTTAGTAAGAAATGCAAATGGAAGCCGGGTGGTGGTGGCGCACGCCTTTAATCCCAGCACTTGGGAGGCAGAGCCAGGCGGATCTCTGTGAGTTCAAGGCCAGCCTGGGCTACCAAGTGAGTTCCAGGAAAGGCACAAAGCTACACAGAGAAACCCTGTCTCGAAAAACCAAAAAAAAAAAAAAAAAAAAAAAAAAAGAAATGCAAATGGGGTATACTAAGACTACTTTTAAAATGTAAAGAGTTTTATTAAGAAACTGCTTTTGGATGTTTTGCTAAGTTTTCAAAGTGTTAATGGTTAGATTGAAAATATTGTTTTTCAATATGGGTTTTTAGGAATTGTATAAGTTTGGGTTTCTCTAACTAGGTTTGAGATTTTGTTTAAAAAATTATAAAGAAAAGGAGGAGTTATGAGATTGAATTATGTTTGCAGAAACCTATTGATATTAATGCACCCTGGTTTTGGGGAGTTAAGGAAATATTTAAGTTTGATGTGACTACATTGAAGTTTTTCCTTATGTTCTGTTAGCAAGAAAATTCAAATGATTGAGTTAAAGTTGTAAGATGGAGAAAACTGTTAACTATATTTAGCACCATATATGCTAATTCAAATGGTTCTGTTAAGAGTTTGCTTTGAGTTGTAAGATTGAGAGAATTGTGACTATGTATAGCAATATTTATGTTAACCTGTTAATGGTAATGATGAAGCTAAGGGATTCTTTAAGTTTGTAGTCGCCTTAAGAGTTTTTGGTTTAGAAAGGGCTTGAGGCAGCTAAGACTGCTGTAGTCACCTTGGACCTAATTCAAAAGAGAAATGCCATCTTTATCATCCTCTACTCCCATATTGGGAGGTGTAACAGTTATGGAGATTGCTGTAAGCCATTAATAGTTATTTTTTATATATTAAGAAAGGGGGACCTGTGGGAGTCCGTTCTCGGGTTCCTCGTGACTTTACCCAGCAGGTCCGCATAGTGGATGATTAGACCACGGGCCTAAGTGCAGGTGTCTGGAATGGTCTGCACTTGGCTGTGCTGGGGGAGGAGGTCTTTTGCTCCACCCCTTGGCATCTCTATAAAAACCCTGGGGCAGAGACAGTCGGCCCGTTGGAAAAGGTTCCAGGCTCTCTCTAGGCTATCCTTTATTTTCTATCTGTTTATCTCCGCAATATTCTCCGCAATAAATCCTTCTATCTAATATTTCCTGCTGCTCACACTCAAGAAAACTCTGGGGAACTGTGGGGGTGGTGGGTAAACGCCCCACAATAAGGCATCCAGGGTAGGGTATACTTGCAAAAGATGGAGATCAATAAAGGTAACTTATGCCCATCACAACAGAATAGCTTCGCAGCGTACCCTTGCTTGTACTATTCAATCTGCTTGAATTTTTCCTCCTCTCATTAGTCTAAATTTGCAACAAGAAGCTGGAGAAATGACTGAGTGGTTAAGAATGTATATTGCTCTTGCAGAGGACCCAAGTTCAGATACTAGCACCCATTCTAGATAGCTTACAACCACCTGTAACTCTAGCTCCAGGAGATCTGATGCCTGACCTCCACAGGCACCTGCACTCATGTGCACATATCCTCCTACACACATACATACACGTAATTAAAAATAAGTCTTTAAAAATAAAATAAACTCACACCAGGACTTACTTTTTTCCCATTATCACTATGAAGGATTCTCTTTTATTTAAAATATGGCAGTTCTTGTATCATCTTAAACACTTAATATACACTAAGGCTGTCGTTTGTAGTATGATATGTAGTGATCAATATCATGGAGGTGGATATATGTGCTTGTTTCTTGCCTACTTTATTTAATACCAAGATTTTTAATGGTAAAATCTGAACTTCATTATTTCTCTACAGAACACTGAGCATTGTACTGTACACTCAATTAAATACTGACTTAACTATCAAATTAATAAACATAAAGAACTACAACTATGAATTCTTGACACATTAACAAAAATATATCTTCTTTTTTAATGTTCTGAACAGCAAGAGAAAAAAGCAGTCTTAGTCCCAGATCTCAGTCCCCCACACCCTGGCTGGGAGGCTGTTACCAAGTCAGTAAATTCCCCTCAGTTCAGTCTCATCGGAACTTAGAGTGCACATTTAAAGGCGAAGATGGCAGTATACATTTCAAGGACTCAGGGGAATTCCTAGACACATCTCTCCATTACCAAAACATATTCATTTCAGTGTATTTCTCTTACATGTAGGAAATAATTCCCTTTATAGCCAACTTCAAAAACACTGAAATAATTAAAATTACTTGGGAGAAATTATTTAAGATGTATTACAGAACTGTAAAAAATCAAAATAAAGCAATATTGTTCTTCCCTACATTATAGACAAATAAAATATAAAATGGTAAAAGTTACCACTAGAAATGTTTATAGACTATTATTATTAAAAATATACTAGCAGAATACATTACTTTTTACAGAATTTGGACACAGTAATAATCATTACAGAGAACAAAGCAAAGGAAATGGAGGTAGGATACTCTGCCTGGTAGATGAGAGTCAACAATATACTTCTGATAGGGAAGTGTTTTAAAGCAATAAAGTCATGTATGTACTGTTATAGTCTCTATTTAGAGCAGTGGTTCTCAACCTTCTCTCAAAGGGAAGTGACCCTTTGAGAGGTAGAATGACCCTTTCAGAAGGGTCACCTAACATAATTGGAAAACAGATATTTCCATTACAATTTAAACAGTAGCAAAATTAAAGTTATGAAGTAGCAACTAACATAATTTTATGGTTGGGAGTCACTATGACATGGGGAACTGTATTAAAGGGTCGCAGCACTGGGAAGGTTGAGAACCACTGGTTTAGAGGTCTGACCTCTTCCTTTCATTGAAAACATAGTAAGCTAGGCTTGAATTCTTAAAACAAGGTAAAGAAAACATTCTGGAAATTTATGTCAGAAAGTTGAAAGAGAAAGAAAGTCAGAGAAGAAATATCATTTTAACTGTTTAATATTTTTATTAATTAATAATATTTAAACAATGACTTTATTGTTTGTCTAGCTCTTAATATGAGCTAATGATAAATATAGAGCTTTGGAGTGGTTTGGGTTTTTTTTTTTTTTTTTTTTTTTTTTTTTTTTTTTTTTTTGAGAGACAGGGTTTCCTGTGTAGCCCTGGCTGTCCTGGAACTTGCTCTGTGACAAGGATGACCTTGAACTTAGAAATTCACCTACCTCTGTCTCCTGAGTACTGTGATGAAAGGTGTGTACCACCGCGCCTGGTTTGAAGTGGTTTTTTTTTTTAAGATTTATTTTTAATTAATGTGCATGTGCCTACATGAATGTATGTGTCATATGTAATCAGATGCTCGGGGAGACCAGGGACCACCAGCTTCCCTGGAACTGGAATTACAGGTGACTGTGAGCCACTTGATAGGGGCTCTAGGAACCAAACTCAGGTCCTCAGCAAGAGCTCTGAGTCATCTCTCCTGGCTCGGAAGTAGTTTTCTAATAACCTATCTTAGAAGTATATGTAATACTGATATTGAGTAGTTATTAAAAGAAAAGAAAGAAACCGAGCATCACTAAGACTACAGAAGAACTTAAATTGTTCATATATATTTCTTCATGTTTCTCTTAAGTTACAGAGCAGTGTTATCAATGTCTCCTCTTAGCCACTGAAAAGACAGATGCAACAAAAAACATAGCCAATACAAAGAAGGCAGAGGAGAGACACATCAGTTCACTGACCCTTACAATTTACATATTCCATGAACTCATTATACATGATTGCTTCGGTTTCTTAGTCCTTATTTCTGGTGACTTTGATACCATCATCTGAAATCTCTGTTACATCTTCTAAACCTACCTTAACTTCCTTCCTAGCACTTCTTGTGAGATCAGAATGAGACTTGAGGATTAACAAAGAAGCATAAGACGTCCATCCCACAAAACCAACTGCAACACTGATGCCCAAAAAGAATCTGTCGTAAGTGTGATAATAGGACAGTCCTTTCAACGCGAGGTCAATCAGCTCCTCACAGAGGGAGACCTGTGGGGACAAAATATACATAGAGCTTTCAGTGAAACAATAAAAGCCACATCTCCTAAACCAGGGAAAACTGGCATTCCATAGAACCAATCCACTAAGTACTCACTGGAGTGACTACAGATGGGAGGATAGGAACAGATTTCAACTGTGAGAATCTTCTTGCAAACCATGAAAAAAAAATCTCAATAAAAGAGATTTTTCAGTTTGGGAAGATAGGGCATTTTAATGGAAACTGTCTGTGATCTATGTAGTGTTTGAAAGTAATTCATTATGCAGAAATGGTCCTCAGATGACAGGTACAGGAAATGAAGGTTCTCTAGTATATATCCCAAATAATGGAAATATACATATATGTATGTATGTATGTATGTGTATATGTATATGTATATGTAAGCACGTGTGCATATGCATTATATTTTACTTTCATATTATATTATGCAAGTCTACTATAAAACATCACCAAAATACAGTATTTAGAAGAGAATAGTTTAGAGAGCTGGGGATGAAGTTTAGTGGTACAGTGCTTACCTAGCATATGAGAGGCCCTGGGTTCAAATACTACCAGGGAAAAAGTATAAAAATTAAAATCATAATTAAAAAATTATAAATATACAGATTAGCATATTTAGGCTTTTTTTTTTTAAATGGAAGAATTTTTAGTGAGGCATGGTGACACATGTCTGTAATCCCAACTGCTTTAGAGGCTGGGGTAGGAGAGTTGTAAATTTGAGACTAGCCTGGGCAACTGTGCAATTCTCTGTCTAAAAAAATAATAATAAGTAAAGGAATTGATAAATTAAACAAATAAAGTAGGGCTGGGCATGCAGCTCAGTGGCAGAGTGCTTACTTAGCATGCACAGGATCCTATGTTCAAGCCCCTGTAACTGAAACACAATACAACACAACCCAACACAACAAACAGTGGGTAGAGGCAGTCTGAGTCAAAGTTTTGTCAGGAATGCGGTGGAGTAAACGGCAAATGTGGTGCTCTGCACCCTCGTAGGAGGAGGACGGTTACTTGAAATTTGTGTTTTCATTAAAAAAAGAAATAGCAATACAGTTCCTTTCTAAAGCCAAACTAGAAAGCTGCAATCATAGATTGCCTCAAGTAAGGAGAAGCATGTCTGAGGCTAAAGGCCCTCCTCAGGGAACCTCTCAACCTGCCTGATCTGCTCCCCACATACAGCTAACCCGACCTCAAGTGCCAGTGTACTTACTGCTTCATCAAACTTTTCTTGTTTTATGTAAGACCTTGCTTTCCTTAAAGTATCCAGCTGTTGAGAATCAGAGAGCAACCTACAAAAGAGAAAGAACAGTCTGAGTGTTTCCTCAGCTGGTTTCTATCATTTCTTGCTTTTTATTCTTATAAAAAAAAGACTAAAAATTGAGAAAACAAAACAAAACCAAATACAAATGGAAAAGAAAGGAAACATTAAGTTAAACTGTACTGTTACTGGCTATCTGAATGCCTCCAAGAGATTATGGTTAAACTTAGTGTTCTTGAGCCCAGATTTCCTCTTATTTTTATGTTTTTTGGTAATGCTAGGAATCAGACACAAAGCCTTGGACATGATAGCAAGTGCCCCACTGATAAGCTATACTCCAACCCCTAACACAAAGCTTCAAACACCAACTATATTTATGAAAACTACATAAACCACCATTCCAAAGAAATTTAAGGCCAAAACAAAGAAATTCTGATTAAGTCTAGTTAATAGACCACCAAGTTCCATCACTAAGCCTTCCTGTGTATGTACTAGACACACAGATAGAGTAATAAGGTAACTCCTCAAGTGTGCTTTTTACATCTGACCAAAACAGGGCCTAAGAATCCATATTAAAGAAGTGCTCCAGAGCCTAACCAATAATAGGAGTTAATTAATAATCTGAACCTATTCAGCATTCTTACACTACAATGTGTTCAGAGAAATACTAAGCATAGAGAATAACCCAAAACTATATAAACCCAAAGGCATTATTAACATTTTAGAATAAAGAAAGCAACAAATATCATCAGAACAATTATCTTTATGAAAGGAATAAGTATGTCTAAATGCAAATTTGAATATATTCTGCTGAACTAAGCTTACATTTCTGAAGGGAGTACCATTGCATCTTAACAATGCACAAAAAGTTACTGATGGCACTGGACGCTGTGTGATGCATGGCAAAGACTAGGACAGCTGTGTATGGTTCAACACATCATAATCGCTTGTCTTCTTTCTAGTTAGTGGTTCCCCACCTCTGATGAGACTTAACTTTGATGAGAAGTAAATTTTTCAAATAACTTAAGATGGGATGGTCTGAAATTTATTTTAGAACTTGAGACACTTCTCTAGAAAAGACTCTTAATTCCAAACTTTGTATGATTTCCAAAAAAATTCATGAACCACAGAAGACTACCTATGAACTTTCTTTCATTCTATAGGAAACCCTGATTAAGAATCGGTGTTGAGGGGCTGGAGAACTATGACTCAGTGGTTAAGAACACTGGCTGCTCTTGCAGAGGGCCTAAGTTCAGTTCTAGCATCCATGTTAGGTGGCTAACAACTGCCTGTGACTGTCCTCCACAGGCACTGCACTCACGTGTGCACTCGTGTACGTACACACACACACACACACACACACACACACACACACACACACACACACATACCTACCTACACATAATTAAAACAATACAAATAAACTTGAAAGGAAAAACAACCTGTTCTGATTCTAACATCTCCCAGCTGGTTCAGCTCGAGAGAACCAAATCAAGGGCGCTCATGTTTCCCACTGCAGGAGAACCCACCATCCTCCCATGCTCCCTCTCCACAGAATTTACTTAGATTTGTAAGAAAAGGTGTCAAGGGGTAGACTGGCAGGGAAGGCTGGGGGGAGTGGGAGGAAGGATGAGAGGGGGATCTGTGGTTGGTATATGGAATGAATAAAAAACTTCTTAATAAAAAAATCAAAAAAAGAAGGTCAAGTATCTTATCTTATTGCAGAACCATTTTAGTTAATAAATTTATAAATTGAAAAAAAAAAAGGAAAGGTGTCAAAGGCAGGAATAGAAAGAAACTGAAAACAGTTACTTCAAAATGTTGCTTTGGTCCCTTTTCCTATGCTTTTGAACACCAAACATTTGGAATGTTTTCCTGGAAGCCTTAGAAATTGAATTACTGAGCCAAGGGCACAGGCATTTTTGAGGGCTGTACCTAAACTGAACTTGCTAAACACAAGCCTTATTGCGGACCTCCTCTCCCTCACTCTGACCTACTCTGATCTGCTGCGGGCTGCAAGAATATATCATAAGAACTCAGCTGGTTATGGCAAAGTCACTACCTGGAGGGATCAGGGAATTCCTCCAGAGGAAGCCAAATCCCAAGGAGTTTTTGGTGTTACTCGGCTTGTTATATATCACCTGTCTTCTGTTATGAAAATCATGTGTACCTTCATAGTTTTCCCAATTGACATTTCCCTAAGAAGGTCTAACAGTGTGGACTGATCACTCTCTGGACACATTCCAGGTATTTGGAGAACAGCCTCAGGAAAGGCTTTCTCTGGAATCAGATATCTCCCTTGGCCACTTTCAAGGACTAGCAGTAATAACAGTCCACATGCAAGTCTCCTGATTTAAGGTAAATTCCACAAGGAGACACCACCTAGGTCAGGTGGACGTTAAGTAATAGCTTTACACAATTCAGCTCGGACCCTCCTTTCTTACAGCCTTACTAACTTTGTAGACCGCTAACTCCTTACCTAACCACTTCTAGGAATATTTAGATAACCTTCTGCGCTGACAGCTATGCTCAGCCAGAACCCCCAGTTCAAGCCTCCCTG